>NC_133372.1:46136241-46175442 GCF_049309525.1 Garra rufa
CAAACAAAGAAACAAAATGGTAAATATTGTTTTTATAAAAATTTCAAGATTACATATTACCAAAATCTAAATAGAAATCTATAATAATAATAATAATAATAATAATAATAATACTACAAATTAAAGCACAACAAAATTACTAAAACCTAAACTGAAATAAAATAAAAGCTAAATAGAAATATTAATAAAAATGATCAAAATAAAAACTGGAAATACATACATAAATAAATACATTTATATATACACATATATATTTTATTGTGTATTCAGACTTATTTTTAAGTCAGAAAAATATCAGACTAAGCTTAATTTTATTTGGTGTATAACATCAATTATAATTAATATAATAATAATAATAATAATAATAATAATTTGCATTACCATTCAAAAGTTTGGTCAGTAAATTTTAAAATTAAAATGAGTAAAATACTTGTATTCATCAGAAACGCATCAAATTGATCAAAAGTGACAAAAACATTCATAACGTTTCTATTACAAATAAATGCAGTTTTTTTCTTTCTAGTCATAGTTAAATCCTACAAAATAAAATGTATGACGGTTTCCACAAAAATATTGTGCAGCACAAGTTTTTTTTTTAACATTGACAATAATCAGAAATGTTTCTTGAGCAGCAAATCAGCATATTAGAATGATTCTGAAAGACCATGTGACACTGGACTGGAGTAATGATGCTGAAAATGCAGCTTTGACCACAGAAATAAATTACATTTCAACAGATATTTACATACAAACCAGCTATTTTAAACCGCAAAATTATTTCAGTGTTTTTACTGTATTTTTGATCAAACAAACGACATCTTTTCAAGACTGTACAGAATAACTAAAAGATTCTGCACAATAACTGGATCTCTGCTCTCAACAGGCCTGACTCTGACAGAGAGTGTCAGTAATAGTTTATATTCGAAGGTGATGAATCTCTTACATAAGTTGTGTTTTGACGGATGTAAGCGTTGGCTCTTTGAAAAGGATTCATTTAGAGACGCAGCTTCTCAGAGGATTCTTTATATTCAAACATTCTCTAAATTCATTTCTTTTAAAGCACTGATGATCTTAGTTGCATGTAAAGTGACTAAACGTCTAGCTGTGGCTCAGGTGTGTTTACCTGCAGACAGGTGAGGCGGGTTGAGCCCCGTTTGGTTCTGTGTTAGAGGGACGCTCAGAGACGGTCCCTGCGGCAGCAGCAGCGGTCCAGCTCCTAATAAACCATGAAGACTGTTGATGTTACCCAGAGCTGTGAGGTCACCTGAACACAGAGAGAAACACCATCATTAGCAGATTAAAACTCATGATTATTCATATGGAAGATACTGGTTGAAGCACTATACAGTAAGTAGGGATGCAATGAATGTTCGGCAACCCAATAAGCGGAATGTTCGATATCATTTATTCGACCTTTGACGTGATTTGATCAAATAGAGGCGTGCACTAATGCAGCAAACATGTGGTCAGTGTGGAAGCATTTAAAACTGTCTGAGAAAGACACACAAATGATTCCAAGCAGCGACAGCGAGAGACTGTTTAGAAGCGCATCGCATGTCTTCATGAGAAGAGAAAGGTTACTGTATGATGACTGAAATCATCCATTAGTCAATCAACTCCAGAACGTTCTGTTGTCTAATACACCAGACACCAATTGTGTTTATTCTGACAGCAGCTCCTTAGCCAGGGTTCAAAGACCAAAGATGACAATCATTCACAAATCTGCTGCTGCCAGCAAACACTAGGACTGAGGTCTTCTTGCGGGTTTACCAGTAAATAAAAATCAACATTCATAAATGTTAGTAATTTTTTGTAATAATTCCTTCGGCCAAGAATTTTCATTTCAGTGCATCCCTAACAATAAGACCATTTTATATATATATATATATATATATATATATATATATATATATATTAGGGCCGGGACTTTAACGCGTTAATTTAGATTAATTAATTACACAAAAATAACGCGTTAAAATTTTTTAACGCATTTTAATCGCAATACGTTTTGCACCGCGGAACGTTTCTCACTAGATGAGATTCGGCGGACCATTTATACTGGAGCACAAACTAGCGTTCAGGTTCAGACAAGCCAAAGACGTCCGTCTAAATAGTATTGTATGTCCCAAATCGTAGTATGTTTAAAAAGTATTCCAAAGATTCCCGGATGGTCTACTACTTAACGATCAATGAACACTCTTAACTGCTTATATTGCCAGCAACACACTGCGCCTTGAACGAGGATTCGATTAGAACTACAAACACGCATAAAAAGTGTTAAAAAACTACAAACATGGAGGATATACGCGACCAACGGACAGGTTGAGAAAGGGTTTTGAGTGATAAATAATCAGTGTGTAACCTGATAAAAAATATTTTTTTAAATGTTATCCGCGTTATATTCCATGTGCAGCAACATTTATAATGATAGGTTTGGTCATTAACGTTTAAATGCACAATTAAGCAAACACAAGAGCAGAGTTCTCGGCATGAAAGACTCGTTAAAGAACGTGCCTCTTGCTACACTTTTAATGGCAATATTGTACTGGTCTGTTGGACTTGGTTGAACAAAAATAAACAATATTTTGTTGCTTAAGCTTATGTATTCAGTCATTATTCAATGGTATACTAAAAATCCATGTAAAAATCTTAATTCTCACTGTTCTCAGGTCACATATTTACATGCGATTAAAATGCGATTAATTTCGATTAATTAATTACAAAGCCTCTAATTAATTAGATTAAAATTTTTAATCGAGTCCCGGCCCTAATATATATATAAATAGAAAATGGGCATTACAAATGGACACACCTGGAGCAGAGAGTAACTTATGTTATTTACTTTAACTTATGTTAACTGACTAGGTAAACGTGATTTTTGGCTAATGACAATGAAGATCAAACATACACTACCAGTCATGTGACAGTGAGATGATGCTAAAAAAAAATCAGCTTTGAAATCACAGGAATAAATTACATTTTAAAATATATTCAAATAGAAAACAGTTCTTTAAAATAGTAAAATTATTTCTGAATTTTACTGTTTTTGCTGTTCTTTGGATCAATTAAATGCAGGTTTGGTGAGCAGAAGAGACTTTAAAAAAAAATCTTACCGTTTAAAAAATTGTGACTGGTAGTGCATCTGAATTAAAACGTTTGGATAACATTTAAGTCCACCACTAATTTTATTCTGAAAAAAATATTTAAATGTAAAAAAAAAGCGTAAAAAAAACCTAAAATGCCATTTCTTCTCAACTTGTGATTGCACAGTATAATGCAATGCATATTTGTGTTTGCATTTCTGTGTACACATATGTGACCCTGGACCACAAAACCAGTCATAAGGTTAAATTTTACAAAACTGAGATGTATACATCATATGAACGCTCAATAAATAAGCTTTCTATTGATGTATGGTTTGTTAGGATAAGACAATATTTGACTGAGATACATCTATTTGAAAATCTGAAATCTAAGGGTGCAAAAAATCAAAATACTGAGAAAAACACCTTTAAAGTTGTCCAAATTAAGTTCTTAGCAATGCATATTACTAATCAAAAAGTACATTTTGATATGTTTACAGTAGGAATTTTACAAAAAAATCTTCATGGAACATGATCTTTACTTAATTTCCTAATGATTTTTGGCATAAAAGAAAAATCAATAATTTTGACCCATGCAATGTATTTTTGGCTATTGCTACAAATATACCCCAGCGACTTAAGACTGGTTTTGTGGTCCAGGGTCACATATAACATAACTTTTTGAAAAGCAAGACAAAATTGTAAAATTGGCTATTTAATTTATGCAATTGTGAAAAAAAAAACTGGCAAAATACATGGGGGGAGAAACACGAAAAACCGTGTTTGGTAACAATTTTCATTTCAGTGCATCCCTAACAATAAGACCATTAGTACATGACCAAATATCATCCAGACTAACTTCTCCTGGGTAAGGCAATGAGATCTTCTCAATTATGTTACTTGGTCTCAAAAATGAAATGTGAACAGTGTTAGACTTTAACTTCCAGGAATCACGTCAGCAATTTTGCACCGTCACTGCTGTGGCCAAACTTTATTTAAGTAAAACACTCAAGTCTGTTTCACTTTCCCGTCTTCTCTTGTCCAGCAGTCAGTGTGAATGAGTCTGCTGAGTCGGCTGAGATGTCACTGCGGGTTCGAAATCCCCCGAAGCAGACAGCCTGCAAAACGCCAATGTAATGCTACCGGGCAGGACCAGCCACTTCAAGTACAGCCGATAAACCGGCCACGGCCGAAAACTGCAGCTCTGAGCTAAATGTAAGTAGAAGTAAGTATTTTCTCTAGAAAGAAAATAGCAGTGATTGCTCGTATATAACCTGCTGAGGCTTTGTTTTGCAGCACGTCGGCTCACAAGTAGGGATGCATTGTAATATCAGCTAGTGGTTGTTTGGTTTAGGTTTGGTGATTTTACATATAATATATAAAAAGAGTTTACACAGAAAATATTTAAAAATAGAAAATGGGCACTACAAATGGACACACCTGGAGCAGAGAGTAACTTATGTTAATTTATTTTAACTTATGCTAATTGACTAGGTGAACGCGATTTTTGGTCAATGACAATGATGATCAGTAATGGAGTAATGATGCTAAAAATTCAGCTTTGAAATCACAGGAATAAATTACATTTTACAATTTATTCAAATAAAAAATTGTTACTTTAAAAAGTAAAAATATTTCTGAATTGTCCTGTTTTTGCTGTACTTTGGATCAATTAAATGCAGGTTTGGTGAGCAGAAGAGACTTAAATTTTTTTGAAAAAAATCTTACTGTCCAAAAACTTTTGACTGGTGGTGCATGTGAATTAAAAGGTCTGAATAATATTTGAGTACATCACTAATTTCATTATGAAAAAATATTTAAATGCCAAAAAAAAAAACTAAAAAACCCTAAAATGCCATTTCTTCTCAACTTGTGATCGCACAGTAAAATACAATGCATATTTGTGTTTGCATTTGTGTACACATAACAAATAAAATATTATAAAAATCATATATAATATATACAGTGTACAAATATAATAAATATAAAAAACATCTGGTTGTCAAATTTTTATTTCTTCCTATCTTCTAACTAAAAACAAACTAAAAAAAAAAAGAGGTGATAAGTATTAGAAAAACAAAATTACGTAATTTGTAAAATTTAAATCTAAAAAATAGGGATGCACTATGATTTTTGCCGATATGCCAATATTCTTCAACTCGTTTTGGTTGACAGACGATGCCGATATATATATTTTTTTGTTTGAAAACAACACCAAGTTTCTTCTGTGCAGAAATGATAAATTATAAATTATAAAATTATTTTTAATTTTGGTTAGTTTTTAAAAAGAAATTATTTGTTAGAATTAAATAAACAATAATGAAGTTCTTTTATAATGAAAATACATTGCAGCGATTGATATATAGTTTTTCATAGATATTTTCAAAGCTATATTTTATTTTATTCTTTTTCAGAAAAATGCAGTGGTAACCAAAACATTTTATTTTTAAGATCTAACATTGATAGATGGTCTAAAGCAAAAGAGTTCTGAAAAAAAAAAATTCTGAAAATCTTTTAGAGCTCATAATTTGTTTAAAAAAAGTAACATATTAGACATTAATGAATAAATCAGTATATATAAAATTACTTACTTTAGTGTCATGTTTGTGTTTTTTTTATCCATTTAAGCTATTGCTTCTAACCTTTAAATCAAAACACACTCATAATTTATTCAGAAACAGTCTAAATGTTACTAAATGTTAATGTAACAATTTATAGCTGTTAGAGACTTGAGGTTATTGTAAGTCACACCAATTGAAAGAAGAACTGAGTGTAATCACATACTATACATTTTTATAATTATAGTCACTCCAAAGAAAGGCACAATTAAAATAGTCATTTTCACATGCATTTTCATCGCCAGAGCGATCCACTTACCAAGAACCCCAGGGGCGAGTAGAGGCGGCAGGAAATGAGGTGTCTGGGTGTTGTTCTTGTCCTGCTCAGCCAAGGGGTCACACACTTCCGGCCCCGTGCTGGACACCAGAGGGCCGCAGGACACCGAGGTAGAAACTAGAGCAGGGTTGGACAGAGTCCCCTGCAGCCACACAGATTCATACATGTATTGCACAAGATGCATGTACTCGAATATCAAAACAATGTTCCACAGGCAAAAGAACAACAATACATAATACAAGGACTCCCAACCTCTGTCAGGTGATCTTCTGACTACTATTTTTATTAAAGGCATAGTTCACCCAAAAACGAAACGAAAATTCTGGTCACTTGTTCACTCTTGTGTCATTTCAAATCCATAAAACTTTAGTTCATCGTCGAAACACAGATTAAGATATTTTTTAAACTGTATTTTCATTGAAAGCCCAAGTAACAAAAAAAGGTTATGGTTTTGGAACAACATAAGGGAGAGTAAATTGTGACAGTTATGATTCTTGGGTGAACTATCCCTTTAGAAATAACATTTTTTGCAATGTGACATTCATTTCATGACAATTAACCGGATTTTCAAAACAAATTCTAAATGAAATGCAAAAAAGAAAAACACCAGACACAAGAACTAAAAAAAATTTAAATATGGAAGATGGAAGTTAAAATGTGCAAAACTGTCATTAAATTAATGCCACACTTTGAAGAATATAATGTCCAATTTTTACCCCAGTTGTGACCGTTTTTAACCAGTGTTGGGGGTAATGCATTACAAGTTATGCAAGTTACATAATAATATTACTTTTTCCAAGTAACTAGTAAAGCGACACATTAATTTTTAATTGACAAGAAAATATCTGAGTTACTTTTTCAAATAAGTAACGCCAGTTTCTTTTTCCCCCCATTTATTGATTAAAAGCTCTCCTGTCTAAAAACATTCCTCAAAATGTATAAAAACAGTGAAATTCAACGCAAACCTGCAATAATTAAATATGTTAAATAATACAAATATCCTTTCTGTATTTAATCCCATTTTATTAACCGATGTCTTTGCTGCTGACCTTCGATGATCCAATTCATCCATACTAATAAGCAAAAATTACTCAAGATAATCTAAAATTTCCTCTTTTTTTTCATGAAGAGTTGACATTTTGTCTTCTGCGGTCTACTGTACAGACATAAATTGACTTTTCTCTAATCCTGAGGCTTTTGGTGTAAAAAGGCTTTTACATTTGACAAAAATAGAACTTTTTATATTAAAAACAAACAAGCAAGCCCTGCCCAGATTTAAAAAGTAACCAAAAGTAACGTAACGCATTACTTTCCATAAAAAGTAACTAAGTAACGTAATTAGTTACTTTTTAAAGAAATAGCTCAATATTGTAATGCATTACTTTTAAAAGTAACTTTCCCCAACCATTGCATTAAAATTAAGTGCAGTTCCATTATTACCAACATTTGGTTGGGAAACCTTGTCATTGCAGACAGATGCATTAATTGGAAGCATGCAGACTGTATGTGCACATGTAGCGAAGCATGCAACTGGTGCGCGGCTGTGCGTGTACCTGAGAATGAGGCGGGGGGGATGGCGTGTGGTTGGGTAGGGGTTCGGCTTGGGCGAGAGCTGCGGCCAGCAGAGCAGGGTTGAGGGATAGGAAGGCAGGAGGGGGTGGAGTGAGAGGAGCGGAAAGAAGCAGCGATTGGCCGTCTGCACCGGGCACTAGAGTTTGAAGAGCCTCCAGTAGCCCCGGCCCCATCAGGACAGAGTCCAGCAGAGAAGGCGTCTTCTCCAGGGACACTCCGTCTGCAAAGACCTGCTGCGGTGGTGTAGGAAGCTCTAGGTTGAGCGCTGGTAGTGGTAGCATGGCAGCTGGATTCTGGCCGAGCAGCAACGAAGCCATGAGGAGGGCTTGAAGCCCGGGAGGTTTTTCACCAGCTTCCACTCCTGGAACAGGGGGCAGCGCTGCTGCAGAACCTGGTGGATTTAACAGGCTCACAAGGTTGAGAGGAAGCTCGCCCTGGTTCATGACATTGAGAGGAGAGCCCTGGTTCAGGATGGCACTGGCTGGCTGTGGTTGCTGGGCTTGGGTGCCACCGGGCGCAGAGGGCTGGCCGCCCGTCCAGACTCCTAAAGGCAGGGAGCCAAGGAAGGGCGGCAGCAGGGAAGGTAAACCGGCATTGGAGGAGAGAAGCTGGAGGAGCTGTTCTTGGGACATGAAGGGAAAAGCCTCTGCAAGCGGCAGGGAAACACTGGGGTCGTTTGTAGGGTTTGAAAGGTCGGAAGAGGGGGCATTGGGCAGAGAGAGGCTGTGGTCGGGTTCACAGCCACCCAGCAATCTTGTGTCCGAGTCCGGCTGATCCATCATCTCTATATGACCTGCCGAGAAAACACAAGTTAAAATGAACGACCCAAACCACTTCGGTATAAAAATGCCCCAAGAAACACAAGATAAGAAGTCTCACCTTTACTTTCCACAGCTTGGTTAATCTGGTAGGTACTGTGGTCAGGACAAGCCTCTGTTGTTTTAGTTCCACAACTTTTCTCTGGGAACGAGGGCAAGCATGTTGAGGACATCTGATTCATCATGCTCAGAATTGAACAGCTGAGGTCCGGCGTCGTGCCCGTGTGGGGCTGGCTCAAGTTCAGGATGGTGTTGCTGGAGGTTGTTTTGAGGTTCATGGTTGTCTCGTCACCCATCAGAGAAAAGGGTTGCTGGAGAGATTCCGGCATGGCCACTGTGCTTTGGGGTTGCGGAGTAAGGTTGTGTAAACGCAATGTGGACTGCACGTCACACTGAGGCGTCTGTGGAGTGATGGGTCTGGGTGAAGAGGGCAACGTGTTTGTGTGCCTATTGCCAGGCATGGCAGTGGTGCCGCTGGATTGCTGGGTTGCGTTTTGCATGCTAAGAAGCTGAAGCAGGGCGGAAAGAGGCTGGGATGGAGATGGAGAGGAAAGTGGAAGGGAATTAGCAAGTCCTGGCTTCCTGCCTTCCTCCGAATCCTGCAACCTCAGAGGAGCGACAGGCAGCCGGTGGTTGTCTAAGTGAGGTACGGGAGGAGAAGGTGGCGAAAGGCATGGGGAGATGAGATGAGGCGGCCCAGAGAGATCCCCTGGAGTCCGACCTAACTGCGAGTCTTTGAGCATGGTCAAAACGGTGGGCGAGCGCCTCTGCCGTTTGCGCCTCAGGTTTTTCTCAGCGACAGCAGGGGAAGCCAGGGAAAGGGAAGGGGAGTGCGGAAGCAACAGGGCGGTCATGGACTGTGCTCTGGCGGAAGTGGGGTGGACACTACTGTTTAAAGTGCTAATCAATACCTTTGACTGCTGCTCCTTGTCCAAGCCCGTAAGAGGGAGTGCGGCCAGCACATCAGCTGCATTAAGCTGGGTTTTCTGGTTGGCCAGCTGGGCTTTAGCGGCCGCAGAGAGGAGGCTGCTGGCCGGGAAAGAGTTATTGATGTGGCCCTTTTGCTGGGTCTTCTGTTGGTTGAGAATCTGCCCTAGTGGAAGGCCAAGCAGTCCTGGGGCTTGAGCAGAGCTCACTCCGTTCCTCTTGTCGACTATGTTGGGATGCACCAACGACAGGGCTTGGTTGCTTTGGTTGCTAGAGTTAGCACTGGAGCTCGTGTTAGAGGTACTACAGTCTTTGTAGTGCTGCAGAATGCCCTCCAAGCGACTACACGGACTAGAAGGCGCAAGAGGAAGCTTGGGAGAGGAGCATGGCATGGTGGGCTGCTGATGGGGTTTGCCCCCCTGGATGAAGACGGGCCCTTGGGCCCCGTGATCTGAGAGCGAGGACGTTGATGAGTGGCGAGAGCGTTGGTGGGGTGAAAAAGTGTCCAAGGAACGCGAGGGTGATAGTGGAGAGGGCGACTTAACACTTGGAGCTGCTCGACCACTTAGAGCTATGGTTGAAGAAGGGGATAAGGTAAAGGAGTTGGAGGGGTCTGAGTGATGTATATGTGTGTGTACACTTGGTTTTAAACTGTTAGGAGAAGAGGGGTTGTGCACTGTCCTTTGGGTGAGCGGTGGATGAGGGCTCCACTGCTGCTTTGCGTAACCAGGCATGCAGCCCACTGGCGTTTGGGGTTTCTTTAAAGGTGAACCCTGTTCTGGAGGCCGTGAAATTGTGGTGAGGTTAACGGATCCGTTTTGTACAACAGAACGAGGAGAGGACAGAGGAAAGACAATGTTGGATTTGGGTTGGATGTGTCTTGGCTGAGGGTAAGTGCAGTGGGTGCCGTCTCCATGAGCCACCATTGATCCTCTCGGCTCTCTGCCGTCCACTGAGCATACAACACCTCCTTAAACAAACAATCAGACAACACAACTCACCTTACTGAAGAACACTGAACTTAAAGACAGGTATAGTGCCTATAAGACTATTTGCCCCCTTGAAAATGTTTGTTATATATTCTACCACTGAACCACAGAGGATCTTTGGACCACTTTTAAACTTGTCAAAACTGTTTCACGTCAAGTTAAACACTGCATTAGCATTAAGGTAAATTTTTAGCACTAACTAAACTTAATTTTGGTCTCAGACTATAGAACCTTCTTCCAGTTGGCCTGAATGCCTCAGACATGCCTTCTGGCAAACTGAGATGTCATCTGACATATTTTAACAGTGACCTTCTTTTTGCAAATCTGTGACTAATGAAACAACAAAGCAACAGCTTATGAAATTATTCAATTCTGCAAAACGTTAAAAAAAAAAAAAACACCAAGGGGTGAATACTTTTACAGACACTGTATATCATATTCTGAGATGGCTAGTAATGTTTTTACAAAACGAAAACTTCTAAAAATACAATGAACTGAATACTGAAGACCAGCTATGAGTGACTGCATGGCATGCTTTAGATAAATGTAATAATTCGAATAGGTTACATTTGGGCAAGATGTAGAGAATAATCTTCACTACAAGAGAACAGCAGTGGTGACATATTGCAAATTACTTTAAGACAAGCTGTTAAAGCGTTCAATAAATGTTAAGCTTCATGAAGAGCATCTGTGATATTCTGTCGATTATTACAGAGATTTCAATCATTTCAACTCATCCCTCAGTTTGCAAAAACTCAAAAATGTGTTTACAGTAATGCACTTACAACTGCAGTCTATGAAGAGGTTTAAACACTGGAATAAATGTTAATATACAGACCATTTTAAAAATATAGGCACAATAATTAAACATCACAACAATAGACAACAAAATAATTGGGAATACTTTAAAGAAAAGGTCAAATTGTTGACATTAGTTCATGCATTAGATATTAACTAACAACTGAGTAAATGCTATATCAAATATATTGTAGTACGGTAGTTAATGCATGAAGCATCAATAATAAATATTGTTTAAGAACATTTTAAATTAAATATAAAATTGCTTTATATATATATATATATATATATATATATATATATATATATATATATATATATATATTTATTATATGCATTGCATTTATACATATTTCAACATGAATGCATGTCACAGAACCTGAAATATTACTTTTAAAAAGTGTGTTGGAAAAACGTGTGCATTAAGATGTAATACCTGTGGCTTGAGCCGGCGGGGGATGATGGGAGGGCTGCATGCTTTGGCATAACGCCGCCATGGCATCAACTTTCCTGCGATGGTTACAGAGTTTGGTCATGTCTTCCTCTATTTTCCCCGACTGATGACCAGGAGCTTGGACCATCGCAGCAGGTTCAAAATTAAAGACCTGCATGGGATTTATAAAGACATTTTTATCCTTCTTTTAACTGCATGCAATGATGTATATGTTTATAACTGCATATTATCATACAATTCTTTTTATTTATGCAGCATGCAATATTTATACAGTACACAGCAAGCACTTTCTGTATGTATGGAATACCTGGATGACATTTGCCAAAAAGTGCAAAGACGACACTGTGTGTGCATTTTGCAATGCAATGGACTTAACCTGACCTTCCATTTCCAATGTAACAAATAAACCAGTAGTTATCAGTTGGGACTTTAAAAGTCCCTAAAATAATCAGGTTTCTGAAATGACTCATTGTTTCACATGCTATTAATACAGTTTATTCTACACAATTTGCAGAAGTATGTGAGTATTTCATTCTAAACATAGCTGCCATTTATAATACCTAATGAATTATTCCGCATTCAAATTTGTGATGGAAACATCATAAATGAAGAGGCTCGATCTCACCTTATTGGGGACAAGCGGGCACTCGAGACCACATTTACATGTGCCGTCTGTCCGCAGATACACCCTCACCTCATCCACAGATCGAAGAACGGTACCACTTGGGCTGAAGAAGAAAAAGATAAAGATTGATATGTTTGACAGCTCTTTTGACACTCGGTTTGATTGTTCAGTCTAAAAAAAAACAGACTTCGGTTACTAGCTCTTCCCCTACAGACTTCAATAAAATTGACATAAATGTCAGTAGAAGGTGTCAAGCGTTATTGTTTTTATTCATGTGATTTTGCTTATACTACTAAATCAGAATAGCTTTCTTACTCTCTTTGCATCATTGAAATGTTGTGCACTGACAGCAATGTCAGCAAAGAGTGAGAATGACAAATGCATTATACAATAATAAACAAATTCTGCACCAGTGCCGCCCACCTAGTGTTCATTTTTCCCATAGGGATATAAAAAAAAACTTTATTAAAAAGTTATAAGACAAAAACTAAACCAACCAGCTACAAGGTGATTTGCAACATTACAAACTCTGATTTGAAGCAAAAAAACGTACTTGAAAATTGGATAAAATACAAATGTACTAGAGAGTGTATGTAGAAACAATATATTGTTTTTTCCAGCTGATAAACAATAAAAACATTAAAACCCAATCAGAATCCACTTTAAATGTACTTTTAGAGAACATTACAGAGCGTCTGTATCACTAGCACAGTCATCATTCTTGGTGTGAACGGGACTTTAGTTCACTTTCAGATTGCTTTGGCACTTATGAACCGTGCTGGTCATCACTTAATCATATATCAGACCAGTTTGGAGCACCATTTCCACATTAACCAAACACTGTTTTCAAACACACTCACATCTGCACTGGAAGCCCTAGTGTGAAAGCTAAACCAACTCGCATACGTATGAGAAAAGTTTGCATGGTTGAGGTCACACACATCTGTGTGTAATCATCATTGCCAGGCAACTTGAAAAATGTTCCTTATGTACCTTTAATAGCAACACTGTTAATATTTGATCAGAACAACAGTTATGAACACCACAAAGAAAGGTGTGGACGTACCTGATGTAAGACACAGTCCCATCTTCCACCTTCCTCTGCCAGCCAACCGGGATCTGAGCGATGAGCGTCGTACCTCCATCTTTTTCTCCTGCTGCACTCTCACTGCCTCCCGTCATTTTCTGCTCACACACATCCAGCTCCTAAAGACACAAACTAGTTTTAATTCAGTTTCAAACCAGATCTGATGAAACAGATTTGGTTTCGAACCAGATCTGATGAACCAGTTTCCAATTTGATGAACCAGATTAAGTTTCTAACTACATTTGATGAACCAGATTCAGTTTCAAACCAGATTCCAGTTCAAACCATATTTAATGAACCAGATTAAGTTTCTAATTACATTTGATGAACCAGATTCGGTTTCAAACCAGATTCTGATTCAAACCATATTTGATGAACCAGATTAAGTTTCTAACTACATTTGATGAACCAGATTCAGTTTCAAACCAGATTTCCAATTCAAACCATATCTGATGAACCAGATTAAGTTTCTAATTACATTTGATGAACCAGATTCGGTTTCAAACCAGATTCTGATTCAAACCATATTTGATGAACCAGATTAAGTTTCTAACTACATTTGATGAACCAGATTCGGTTTCAAACCACATTCCGATTCAAACCATATTTGATGAACCAGATTAAGTTTCTAACTACATTTGATGAACCAGATTCAGTTTCAAACCAGATTTCCAATTCAAACCATATCTGATGAACCAGATTAAGTTTCTAATTACATTTGATGAACCAGATTCGGTTTCAAACCAGATTTCCAATTCAAACCATATCTGATGAACCAGATTAAGTTTCTAATTACATTTGATGAACCAGATTCGGTTTCAAACCAGATTCTGATTCAAACCATATTTGATGAACCAGATTAAGTTTCAAACCACATTCCGATTCAAACCATATTTGATGAACCAGATTAAGTTTCTAACTACATTTGATGAACCAGATTCAGTTTCAAACCAGATTTCCAATTCAAACCATATCTGATGAACCAGATTAAGTTTCTAATTACATTTGATGAACCAGATTCGGTTTCAAACCAGATTCCAATTCAAACCATATTTGATGAACCAGATTAAGTTTCTAACTACATTTGATTAACCAGATTCGGTTTCAAACCATATTTGATGAACCAGATTAAGTTTCTAACTACATTTGATGAAACAGATTCAGTTTCAAACCAGATTCCGATTTAAACCATATTTGATGAACCAGATTCGGTTTCAAACCATATTTGATGAACCAGATTCAGTTTCAAACCATATTTGATGAACCAGATTCAGTTTCAAACCAGATTTGATGAACCAGATTCAGTTTCAAACCAGATTTTATGAACCAGATTCAGTTTCAAACCAGATTTGATGAACCAGACTCAGTTTCTAACTACATTTGATAACCCAGATTCAGTGTCAAACTACATTTGATTAACCAGATTCAGTTTCAAACCAGATTTGGCGAACCAGATTTAGTTTCTAACCAGATTTGATGAACCACATTCAGTTTCAAACCATATTTGATGAACCACACTCAAATTCAAACCAGATTTGATACCCCAGATTCAGTTTCTAACTACATTATGAACCAGACTCAGTTTCTAACTACATTTGATGAACCAGATTCAGTTTCAAACTAGATTTGATAACCAGATTCAGATTCAAACCAGATTTGATGAGCTAGATTCCGTTTCAAACCAGATTTGATAACCCAGATTCGGTTCAAAACCAGATCTGATGAAACCAATTCAGTTTTAAATCCAGATTTGACTCACACTTTACAACTATATTCAGTCGGAAAATGTGTTTACACGGCATCTAAATACAGTTGTCATTCCAACTCTGAGTATTTAATCTGTAACTATTCTGGATCATGATTCAGATTGTGTAGTGACAACTATATTTACATTAAATAAGTAAAGTGTGTACATTTATTTTTGGTCGAACCACCAAAACGCACCAAGGGTTCATGCATTTGTCGCTGTTAAACTTTGCAGTATGTACGACATTCTGTAACTTTGGGTGGCACTTTGTACCATACCTTTTCATTTTTATACAGTCTTGGTCAGCACCAATGGTGAAATACACTCTTTGGAGGACATTTAGGAGCATTAACGAAGCACAACCCAATACAACAACAATTCCGTCTTGACACACAATCCTCTCCGCTCCTCTCAAACAAACTGGGATGCTTCTATGGAACTCTCCAGAAGCTGACAATCTGAAAATATAAAGAAAAATACATTTAAGTTGACATCGACATTGCTTAAGTAAAGAGTATAAACTATTGATAGAAATAATAGATAGAAATGTGTACTATTAGATTCAGTTTCAAACCAATTTGATGATTCAGTTTCTAACTACATTTGATAACTCAGATTCAGTTTCAAATCATATTTGATGAACTAGATTCAGTTTCCAGCTACATTTGATAACCCAGATTGAGTTTCTAACTACATTTGATAACTCAGATTCAGTTTCAAACCATATTTTATGAAACAGATTCAGTTTCAAACCATATTTGATAAACCAGATTCAGTTTCTAACTACATTTGATAAACCAGATTCAGTTTCTAACTACATTTGATAACCAGATTCAGTTTCAAACCATATTTGATAAACCAGATTCAGTTTCTAACTACATTTGATAAACCAGATTCAGTTTCTAACTACATTTGATAAACCAGATTCAGTTTCTAACTACATTTGATAACCAGATTCAGTTTCTAACTACATTTGATAATTCAGATTCAGTTTCAAACCATATTTGATGAAACAGATTCAGTTTCAAACCATATTTGATGAAACAGATTCAGTTTCAAACCATATTTGATGAAACAGATTCAGTTTCAAACCATATTTGATGAAACCGATTCAGTTTCAAACCATATTTGATGAAACAGATTCAGTTTCAAACCATATTTGATGAAACAGATTCAGTTTCAAACCATATTTGATAAACCAGATTCAGTTTCTAACTACATTTGATAAACCAGATTCAGTTTCTAACTACATTTGATAATTCAGATTCAGCTTCAAACCATATTTGATGAAACAGATTCAGTTTCAAACCATATTTGATGAAACAGATTCAGTTTCAAACCATATTTGATAACCCAGATTCAGTTTCTAACTACATTTGATAACCCAGATTCAGTTTCTAACTACATTTGATAACCCAAATTCAGTTTCTAACTACATTTGATAACCCAAATTCAGTTTCTAACTACATTTGATAACCAGATTCAGTTTCTAACTACATTTGATAATTCAGATTCAGCTTCAAACCATATTTGATGAAACAGATTCAGTTTCAAACCATTTTTGATAAACCAGATTCAGTTAACTACATTTGATAACTCAGATTCAGTTTCAAACCATATTTGATAAACCAGATTCAGTTTCTAACTACATTTGATAATTTAGATTCAGTTTCAAACCATATTTGATGAAACAGATTCAGTTTCAAACCATATTTGATGAAACAGATTCAGTTTCAAACCATATTTGATGAAACAGATTCAGTTTCAAACCATATTTGATGAAACAGATTCAGTTTCAAACCATATTTGATAACCCAAATTCAGTTTCTAACTACATTTGATAACTCAGATTCAGTTTCAAACCATATCTGATGAACCAGATTCAGTTTCAAACCAAAATAGATGAACTAGATTCAGTTTCTAGCTACATTTGATAACCCAGATTCAGTTTCAAACCATTCAATCTGAAAATAAAAAGAAAAATACATGTTAGGTGACATCGCCAATGCTTGAGTAAAGAGTATAAACTATTTTCAATACAAATATGGGAAAAGTTAATCATAATGATAGAAATTCGTACTATTAGATTCAGTTTCAAACCATATTTGATGAACCAGATTCAGTTTCAAACCATTTTTAATGAACCAGATTTAGTTTCTAACTACATTTGATAACCCCGATTCAGTTTCAAACCATTCAATCTGAAAACATAACGAGAAATACAATTCAGGTGACATCAACATTGCCCGAGTAATATGAACTGTTTATAACTATTTTCAATACAAATATGGAAAAAATAATCATGATGATAGAAATGTGCACTATTTGATCACCATATTCATTGTACCATGGATCTGGCACCAAATACCACGGTACCAGTAGGGTACAAGTATTAAAAAAAAAAAAAAAACACAGTACTTTTACTCAGTGTACAACTCTGACATACGGTTGACAGTTAAGTGAAAAGTGACAGTTGAAACTAATACTCAGCCCACGAACTCCAAAATTCAAATTCAAATTTAAATTATCGATATGTCACCCTTTGAATCCATATCATTTAAACGGTTTTTATTCTGGCATAAAGGCGGGTGACTGAGAAGCGGCTAACGCTCAGGCTATGACGGGATCTGACTGGAGCAGCGAGCTAAAGAGTAAACAAACCACCACGAATAAAAAGTAGGCAAAGTTTTGGGAAAACTACGACTTGAATACGAAAAGAACATGAGAATGTGACTTACGTACTTGAGTATCGCACTGCTACTTTTAAACACTGTAGCGTTACGTCCCGAAGAATAAACAAATGTCGCGTATTGACGGCTAGCTGGCCCATTCTTAAACATCCTATTTGTATCGCTAACTGGACACGTAGTAACACTGCGATTATAACCAACGAGTCCGTCTTCGTTACATTATAACGGAAGCGTTCTAGTTTGTCGCGTCGCGTACAACGTAGACGCGCTGTTAGCTTGCTTTAGCTCGCGGGCTACGTACCTCTGTGTTTACGAAGTTTCCTGCTTCTTCGGCGCGCTGCACAACACAAGCGAAACACTGAACAAGCGTCTCGACGGACTTGAGTAGCAAATGTCTCCGTTGCAGAAGCTGTTATTAGCGCCGTGTGATTTTTAGCCACTTCCCTGCGTCTTCATCCCCGCGCACCATCCGAGCCGTCCTGCTTAAAAACAAAGAGCAATAACGCTTGGTTTTATTGCGCCCCGTGCATTGTCGTCCAATTTCGGGTGAATCCTGCTCGGCCTCGGAGCGTGCGATCGCTTCATTCAAAGCTTCGGCGCTTTCCTAAGCGTCTTTTCCGCGTGCGAATGCGAGCGAGCGGTCGATTATGTCTTTGTGAGGCTGCTTTTAGTTAATCTTCGTTTCCAAGTTCCTATTTTTCCTTAGGATCCCGTGCCAAAAAAAATCATGGAGTTTTCGTCCGCGCATGCGCAGTAGCTGCTGTCGTTGAGTCGGGAATTCCGTATACAATTCCGTGTCCACTAGGAGGAGCGCAAGAGCTGCTCACTGACAAAAACGCACCCTAGTACCAAAATAAATAGGTAGAGTTTTTGTAGATTTGTGCTGGGGTTGTTTTAGCATCACAATTATAAAATAAATCATTTTGTGAAAATACAGAGAGAATTCTTAAGTTGCACGGATATATTTGTAGCCATAGCCAATTGTATAGGTCAAAATTATACATTTTTCTTTTATGCCAAAATCATTAGGATATTAAGATGTCCCATTAAGATACTTAGTACATTTTCTGCCGTAAGATTCAGTTTCTAACTACATTTGATGAACCAGATTCAGTTTAAAACCGTATTTGATGAACCAGATTCAAATTCAAACCAGATTTGATAACCAAGATTCAGTTTCTAACTACATTTGCTATGTTAAATATAAGTTTTTAAATATAAAAACTTACTTTTTGATTAGTAATATGCATTGCTAAGAATTTCATGTGGACAACTTTAAAGGTGATTTTCTCAATATTTGTATTATATATTTTTTTGCACCGTTAGATTCCAGTTTTTAAATATTGTCCTATCCTACGTATTCAGCTTTCAGATGATGTATAAATCTCAGTTTCAAAAAAATTGACCCAGGGTTTTGTGGTCTAGGGTTACATGGTAATTAGTTGAAATAATCTAATCTAAATTTACTGATATAAACTCTATTCTTAAAAATAAAGTTGCTTTAAAAGCTTCTTCACAGCGATGCCTTAGAAGAACCATTTTTGCTTCCACAAAGAACCATTCAGGTAAACGTTCTTTAAAAAAAACATCTATTTCTTACCTTTTTTTTCACCACAAAGAACCGAAAGGTTCTTCTTTAGATGTTAAAGGTTCCTTATGAAACCATTTAGATAAAAAAGGTTCTTCTATGGCACCGTGAAGCACCTATAAGTGTAGTTGTGCTGGCCTCTTAGAATTTAATATATTACTCAACAGTAATATTACTTTACATATTACTTTCTGGCAACAATAATTAGTTACACTTCTGGTTACATTATACTTTTCTTTGACACCCCACAGAAGTTGCATCTTCCCTATAAAATTCTTCTAAAATGTTACTAACAATATATTTCTGCCTCATCATTTGGCCAAAATCCACACTGGATCGCAGTCAGAAGTTATTACAAACAGTAGCTTAAGGCTATAGTTATACCCATATACGATTATATTCCATGATGTATTTTATTAAGAGAAATCATATAAGTTCTTAAGAAAATGTTTTTCAAATGGCAATTGGCTTGTGCAATGCCAGCTTCTATAATGCCACAACTTACCTTTTCTCCTGACAAAATCAATTTAATGGCAGTATTTCCATCTGATAAATGTAAGCTTTTTCATTTTGCATATGCTCTGGTGATTTCATGCACCTGTGTAAAATTATGAAAATACATCCGTTATTGCATTGTTAAACTTGGACTTGAATCAGTAAGGGTTGATGCACCGAAAGAGTATATTAATATATGTAATATTGTTACTGAAATCTTATTAGTAATTAGTTACACTACTAGTTACTGCCCTACACTGGGGGAAAAAAATGATGATCAGCCTCAAACTATTTCAGATTAAATGCAATCGCTCTGGCAACATTAGATGCTCGTGAAGTTAATCTGCAAATGCGAAATATTTGCTCGAAGTGAGCGGGAGGCGAGAATATCCTGAGAGAAAGAGAGAGTTCCGTAAGTCTGCCATAAAATGATGATTCCACACACACGCGCGTCTTTATTGGCCTTATTGTGTCAGTTAGCTGAGAAAACAAAAAATGGTTCGCCCGTATAATTACTTAGGGAAATCGCAGATAAAACCTACTTAGTGTGGAGGAAAAATGTAGGAAATCATATGTGGTTCTCCTGAGCAGAAATGTGATTCGCTGGCACAATCTGAACATTTGGGAGTGAGTTAGAAATATAAATCAGATCAACCTCCTACTGCGTTAACTCGACAAAGTTTGGCGAACGGAGAGAGTTATCGAGAGTTAAACCTGCTCCAACTTCAAAGGAATGTCGAGTAAACACAACTTTGGGGAATAAAAGCATAACCTGCCAATAGAATTACACGCTCGGAGGTGATAACCATTAGGCAGTGGGGAGACTACACAGCAACAGCCAACCGATCGTGACGTGTTAGTAGCGTCTCAACGCGAGCGGTGCCCTGCTCCTGGAAACAGTTTTTGAGCTTTCTATTCGCTAACCTTACGCGCATCCCACTCGCGCTGTTGCTAGGCAATACATTGCACGCTTTGCACCATGCAAGTTTAACTACTTAACTCTGCTGTTTGGAAGAGTTTCAGAATACTAACGAGATGAGCGCTCGGTGACATCAGTTGACCAGGAGTTACAGGTCACCACATGTTGTACCTGACAAAACACTTCATTTCGAGCAATTATCAACGGAGGGACAGGTGATCATACAGGATGAATGATGAAATCTGAGCAGCAACTATTATACTCATGCTCAAATACTTTGTTTTTAGAGCTCAGATTACATTCTGAACATGTTATGAATTTAACCTTATAAAATATATCATGTTTTCCAATTAAACAGTGGCATCTGCCAGCGTAAACTCGTTAGCAAAACGTTATTAAATTGATCACATTACATGACAACAAGATGAACAATGAAATCGAAGCAGCATTTGATTAAGCATGTAAGTTGAGAATGTTTATTCACGATGGCACAGCAACAGCCTTATCTAGGTTATAGGATTAGAGCCATGTTGGGAAAATACAGTCTTTAGGGCGGATCCACGGATTCAGATTAAACCCTGGACATGTTAAAGGTCAATGTAAAATATATAATTCAAAAGTTGTACACCTGGTACACTTTGTACCTTACCTGGACTCTTTAGATACAGACATGTACCTTTTGAAAAGATAGCGCCCCAGTGGCAGCTTCTGTGCCTTTATTTCTGAGAGTGTGCATTTGTTAATCAAATCACAGCTTTCTGAAAATTGAAATAATGTATTGGAACATACACACTTTTGAGTGCCCTATCTAGGCTATACGATCCATGTTGGGAAAAATATTTAGGGCGGTTCTCAGACAGATCAAAACCTGTTCTAAAGCCATTAAAATGCTCTTTTTTTGAGTAATTGATTTGGATACACTCTTAAAAATAAAGGTGCTTCACGATGCCATAGAAGAACCTTTAACATCTAAAGAAACTTTCTGTTTCACAAAAGGTTTTTTGTGCCAAATAAGGTTCTTCAGATTATAAAAAGGTAAGAAAGAAATCTTTGACTGAATGGTTCTTTGTGGAACCAAAAATGGTTCTTCTATGGCATCACTTGAAAAACCTTTTGAAGCACCTTTGTTTTCAAGAGTGTAGCTAAATGGAAGCATTCTGAAAACTGGAATAATGTTTTGAAACATACACACTTTCGAGTGCCCTATCTAGACTACAAGACCCATGTTGGGAACATTTTTTAGGGTGGTTCTCAAACAGAACAAAACCTATTCCAAAGCCATTAAAATGGTGCTAAATGTTCTTTTTCTGAGTAATTATCGTTTATAACCAAATGGCAGCATTCTGAAAAAAATGTAATAACATCTTGAAACATCCACACTTTTGAGTGCCCTATCTAGGCTATTGAACCCATGTTGGGACAGATCTAAATCCATTAAAACAGATGCTATATGTTTTGTATATGTTTGTAATTAACTTGGATAACCAAATAACAGCATTTTGAAAAATGGAATAATGTTTTGAAACTTGCACACTTTGTAGGCTATTGAACCCATGTTGGGAAAAATTTTTGGGGCGGTTCTCAGACAGATCAATGCCTATTCTAAAGCCATTAAAATGCTGCAAGGTGTTATTTTTGGAGTAATTAATTTGGGTAACCAATAGTAGCATTTTGAAAACACTTTTGAGTGCCCCATCTAGGCTACTGGACGCATGTTGGGAAAAATATTTAGGGCGGTTCTCAGACAGCTCTAAAGCCGCTGCTATATGTTGTTTTCTAAGTGATTAACTTGGTCAACCAAATAACAGCATTCTGAAAAATGGAATAATGTTTCAAAACATGCACACTTTTGTGTGCCCTATCTAGGCTATAGAATCCATGTTGGGAAATTATATCTTTAGGGTGTTCTGTCAGCACCCTTGGAACTGATTTGGAAAACCAAATGACAGCATTCTGATAATTAGCATAATGTTTTGAAACACCTGCTTTTGAGTGCCCTATCTAGTCTATAGTATCCACGTTTAGAAAAAAAAACGATATGGACACGGATAAAAACTTACTCGGACTCTGGAAGATTCTTCTGTTAACTAGATACTGACCTTTAGCATTCCAACATGACTTTATGAGCTCGTTTGTTGATCATAAACAGTCGTGTTGAACAATAACCTGCTTTTGAGTTGTTGAATAGTTTGATGCAGTATGTGTATTGTTTATGTGGTTGTTATGTTGGCTGAGGAGCGCAGCGCACTTCCGCGCGGTTCGGGTGGGGTGGGATTCTTCAAACTCCTATGGAATATCCTCATTCCATAGTGCTGAACTGGATGCATTTGGAAACATGAAAGAATCGCCTCAGGTCACAGGAGAGGGATTAATAAAGATGAATAAAGAGCCAGCAAATGCGTACAATATCACAGGGCGAGCGCGGATATTAACGTCGCCTATTTTTATAGGCGCATATGCGAACGCAAGCAAAAAATGGAAACATTTCCCTTCACCCTTATAAGGGAGCTCGCCACTTTTTTTCTCTTTAACGAAAGGTTGTTTAATAAAACATGCTCGGGTTCTGCTAGTCTTATCTCCAACTAGAAACCGGTTGCCAACGATTGCATCATTCCTTTCATGTGACTCCCTTACGCCCCAAATTCGTCCTGGCCGTCTTATGACTGCATCACATCTTCCTGCTCACACAAACTCGCGCAGAGCGAGACAACCAGCAAAGTCATCAAGTCCCGCCCCCTCCCACCCAGCGCGGCTGCTCATTGGATGTCTCTAAGCAGAAGAATTTCCACCGCTCCGCGCAATTGGCTCACTTCACCGACCATCTCCTGTCAGTTTCGTTGGATCTCGGCTAGGTTGCACCCTGAGATCCTTCCCCCAGAGTTCGGTTGGAGTCACTCTATAAATGTCCCCGGGAGTTTCCGAAATCCACACTCGGTGACTTCAGCTGAACAATGGTTAACATGAGCTATCACCAATCTCTAGAAAAACACACACAGACCCTGAATCCAAAACAGCCGAGGAAAAGAAATAATAAAAAGAAAAGGGTGAGTGTCATCTCTCTATTTCTCTATTCTGTATTGTGTTGTGCTGTACTTTTGTCGCTGGTGTGTGTTTGGAAGACGGGAATGCGCATGTTTTGGCGACTATCCCGAGCTGTTTTTGGAAGACAGTTGCTCAACTCAAATTTCGCTGGAGATTTTTTTCCATTTTTACCTCAGTTTTCTTTATTTGACGCAACGCTGTTGCGCTTTTTTGTTCTTGTTTAGTAACATTTACTTTAGAGTTCCTGGCTTTGAGAACTAAGCGATGACAGCTGTCATTTTGTTACAATCTCGGCACTTCAAACGCGCACGCGGAAACTTTTTTAGCGAACGTTCGATTTTTGTAACATTTTTTGTTACATCGATCGCTACTAACACTTCCTCAGCGGAACTCAACTTGCTACATTCACAGAAACCAAACGGACGCGGTCATAATAGACAACGCTATGCGTTTTAAGTACTTTTAAAGTGTTATTTCGGTCCAGAGTGTTCGCCCTTTGTTTCCTCTCTCCTGTACTTTGATTCCATGACGTCATTGGCTCGCTGTCAGTTTTGTAAAGCGCCGCTCCAGATGGCCACAATTAACGTGGTTTATATTAAAAAAAACATTTACAGTTTTTACGTGACATGAGAAGTCAATTCCCGTTTAATATAATGACCTTCTAGTCGATAAATAATTAATTTACGATCTAGTCTGCGCTGGACTAAGCCTGTCAACAAATCAACCCGGCACATAACATTTTTAATGTTTCATAAATAAATCACTATAGACATCATTACTTTTTAAGCAATTACGCATTGCGAATTTATATATATATTTTTTAAAAGAAACAAACACGGGAGTGTCTCAGGTGTTCATATTAAGGCTATTTTAATTCTCAGACTGACATCTGAACTCGTTTGTGCAGCGTTATCTAATGTATTTCTAATACACAAATCAGTTCTTTGTTGTTTTTTTTTACCTGAACGTAAAAGCGTGTTGAGGTTGAGAACCAGAGTCACTGGGTTGTTTTGACAGACGCCGCGTGCGCGCACGCAGACTCACGCAGGGGGCGCCACCGAGCACACAATGCGCCTTTGTTTACATAAAAAATACAATGACCTAATTTTAGATTAAAGATTAAACATTTACAAATCCCTATTGGTCATTTTAAAAAACATCTAGTCATTAATAATGATCTAAAGGTTTCATTGTACTTGTCTTGTCTTGTGTTTGAAATGTTTTGATGCATGAGGGTTTTTTTAAACAGTTTTGCAACCATGTCCTGTGGCTTGAGCTGTTCCATGTTTTATTTTTTGTTTTAGAATCATTGGGACAATATACCGCCATCAACTCACATTCAAACTTGATTGACAAGAGACACTTTTGAGGTGAGCACTTCATAGCTTTCATCTTTTTTTCTATGCAAATGCTTATGTAATAACTCAACCTAATCATTTAAAATAAACACTAAACACACACACACACACACAATATAGACATATAATACTAGACAGAAAGTTTCTCAGTGTTTAAAAGCGCTTGGTTTGTTGTTTATTGTGCAGTAGCGCTGTTCAGCCACTATGTGTCCTTGTTGCACCCGCTGGCCAAGCAGTCAATCTTAATGTCGCGTATAATAGCGGGTCACCCAGATAAATCGGCTATTCCCAAACCCGCCGGCGCAGGTGAAGCTTCACTCCGCTGATGCGCTGAAGCTCCCACCAGAGGCTGTTCTCTACTTCTTTTAGACAGTTTGTTGATTTTGTTCCCGGTCAGGTCTGGTGTGCTAGGTGTGGGAGCATATCGTGTTGTGTCTGTGGATAGCGACTGATTGGTGCGATGACTGCGGAGTGGCTGTACCCCCCAGGCGTGGGGCCGCTGTGTGGTGCAGAGTTGGAGGCGTGGTATGAAGACCTACAGGATATACTGGGCTCCGACGCGGGCGGGGCCAAACTCACGCGAGCCCCGCCTTGCTCCGAGGTCAGTAACGTCAAACGCCGCTCCACGATCGCGACGGTCTTCGCGGTTCTAACGCTTTCTCTTGTTATGCAGAAGGAGCCCGAGTTTCTGGATGTGTTGGAGAGCTGCTCGCTCACCTGGTTGACCGAGGGGCAGGTATGGGGCGACGGGGTGCAACGGGTCACCGAAGAGCCGCCCGTCCACTCGCCGCCGCGACAGGACGACCGGAGAACCGCCGAATCGGAGCACGCCTCCTCCGGAGGAGACCTGCTTCCGCCGGAGTTCTTCGAGCTCCTCAGCGAGGGCGGCGTCGGCTCGGTGGAGACGATGGTGACCGGCGGGTACCACGTTTCGCATCACGCGCCTCCGTCGCCGTCGGCCAGCGAGGAGGAGCTTCCGACGGTCCCGGACACGTCGTCGTCCTGCTCCTCGGCGTCCCGCTCGCCCTCCCTCAACTGCTCCCCGCCGCCGTCCCCTCCGGTCTCGGCGAGGCCGGGAAAGAGAAAGCGGGCCGGCGACAAAGGAGGAGGCGCGCCGTGCTCCCCGTCCCCCGGGAAGAAGAGCAGACGGGAGCGCGAGCAGGAGAACGAGAGGAAGGTGCAGGAGCTGACGGATCAGAACGAGCGCCTCAAAGCCGAGATCGAGCGGCTGGGAGAGGAGGTGCAGCGGACGCGCCGGGCGCTCATCGAGAGACTCGTCAACACCAGGAGGTGAAGGAGCAACAGGAGGAGCCGAGGGGCCGAAGGGAAGCGAACAATCGGCGGAAATTCATCTCGCGCTGACCGTGAAATGCACATTTAGAGGGAGATAAAAGGCACGTGGGACGGGGGGTGAGACAGAGGAGGTTCGCTGAGCGACTCCCGCCGAGAGAGAAAGAGAAAGTCAGATTGAGCCGTACAAAAGAAAGAATGTGGAGCCCAACGGAAACATGGTCCAATCTCAGCCCGAATGCAAAGAAAAGATTCGGTTTTTCATTAAGAGAATTAAAATTTAAATCAACTTGATACATTTTAGAATCAGAAGTATCAAATGCAAATAAAAAAAATGTTTTTCATTTGCCGCAAATCAACTTTAATTAAGATTTTTCTTTATTTTGATGCAGTAAATTGAAATGGATAATTTTTTTTAACATTAAAATCAGCGTAAATTAAAGGCAGATGCTATAACAATGTCACAGTTTAACAAATTACAAATAAACCAAAGAATGAAAAGTATCAAAAGCAAATTTAAAAAAACAATTTAAATCAACTTGATTTGAAGGCAAATGTTACAATGTAGTATAAATGTTACATTTTAACAAATCACTAACTGTGGAATGAAAAGCATCAGATGCAAATGAAAAATGAGGTTTTTAATTACGAAAATCAAGCGCAAAGTAAGATTAGGATTTAGAATTGAAATTACTAATTTTTATGAACATTAAAATCAGCGTAAATTAAAGGCAGATGCTATAACATAAAAATGTTACAGTTTAACAAATTACAAATAAACTGAAGAATGAAAAGTATCAAAAGCAAATAGAAAACAAAAGCCAAGCGCTAATCAAGTTAAGTTTTTTTTTTTTTTTGCTGCAGTGAATTAATGTCTTAATTAAAATATGCAATAATTCAAGGCAAATTGAACAATTTATATAAGATTTACATTACAGCAATAAGAGTATCAAAAGCGAATAAGAAATTTGCTTTTTCATAAAGAAAATGAAGCGTAATTTAAGGAAAACTCTAAAACAACTAATGCAATTTTTCAAAATGCAAATGCAAGTACTATTTGTAATATCGCTTGTGAAATTGTAACATTAATACATGTTACAATTTAACGTTATATTACAAATAAAAACCATATGATTTACGTTACGGCAATAAAAGTAGCAAAAACAAATAAGAAACTTAATTTTTCATTAAGAAAAAAGAAAAATCTAAAAAGACTAGTGCTATTTTTCAAACTGCAAATACTAGTATTTATTTGTAATATCACTTGTTAAACTGTAACACTAATACATATGTTACAATTTACCATGTTATATTACAAATAAAAACGATACGATTTACATTACAGCAATAAATGTAGTAAAAACAAATAAGAAACTTGATTTTTCAGAAAGAAAAAGAAGCACAATTTAAGGGAAAATCTAAAACGATGCAATTTTTCAAAGTGCGAATGCAAATACTATTTATTTGTAATATCATTAGTTACATTGTAACATTAATACATGTGTTACAATTTAACAAGTTCTATTACAAATATAAAACAATATGATTCACATTACGGCAATAAAAGAAGCAAAAACAAATAAGAAACTTAATGTTTCATAAAAATTAAGCATAATTTAAGGAAAAAATCTTAAACGACTAATGCAATTTTTCAAAATGCAATTGCAAATACTACTATTTATTTGTAATATCACTTGTTAAATTGTAACATTAATACATGTGTTACAATTTAACATTATATTACAAGTAAAAACTGTATGATTTACATTACGGCAATAAAAGCAGCAAAAACAAATAAGATACTTGATTTTTCATAATGAAAATGAAGCAAAAAGAAAAATCTAAAATGACTAATGTGGTTTTGCAAAATGCAAATACTACCGTTTATTTGTAACATCACTTGTTAAATTGTAACATTTAATGCATGTTACAGTTTAACAAATTATATTACAAATTAAAAAACATGTTACAGCAATAAAAGTACCAAAAAACAAACAAGAAACTTGATTTTTTACAAGAAAAATCTAAAATGGCTCATGCAATTTAGCAAAATGCAAATACTATTTATTTGTAACATCACTTGTTAAATTCTAACATTAATACATGTTACAATTTAACAAATTATATTACAAAAAAAAAAAAATTGCGTTACGGCAATAAATGAAAACCAAAACCATAAGAATCTTGATTTTTCATAGTGAAAATGAAGCAAAAAGAAAAATCTAAAATGGCTAATGCGGTTTTGCAAAATGCAAATACTACTGTTTATTTGTAACATCACTTGTTAAATTCTAACATTAATGCAAGAAACATGTTCTGCATTCCATTAAATCAAAATGCAGCATGCAATTAATTTATCAAAAAAAGAAAAATCCAATGTTACTAAAAACCGCCTTTTTTTTTTTTTTGCATTCGGGATGTTTATGGCCGGTTTTGTGAGTTTGGCTCGATAATAGCGCCGTGTTGCTCGGTTTAAGCACCAACTTTTATTAAAGTACCCAAAGGTTAATCAACTTTCTGCGTAATTGAAAGCTGATTGTTCATCAGTGCCGAGGAGTCTTGAGGGAATGTAGCAGAGACGACGAGAGAAAAGGCAGAACTGCAATAATAAAGAATGGAGAAGAAACGTGATTGTATCCGTGACGGTGATTGTAGGTGCATTTCATTGTAAGCAGCCTGTTTTAACGTGTTAATGAAGGGCTTTAACCGTGGAAATCCACCCCTAGTTGACAGAGATTAGTAGCTCAGGACTGTTATAGAGAACCATTGTGAGCGTTTCTCTTTGCAGCTCACCATCAACCCGAGGCCTCTAAGTGTGTGTGTGTGTGTGTGTGTGTGTGTGTGTGTGAGATGGGGAAATTATGAATGGATGTCCGTGGCGATTTTGCTCTCACTTGCTTCTCTTGAAACTTTTCCAGAATTTTTAGAGCTAGCAGTTTACAACATACTCTCTGCCTCTGATCATGCCTATTTTTCTATATGTATGAGTATCATCATTAACCTCATATTGTACTTTCCTACCATACATCTTTACCATAAATGCATGCATGCCGAATTACTGTATTAGAGTAGCAAACATTTTTATCTGAGTTTTATTTAGCCTTACTTAATACAGAATTGTATTACACTCATTTTGTTATTAAAATTTTAAAATGAACCGAGTCTTTGAGTTTTTTTTGTATTGGTGTTTATTTATTGTCTGAAAAAAATATGGATGTTTCAGAGTAATAAGAAAGAGTGAGAAATACACAGATTTTATTGCATTTTAAAAAGATCATTTAACAGACTTAATTGCATTTTAAAAATCATAGGTTGCATTTTTATAGGAGTGGATAAATAGTGCAGAAGGTCATGTTTTTTGATTTTTTTTTTCCCCCTCATGTTCACCTTTTTACTTCTTCTTTCCTTTCGGGGCGACCGGCTCTGGGTTTTTGCCCTCCGCAAGAGACAGCTGCTTTTTCAGATCCAGTAATTTCTTGACTTCCTCGTCTATAGCAGACTTCTCAGCTTTCTGAGTTTTTAGGACTCGTACTTTATTGCCCTGAAACACAAACACACAGCAATTAATCACTAACCGTTAAACGCACCTGTATTTAATCAAAGAACATGAGCGCTTTGTGTAAAACCCAATATAAATATCACACCTTTATGTAACTAAATGAGAATAAAATGAGAAAATATTCTGGAAAAATTAATCTCAATGTCAGTGTGTTCTCGGGTTAAAATATGGAAATAAAATTACTTCAGACTTCAATAAAATGAGAGAACGAATTACATAAAATGTGATTTTTTTTCTAAATATTATGCTCAATGTCAGTGCATTCTCGGGTCTCTCGTGTAAAAAAAAAAAAAGGACATATATTAGAAAATAAATATATAAATCTAAAATTATATATATATATATATAATTTTTTTAATATTTACATATTTTAAAATCATAAAGACAAGTTTTTGGGATAAAAAGGCAGCGCCTGGATGTTGGAACCGTCCACTAATATATTATATTACATTGAAAAGCTAAAAAACACATGCATAAACAGTCATTTCAGTATATTTATTTTCCATAAGCATGCATGTAGGTGTGTGTGTGTGTGTGTGTGTTCGTACTTGTTCTGCCACTAAAGCCGTCAGTTGTTTGGCTTTCTCTGGATCTGCGTTTACATTCAGGGAGGCGTCCTGCGCCGCTCCAGCGCTGGGTTTGGTCTCGACTGCAGCGCTGCTAGAGCTCGGAGTCTACAAACAAAATAAAATAATTTTTAATAGTGGATCATATATGCATTTTATAGAATCTAAATAAAAAGAAACTAAATTAAAGCCATATACACATATAGACATATATATATATTATAATGCATGCACTTGTTTTTCATGTATTTTGATTAGAAAGGCAATTTAATAATTATATAAAGTAATGCAATTATTTTTAAAATGTAAAAAAAAATTCATGCATTTAATTTTTTTAATCTTAAAAATATAATTTAAGAATTATATGAAATATTTACCTACTAACAAGAAAATGCATGCTTTTATTTTCTTTAAAATATAATTTAATTATATAAAACATTTACATACTAACAAAAAAAATGCATGCATTTTTTCATCTTGAAAATATAATTGAATAATTATGAAATATTTGCCTACTGACAAAAAATGCACGCATTTTTATCTTGAACATATAATGTAAGAATTATAAGAAATATTTACCTACCAACAAGAAAATGCATGCATTTTTTATCTTTAAAATATAATTTAGGAATTATATGAAATATTTACCTACTGACAAAAAATGCATGAATTTATCTTGAAAATATAATTTAATAATTATGAAATATTTACCTACTAACAAAAAAATGCATGCATATATTTGTTTTAGTCTTTAAAAATATAATTTAATAATTATTTGCAAAATTACTAACAAAAATACATGCATTTATTTTTTATAATTAAAAAATCAAATGTTTAGTTTATTAATAGAAATACAACAAAATTACACGAGGTAATCTAATTTGTAAGAGCAACCACACAAACGAACGCACACATGCAGTAATATGTGTTAGTGCACGCAGACATTGAGCGGCTCTGTGAAATCAAGGCTCTTAAATACACGTTAAAACCAATCTAAAATGCAGTTTGTTGTCTTTCAGATGTTTTTTGGCTCGAGCAGCCAGAGGCAGATTGTGCGCGTGTGACTGACAGCGGAGGGCTTTGATCCAGAGCTGCCGCTCTTTGAATATAGACATCATCACTGAATCGATTTCACAGTCAGTTCTAGTGAAAACGGAGACACAAAGCCGCGAGCACACAGAGCGTCACACGCACGTCTACCTTCGCTTTTACGCTTTCCTCTTCTGGCTGAGAAAGAGCAGATTAAATCACATAATCAGACAAATAAACCATACAGTCAATGAGGAAAAACATCAAAACCTGAAGATGATCATCAGATCCATCAGCTCAGGCTCATATAATGGACCGTTTTTACATCTTTTGTGCAATAAGTTTCTATAACTCTTCAAGTCATGCATGAGGATTTTTAATAATCATTTTAGGGACAATTTATATATAATATATAAATAAACATGCACATTTTTGTCCTTGTGTTTATTGATTGATTGAATAAAATATGCAGTTATACCACAGCAACCAAGCTGAAAAATTAAACAGGTAATATATAAATGATTGCATTTTGTAAATGATCATTCAGAATAATTCTAATTGACTAAAAGTCATGCACAAGCATTTTTATAAATAATTCTATAAAGATCAGACCGTGTGTATGTGTGTATATATGTTGTTACTTGTATAGAAAAGGAAAAAAAAACAATTTGTATACACCTTTTTTTATATTTTTTATGTATATTATATATATTTTTTATATATACACATATACTAGAACTCTGAGTCTAGAAACAAAATAAAATATTTCAAATAGTGGATCGTATATGCATTTTATAGAATCTAAATTAAATAAAAGAAACTAAATTAAAGCCACAAAAAAATAATGCATGCAATTTGTTTTTCATGTGTTTTCATTAGAAAGACAATTTAATAATTATATAAAGTAATGCAATTGTTTATAAAAAGGTATTTTATCTTTAAAATATAATGTAAGATTTATGTGAAATATTTACCTACTAAGAAATAAAATGCATGCATTTTTTATCTTTAAAATATAATTTAAGAATTATATGAAATATTTACCAATTAACAAAAAATGCATGCTTTTTTATCTTGAAAATATAATTTCGGATACATATACATATAAATATATATACATACATACATAAAAGCACAACTAGAAATATTTATACTGAAATATTATTTAATATAATTGTTTGGTTTTTTTTACATTCAAATTTTTTACATTATTAAAAAATTATATTTATACACACTTCATATACACACTACCAGTCAAAAATGTTTTGGAGTTTTAATGTTTTTTTAAAGAAGTCTCTTCTGCTCACCAAGCCTGCATTTATTTGATTCGAAACACAGCAAAAGCAGTAATATTGTGAAATAGGTTTACTATTTAAAATAACTGCTTTCTATTTTAATATATATTTAAAATGTAATTTATTTCTGTGATCAAAGCTGAATTTTCACAACACTACTTCAGTCTTCAGTGTCACATGGTTCTTCAGAAATCATTCTAAAATGCTGATTTGATTGATTATTGTCAATTTTAAAAATGGAAATAAAAGGCTTCTGTAATACTATACACTATACAAAGCTTGGAGTCAGTATACTTGAAAAGAAATTATGGAAATTAATACTTTTATTTAGGAAGGAAAAACTGATCAAATATAATGATAAAGACATTTATACAATTACAAAAGATTTCAGACAAAAGCTGTTCTTCTGAACTCTCTATTAATTAAAAATACTTGTAAAACATCTACTCAGCTGTTTTCAACATGCTACTAATAATAAATGTTTTTAGAACAGCAAAAAGCATAATAGAATGATTTCTGAAGAATAATGTGACACTGAAGACTGGAGCAATGATACTGATTCATTTCATTTTTACGTTTCAATGACTTCTAAAAGAAGTTGTTTCAGACCTTTGTTAATTTCCATAAACACGTCTGGACTGGAAAACACAGTTTTATAGATTCCACACCAGAAACCGGATTAATAATGGATGAACGTCTTTTTTACAAACCTGTTGTCCTCCAAATCTTTTCCTCAGAGCCTCAATCTGTTCGTTCTCCAGCTTTTGGAACAAAGGACTGACCTGCAGCAGAGGTTAAAAAAACATTTAATAATTCAAATACAAAAATAAATAAAACAGCATTAAATGATCTAGACCTAAAGTTCATTTTTTTTATATTTCTTTTTAATAATGCTGTACTTTTCGTACACATTGCAAAAAATTAGGGATGCACCGGAATGAAAATTCTTGGCTGAAGCTGAAGCCAAACAAAATTGGCAAATTACCGAACACAGTTTTTCATGTTTTTCCCTCACAAATTCTGCCAATTTTTTTGTTCACCATTGCATAAATTAAATAGCCAATATTTGCTTTTTACAGTTGTCTTGCTTTTCATAGAAAAAAAAAATCAATTACACAACAACAATTTAAAAACATTTATTTAACACTGAACATTTGTAAAATTCTAGTAGACATTATAGCCTACCAACGAACCACATGTGAACTTAAAATGAATAAGTTAGTAAAATAATATTCTTTGGCCATTTTTAAGAGCCCCTTCTTGAGTCAGGCATGCTGAGCAAAGGACAGTGTTAGAATAAATGAGCTGTTGCAATGATTGTTAGCATTATTTTTGTCTTACTTTTTTATTTTATTTTACAGAACAACAGTAAATTACAATACTGACATGTTGACCTTTATTTTTTTATTTTTCAAGAAGAGCTCAGTGCTAGTTTTTGCTGGCAGCAGCAGATTTGTGAATGATTGTCATCTTTGGTCTTTGAACCCTGGCTAAGGAGCTGCTGTCAGAATAAACACAATTGGTGTCTGGTGTATTAGACAACAGAACGTTCTGGAGTTGATTGACTAATGGATGATTTCAGTCATCATACAGTAACCTTTCTCTTCTCATGAAGACATGCGATGCACTTCTCGCTGTCGCTGCTTGGAATCATTTTTGCGTCTTTCTCAGACAGTTTTCAAAGTCAAAGCTCAAGGTCAAACTTTATTAAAATCTCTTTAGATTTCGGGCAATTTAGATGCAGCTAGAATCAGAAACAGACTCATACAATACATAAAAACATAAATATCACATACCCTAACAAATTTCCTCAAGAACCATTTAAAAGCCTAATTGCACAAGGGACAAATGAATATTCATATTGATTACTTTTCATCTTTGGCAATCTATATTGGTAACCGGAAGGAAGCATAGAGAACTCTGAAAACAGGAAATGATCATTATTAGCTAGCACAGTTCTAGCCCGACTCGAAATATTTCTATTAAACAATGATGACAAATTTCTTTGCTCTTTACCTATGATCTTTCCACTAAGTGTGACTATTCTATTTAAAGCACTTTTATATTTAACACTGAGATTACCGAACCAAACAGCTAATAGAAAAGGACAAGACAGACTCAATGTAAGACTTATAAAACATTTCCATTAATGTCTTATCTATATTAAATGATCTTAATTTCCTTAAACAATATAGCCGTTGCTGTCCCTTTTTACACAATACCTCAGTATTCACATCAAAGCTCAATTTGTTGTCAATAATGGTCCCTAGATATTTATAAATGTCCACACATTCCACCTTCACACCACTGATAAAAGTATCCTGGGAAGAAGTAAAAGTATCATATCTTTTGTCGTAGACGCATTCAAATTGCAAACAGGCATCATCACACCATTTAACAAAATCGTCGACCACTGACCCATGACATGTTTCATTATTTTCCAAAAGACTCACAATGACTGTATCATCAGCAAACTTAAAAAAAAAAAAATTTATGCTTACTGATACAATCATTTGTGTATAAAATATATAATAAAGGAGACAAAACACAGCCTTGAGGAGTTCCTATAGATGTGATAAACGGAGTTGAGAAACTATCATTAACTCTCACTTGTTGAACTCTATCAGTTAAAAAGTCAAAAATCCAACCTACTAAACTACGATCAAGACCAAAATGAGAAATTAACTCATCTGCTAAAATCTGTGGTTGTAATGAATTAAAAGCAGATGAAAAATCCACAAATAAAAGTCTGACATGTGTTTTGCTCCCCTCTAAGTGCTTTAATACCAAATTTAATAAAGTTGCTGTTGCAACACCTCGTTGTGTTCTGTAAGCAAATTGAAGAGGATCTAAAAAAAATTTTTGTTTTAGACAACAACTCCTCTTTTACCAGTTTTACCAGTCAATGCTTCCACACTGACCACATGTTTGCTGCATTGGAGCACGCCTTTATTTGATCACGTCACGTCATTTTTCATTAGGGGCGGGAGAAAAAAATCGATTCTCCGATGCATCGCGATTCTCTCTTCAACGATTCTGAATCGATACCTAATATTTCAGAATCGATTCTGAGCTTGTTTTTTTTTCGCATATGGCACATATGGCTTCATTGCACCGAATTTGCACTGTGAGACACGTGTGCATTGCTTGACAGTGTGTGTTTCCATCTGCCGTGTTTTACTTAAGATATGCTTTCATTTCTGCCGTCTGGAATGCAGAACTATTAGATGGAGGAAACTGACAGACTTTCACATGCACTTTGTGTTTGTTCATCCTAAAGCTCGATTGCGGATTCGGTTAAATGCACTTGCATTTTCGAATAGTTTTCGAAACATCTGATATATCGAAACAGATCTGTGCATCAGTGGCGTTCCGTCCATTATCCATTATAAGCTGCTGCTCCGCATGCTATTAATAATTATTAGGGCTGTCAATCAATTAAAATTTTTAAATCGCGATTAATCACATGGTTGTCATGAGTTAACTCGCGATTAATCGCACATTTTTATCTGTTCTAAATGTACCTTAAATTAATACTTTTTAAAGTTTTTAATACTCTAATCAACATTGGCATGGACAAATATGGATCCTAAGCAAATATATGTTTATTTTTAGTGAAACCATACTCGACATAGAGCATGAAGACTAGACATAGATGTTTTTCAGATAACTTGTTCATGTCTATTAGACACATGAAAGAAAAAGAACATAGAAACACCAGGTTCCCATTACTTCTCTTTCTTTGCACTGAGCAATTTACTCACACAAGCCTGTTTACATTTGGAGGACAGGGTAGCTCACTTCTTCTGAACATGCAAAATGTACATTTATTATTACATTTGTTTGCTTCTAGGTGCCCACATACTGTCATGTGATGCAGCCAAGTTCTCAACAAAACTGTTTCCATTGTTATATTTGAGTGTTTCTGTTATCTGACAACCAAAGTAATATGAAATAATGACTGAAACAATTTTGAATTATGATCATGATTCAATCGCTGAAAAGAATCATTTACCGGCATCTGGACATAAGTCACTATTCTCTGCATTATTATCGTTGTTTTTAACTTCCTGTTTGAATGCTTTCACGATCCTTAGACTTTTTAGGAGTTTACCCGTTTAAAGTTATGCGATCGCACAAACCTGCTTCTTTAATTTTTTTAAGGTATTGTTTTGGTTATAATGTACTGATTCGAGAGCCCTGTCTCATGAAAATAGTAGCACGATTTTTCGTTTCTATTTGGCGTGCTATTATAAGCTGAAATTAACTTTGGCGCACATTGGGAGACCTCACGCTCGTTCGGCAAAACCGGAGAGCCTCAGAAACTATATTAGGTTTGTCCAAATATTTGTTTATGTATTGTTGCTAGACACTTTTCGCTAGGTTGGCAACATTGTTTATCCTTTTCTTTAACTATGGGCTAGGTGGTGGGTCAAACAGAAAATGCGCCCTGCATTAATCGTGCACGTTAATAAAATTAGTGCCGTTAAAATGAATTTGCGTTAACGCGTTATTAACGCGCTAATTTTGACAGCCCTAATAATTATAAATTGATCCCTTATTTGAGATGGAATCTTCCAGGCAAGCAGATTCTCTGCATCCTTCTCGAAAAATTTAGATCAAGAATCGTTTTGGAATCGGATCGTGACTCCCAGAATCGGAATCGGATCGGATCGTGAAGTACCCCTATTGTTCGCTTTCATTTATTCGGCCTTTCCGCTTATTCTTTTTTGTTCGGTGCATCCCGACTAAAAATTTAAAATGGTAATATTAAATGTGTAAGTACCGTGCCGATGCGGTGTCCGGCGGGCAGCGTGCAGATGAAGGTTCCTGTGTCCTGCAGCATGGCGCTGGTGCAGGTGGGTGGAGCCTGCAGCTGTTCGCGGATGGTGTGACTGACGGTGGGCATGTACGGCTCCAGCACCGCAGACAGCAGACACGCCACGTTCACCGATACGCCCGTCACCGTCCCGGCCCGCTGCCTACGGCACAAACACATGCAAACATCACACAACCACACCTTTTTTCCCCAAAAAATTCTGCATTTAGAAAGTCAGAGCTGTGAATTACCATTTTTATGTTATTCAGTGGTAGAAACAAGCTTCCATACAAAACACATTAAAATAAAAAACAATTAATTTGCGCTCATATAATCTGAAATCATGTTTTTTCTCTGAACATTTTAGAATGTTTCATGTAGATTTCATTAACTGCATGAACGTGTGTCACATTAGCAAGGATGCTTTAAACTGATCCAAAATGGATGAGAAAGACATTTATAATGTTACAAGAGATTTCTATTTCAGATAAATGCTGTGCTTCTGAACTTTCCATTCATTAAAGATTGAAAAAATTGTTCTCAGCTGTTTACAATATAATAATAATAATAATAATAATAATAATAATAATACATGTTTTTGAGCAGCAAATCAGGACTTTTTTTACTTTTAGTTGATTTCCATAAATGGAAAACACACTTTTATAGTTTTCCATAGTGACTTTTTCTTCCAAAATTCTGCATTTATAAAGTCAGTGCTATAAGATATATAAAATAAAATAAAAAAATCGGAATTACTATTTTTATTTGTTATTCAGAATAATAGAAATAATATAAAATAAAAAACATTATTCATTTGTGCCTAAAGAAATTTAAGAAACTTGAAAAAAATTCTACTCAGCTGTTTTCAACATAATAATAATAATAATAATAATAATAATAATAATAAATGTTTTTGAGCAGCAAATCAGCATATTAGGATTTTTTTTTACATTTTAGTTTTCCACAGTGACTATAGTGACTTTTTCTCCTCAAAATTCTGAATTCAGAAAGTCAGTGCTATAAGATTTATTTATATATATATATATATGGAATTACCATTTTTATTTGTTATTCAGAATAATATAAACAATATAAAATAATAAAAAAGAAAACATTAATTTGTGCCTAAAGAAATTAAAGAAACCTGAAAAATTCTACTCAACTGTTTTCAACTGAATGTGACACTTTTTTCTTTTTTTACATTTCAATGACTTTTAAAAGATATTTCAGACCTTTGTAAATTTCCATAAACATATCTGGCCCAGAAAACAGACTTTTATAGTTTTCCACAGTGACTATAGTGACTTTTTCTCCCCAAAATTCTGAATTTAGAAAGTCATTGCTATGAGATGAAATGAAATTCAGACATTAAAATAAAAAAACATAATTAATTGGTGCTCATATAATCTCAAATCATGTTTATCCTCAGTACATTTTAGAATAATGTTTCATTTATAGTTCATTAACTGTGTTATTGTGTGTCTCATGACTTGCCTGTCACCGTCTCCTCCTTTGATCTTCTTCCAGGGTTCGTTAACCTGGATGTACTGATTCCC
>NC_133372.1:46175942-46194640 GCF_049309525.1 Garra rufa
AAAAAAAAAACAGATATATGAGCATAAAAAAATATTTATATATATAATATTTATTATAAAATATTTAATATAATAGTTTTTTTTCTTTTTTAATTCACCAAACTTTTAAAAAATAACTTTTCTTTTCATTCTTCTGAACGGAAAAACAAACACCTTAATATTTTAGATAATAGTTTTATACCTTTTTCTTACATTTTTCTACATTTTTAAATTTATATTTTATGTAAAATACATAAAATATTTATCTGAAATAATATAGTTTGAAATAAAGGAAAATATAAAATACATATTAATGCATTAAAATATGTATATGACCATAAAATATTTTAGTTTTAAAATATTTAATTTATTTTTTATTTTTTTAATTCGCCACACTTTTAAAAAAGCACCTTATGAGAAGACAAACAGCCCGAAGTCTTTAAATTGACCAGTGAAAAAAACACAGCTTTTTTGTCTTGGTTTAAAAAATTCAAAGAATCATTCTATACAATGATTTTCTGTGCTATTCTGAGTTTGTGAACCACCAGTGACCTGATGTTTCAAGGTAATGCTGATTTATAAAGGAATCACTGCCTGCTGAAATATTATAGAGCTGAGCATAACCAGACAAATGTAATTACAGGCTGGAAACCAGAGTTTTAATATTCTCTGATACTGACGTGAATGTGTGAATCTTTGTGTGTAATCGTGGGTAACTGACTTGACTTTATCCAGCAGCTGGATGTACTGCTTGAGCTCCCAGCAGACCTGAGCGATGAGCCGCTTATCGTCTTCATTTAGGAGCATCTCAGGAACACGGCCGTCAAAGAACTTACTGACGAACATCCCAGCCCTGAGGACAGACCAGAAGCACTCATGAAAACTACAGCTGAACATGCTTTCGGATCAATCGAGATCAAGCGTTTGCACAAGAATGAAACCAAAGTGCAATTATAATGTGCACCATATAATGCTGAAAAAACTGATTTAAACAGAACAAGACTGTAGTTTAATATTTTTAAATATTTAATTTACATTGCATGCAAACTATTTGTGTTTTTTGACCAATATTTACTGAAGGTAATTAATGCATGTTTGCTGTAAAGTTTAGCATCAATGATAAAAAAGAAAACCAGAGTAAACAAAACACATCTGCACGGTTTTTACTTCATGGCAGTGTATAACTGAGTATTATTAGTTTTTTAGTAACATTTTAAATCAGTTTTCATTTTTATATTTTGCCTTTTTAATTTTAGTTTGTTTTGTGTGTTTTTTTTAAATGCAAATATATTTCTTTGAATCCTGAGAAAAAAAACTCATTTAGATTTAGACAGAAACATTTATATATTAAATTTATGTATTAAAGTTAATTAATGCATTTTATGATGTGAAGTTTAGCATCAATGATAAAAAAAGAAAACCAGAGTAAACAAAACTGATGGAAAAGGTGACATCTGCACATTTTTTACTTTATGGCAGAGTATTATTACAGTTTTTTAGTAAAATTTTGAATCAGTTTTTATTTTTATATTTTGCTTTTTAATTTTAGTTTGTTTTGTGTTTTTTTTAAATGCAAATAGATTTTGTTGAATCCTGAGAAAAAAATAAAATAATTTAGATTTAGACAAAAACATTTAAATATTAAATTTATGTATTAAAGTTAATTAATGCATTTTATGATGGGAAGTTTAGCATCAATGATAAAAAAAAGAAAACCAGAGTAAACAAAACTGATGGAAAAGGGGACATTGCACATTTTTTACTTCATGGCAGTGTATACCTGAGCACTAATATAGTTTTTAGTAATATTTTGAATTAGTTTTTATTATTTATATTTTGCTTTTTTTAATTTTAGTTTGTTGTGTTTTTTGTTTTTAGTAGTTTTAATTTTTTTATGCCAGGTTTTGTGTGTGTGTGTGTGTGTGTGTGTTTTTTTTTTTTTTTTTTTGACTTTTTAAAATTCTTTCAAGGGTCTACAGATGAAAAATAGGCTAATTCTGGGATGTTCACAGTCATGTTTATTAATGTGCATTGGCCAATACATGACAATGAGAAATTCTGCTTTGGCAACTAGCTGAAATAAAAAGGTTTTTTATATTTTAGTTTATTTCAGTTAAAGTTTATTTTATTTCAAGTAACAAAAATGCTCGTTTAATGTTTTAGTTTGAGTTTGTCTCAACTAAAATAACTCTGCTTGAACGGTTTAATAATAGCTTGTGGCCAGGTGTAAATAAAATGTGAAATCTGATCAATCAAATCAGACCCACATTTATTCATTTATAAGATAAACAGTCGATTGATCCACAATTACAGCTAAAATTAAACTGAAAAGGAAACAAATCTCAAATTTTCTAGATCATAGACCTGAGAAAAATGTTTTTATGTTAGTAAGTCTGTGGTTTAGTTCAGTGTGTGTGGACAAATTTATACCCAGAATTAAGTTAAACCTGACAAAACCTTCTATTGAGGATGTTCTCATTTCCAAAAATTGTATAATAATAATTAAATTGTGCCTCAGCCAAACATTGTCCTATTTTATTTATTAAGCTTTTAGATGATGTATAAATCTCAATTTCCAAAAATGGACCCTTATGACTGGTTTTGTGGTCCAGGGTCACATATATACTGATGCCTTGATTTAGTCTAAATCAGTTTTTTTTTTTTTAATTCTTAATTTTCCTGAAAGAAAACATTATGCATTTTAACAATAAAAATAAACTTTTATAAATGAGGACATCCTCAAAAGAAGGTTTTCTGGGAATAAATTTGTCCACACTAAACCACAGAATTACTTACATAAAAACAGGGTTTTTCGCAGGGTTATTATGATCTAGAAATAATTTTGAGATTTGCTTCTTACAGCTTTTCAGTTCAAATTCAGCTGTAATTGTGAATAAATAGACTGTATATTTTTTTTTAAATTAATACATGTAGAGTCTGTTAACACTTATGCATCTTGATTGATCATATTTCATATTTTATTCACACTTGGCCACAAGCTATTAGTAAAAACGGGGTTATTTTAGTTGACACAAAGCATTTTTAATACTTGAAATAAAATGAGCTTTAACTAAAATAAACTAAAATATAAAAAACTTTTTTATTTCAGCTAGTTGCCAAAACAGAAACTCTCTTTTTATGTTTCAAGTTTATTTGTGTATTGGCCAATGCACATTAATAAACATGACTGTGAACATCCGAATTAGTCAAAAGGCTATTTTCATCTGTTAAAATGTAAAAAGAAGATGCATTTGCACAGCACAAGAATTAATTGGGGGAAAAAATATCGATCAAGAATCGTTTCGGAATTTTGAGTCTGAAGATTCTCATCCCTAATGAATTTAAAAAAACAAAACAAAACAAATACTGAAAGGAAACAGAAACATTTATAACGATCAAAACGTGCAAAAACAATCTGATCAATCAAGATGCATTAAGTGACCAAATATAACTAGACCAACTGAAATCAATTCAAAAGAAAAAAAAAGGTATGCAATGATAAAAAGATGATTTTCTAAATGATTCTGTGGTGATGCAGCTGAATGAGTGTGTGTTTGATGATGATTTTATAATAATTCTGACTCCAATCCAGCAGCACAAACCTGTTGATAAAGTTTCCGAGGTTGTTGAGGAGCTCAGAGTTGTTTTTGAGAGCCATGTCGCTCCAGGAGAAAGCAGAGTCCTGGCCTTCAGGACGCAGATACAGAAGATAAAAGCGCCAGACGTCGGACGGGATCCCTGTGTCTTTAGCCATGTCACCGAACACACCGATACCACGACTCTTGGAGAACTTGGTGTCCTCGTAATTCAAGTATTCTGAACACATCAAAACAAACAACTAGTATTAAACATCAGAATCTATTTACACGACTGTCCAAAAGTTTTAGAATTGGGAAGATATTTTTTTAAATTCAAGGATGCATTCAATTGATCAAAAGTGACAGTAAAGACGTTACAATGTTACAAAAGATTTCTACTTCAAACAAATGCTGTTCTTTTGAAATTTATTCGCAATTTCTGAGTGAAATTTGTTTTAAAGTTGTAGCAATTCTGTTGCATGTTTTTATCATTTTTAGTAGTTTTTATTCTTGGAGAACTTGGTGTCCTCGTAATTCAAGTATTCTGAGCACATCAAAACAAACAAACAATTAACATTAAACATCAGAATGTATTTAAAAGTTTGGCTTCTGGAAGTTTTTTTCAATTCAAGGATGCATTAAATTGATCAAAAGTGACAGTAAAGACATTACAATGTTACAAAAGACTTCTGTTTCAAACAAATGCTGTTCTTTTCAAATTTATTAGCAATTTTTCAAAGTCCTAGTATTCTTTTTGTATCGTTGAGACACCGCTATAGTATTTATTGATATTTTGAATCAGTTTTTAATTTCATATATTCATATTCTTTTGAATTTAATTTTAAAGTTGTAGCAATTCTGTAGTTTTTGTTCTTAAAGAACTTGGTGTCCTCGTAATTCAAGTATTCTGAACACATCAAAACTAACAAACAATTAGTATTAAACATCAGAATGTATTTACCCGACTTTCCAAAAGATTGGAATCAGGAAGATTTTTTTTTTTTAATTATTCAAGGATGCATTAAATTGATCAAAAGTGACAGTAAAGATGTTACAATGTTACAAACGATTTCTATTTCAAACAAATGCTGTTCTTTTGAAATTTATTCGCAATTTCTGAGTGAAATTTGTTTTAAAGTTGTTGTAATTCTGTTGCATATTTTTAGTAGTTTTTATTCTTGGAGAACTTGGTGTCCTCGTAATTCAAGTATTCTGAGCACATCAAAACAAACAAACAATTAACATTAAACATCAGAATGTATTTAAAAGTTTGGCTTCTGGAAGTTTTTTTCAATTCAAGGATGCATTAAATTGATCAAAAGTGACAGTAAAGACATTACAATGTTACAAAAGACTTCTGTTTCAAACAAATGCTGTTCTTTTCAAATTTATTAGCAATTTTTCAAAGTCCTAGTATTCTTTTTGTATCGTTGAGACACCGCTATAGTATTTATTGATATTTTGAATCAGTTTTTAATTTCATATATTTTTCTTATGAATTTAATTTTAAAATTGTAGTAATTCTGCAGTTTTTATTCTTGAAGAACTTGGTGTCCTCGTAATTCAAGTATTCTGAACACATCAAAACTAACAAACAATTAGTATTAAACATCAGAATGTATTTACCCGACTTTCCAAAAGATTGGAATCAGGAAGATTTTTTTTTTTTTAATTATTCAAGGATGCATTCAATTTATCAAAAGTGACAGTAAAGATGTTACAATGTTACAAAAGATTTCTATTTCAAACAAATGCTGTTCTTTTGAAATTTATTCGCAATTTCTGAGTGAAATTTGTTTTAAAGTTGTAGTAATTCTGTAGTTTTTATTCTTGGAGAACTTGGTGTCCTCGTAATTCAAGTATTCTGAACACATCAAAACTAACAAACAACTAGTATTAAACATCAGAATGTATTTACACTACTGTTCAAAATATTTCTTTTTTAATTCAAGGATGCATTAAATTGATCAAAAGTGACAGTAAAGACATTACAATGTTGAAAATTGTTTTAAAGTAAATCCTTTGGCAATTTTAATTCAGTGAAAATCATTAAGTGGAAAATTTCAAATTCTTTTAACCAAGTCTTTCCCAAGCTAGTATTATTTTTGTATCATTGAGACACCGCTAAAGTTTTTATTGATATTTTGAATCAGTTTTTAATTTTAGATATTTTTCTTTTTATTTTAATTTCAAAGTTGTAGCAATTCTGTTGCATGTTTTTATCATTTTTAGTAGTTTTTATTCTTGGAGAACTTGGTGTCCTCGTAATTCAAGTATTCTGAACACACGAAAACAAAAAAGCTATTAGTATTAAACATCAGAATATATTTACACTACTGTTCAAAGGTTTGGAGTCAGGAAGATTTTTTTTCAGTTTAAGGTTGCATTAAATTAATCAAAAGTGACAGTAAAGACATTACAATGTTACAAAAGATTTCTATTTCAAATGCTGTTCTTTTGAACTTTCTATTCATCCTGAAAAATAAAATGCATCACAATTTCCACAAAAATATTGGGCAGCACAAGTGTTTTCAACATCTATAATAATCAGAAATGTTTCTTGAGCAGCAAATCAGCATATTAGAATGATTTCTATAGAGTAATGATTCTGAAAATTCAGATTTGATCACAGAAATAAATTACAGTTTAATATATATTCACATAGAAATCCGCCGTTTAAAATTGTAATAACATTTCACAATTTGTACTGTATGTTTGATCAAATAAACCTCAATCATCTGATATGATCAAGTGAAATTTGCACTGCAAAAAATGCTTTTCTCTGTTTCCAGCCAAAATATTAAAAAATCAAGAAGATCTTCTAATCTAGATGAGTAAAAGTTATTGTCTTGTTTTCAGAAAAAAGCAAGTCAAGAGTGTTTTTGCTTGAAACAAGCAAAATAATCTGCCAATGGGGTAAGAAAAATAATCTAGTTTTCTGTTTGAAATAAGCACATTAATGTGTTTAATGTAAAACGAAAACTAAATTTCGATTCAAAAAGCAATATTTTCATCAGTTTAACTTTTGCATACTTAAATCAGCATTTTTTTTTTACTATAAAAGTCAATAAAAAATATGCTGATTTAAAGTATTTAAAGGCCTATTTTTAAAATGTTTAAAAAACAATTCAACAAATTCTATGTGGCTGTTACCAGGCAGATTAAATAATTTACACTGCAAAATTACAAGTGCAATAAATAATCTATAAATAATGTTATCAGATTAATGTTTTAAATAAATTAATGAATTTACAAACAAGAAATGTTTGGGGGAATCTTTGATCTGTCAACAGTCATTAGGTTCATCAAACTCAAGATATTTTAGCGCTATTGTGACCAAAAATATTTAAGACCCATAGAATCTGAATTTAAGACATTTTCCCCCGGTTTCACAGACAAGGCTTAATTCTAGTCCTAGACTAAAATGTAAGTCTGAGCTGTTTCAACTGAGATAAAATTGCACTGATTGATCTTAAAATATATAAGTGCCTTTGTTTTTCTAACCATGTTTATAAAAATGACTTAAATGTCCTAATTGAACTATGGCCTAATCCTGGCTTAGTCTAAACCCTGCCCTGGCCTTTAAGACTTTTTAAGGACCCACGGACACCCTGTGTTTGCTTCATGTGAATGATCTGGTCTGTGTTGTGTTGGGGTCTCACCGGTAGCAATGAGGTGATTAACCAGAGTGTAGTTGTCTTGAGCTCCGAGAAGTGAACAAGGGAAGACGACACTGTGGAACGGAACGTTGTCCTTTGCCATGAAGTTATAGAGCTCCACCTACAGGACACACATGAACATTACAGCCCCAAATAGACCTGCTACAAACAACAGCATCTTTATTAAACACATTGGGGAATACAGGATTTTCATTAAATAAGAGTTTGGTGTTCGTAATTAACCATAATTCAGCTTTTATTTTCAAAAACGCTAATATGACTGCAGCTGCGCCGATTTTTCAAAGCAGTAAATATGTCTTTTTGTTTCAGAATTTCACATAAATCAGTGTATTGCTGTTGCTTTTTAATTATTTGTGAAATTTAGCCATTTCTGAGTGAAAATTGTTTCAAAGTAAATCCTTTTTTTTTGTGAACATCATCTTAAATGATTTAAAATGCAATGGTTTTCCCAAACCTAGTATTATTTTTGTATATTTGATATATTAAAGAACAACAAATTATTTTAGTTACCTATTATAACCCTGCCCCAAACAACCATAAAAAAATCTAAAGATATACAAGACAAATTAATTTGCATCAACTGCAGGAGGTTAAATATGAAATAGTTAAGTGATTTGTTATTAATTAAAGTAATTTTCGGTCGTTCTTGCTTTTGTATACGCATGTCTTCAGATTTTATTAATATTTATTTCAGTTTTACTTTAAGTTGGTTTCATTTTAGCACCAAAATACTGTTATAGTTTTTATTAATACTCTGAATACTACTAAAAAATTTTTTTGCTTTTATTTAAATTTTAGTGAAAGTAATTTTGTTGCATGTTTGTCATTTTTATTTTTTTTTATACATCTATTTTTCATCTACATACTTTTTATTCATTTTTATTATATATTTAATTTTAGAACATCAAGTTAAACTAAATTAAAATGAGAAATTAAGATTTTTTATTTTATTTCAGTTAACGTTTGTTTTATTTCAAGTAACAAAAATACATTTTTATTGGTTTTAATTTTAGTTTTAGTTAACTATTATAACCCTGCCCCAAACATAGTTTTAATCTTTGTTTCAATTTTAGTTTAATTTAATTTATACTAATCCTGCCTCAAAAAAGACAAATATGATTTAAATCAAAATCAGGAGGTTTTTAAAAAGTTTTAGTAATTTTGTTGTGTATTTTTGTAATTTTCGGTAGTTCTTGCTTTTGTGTCTGTTTATCTTCATAGATTTGATTAATATGTATTTAAAGTTTTACTTCAAACTTGTTTTAGTTCAGTATCAAGACACTATCATAGTTTTAATTAATATTTTGAATCATTTTGTATTTTTAAATGTTGCTTTCATTTAAGTTTTAGTAATTTGTGTATTTTCGTAATTTTCGGTAGTTCTTGCTTTTGTATATGTATTTCTTCATAGATTTGATTCAGATTTATTTCAGTTTTACTTCAAGTTGGTTTCATTTTAGTACCAACACACTAATAGTTTTTAATAATATTTAGAATATTAAATTTTAGTGAAAGTTTTAGTAATTTTATTGTCTTTGTCAAGTTTTTTTATACATCAATTACACATCTACATCGTTTTTATTTCATATTTCATTTTAGAATCAAAAATTATATAATTATTTTATTTCAGTTTATGTTCGTTTTATTTCAAATAATAAAAATGATTATTTTAATTGCTTTAATTTTAGTTTTAGTTAACTATTATAACCCTGCCCCAAACAATCATAAACAAATCTGTAGATACTCAAGACAAATTAATTTGCATCAACTTCAGGAGGTTAATTATGCAATGATTAATCGATATGTTAATGAGCACCTGCTGAGGATTCTTCCACCATTTCTCCCATTGGTCGGTGTAGTTTGCAGTGATAGAGAGGTAGCCAATAGGAGCGTCGAACCACACGTAGAACACCTTTACAGACAGACAGACACAGACAGATGATTTCAACATATTAAATGGACAATATTAGTCACATTACCTCACAATCGTGTGTTTATACCTTCTCCTTGTAGTCCTCATGTGGCACAGGCGTCCCCCACTTCAGATCACGTGTGATGCACCTCGGTTTCAGGCCGTCGCGGAGCCAGGAGCGTGTGATGTGCTTTGCGTTTGTCGTCCAGTCTCCAGCACTCGTCGACTTATCGAGCCACTGCACCAGCTCGTCCTCCAGCTACAAAACACACACAAACACACTCAGACTGAGCTGAGACCAACAGATCAACATTAACATCACACAGGTGTGTTTATTACCTTCGGCAGGTTCAGAAACAGGTGTTTGGAGGAGCGGATCACCGGCGTCTGCTTGCACACCTTACACTGCGGATTCTGCAGGAGAGACAAATATTACAGTAAACACTACTGGTCAGTAAGAAATTCATATTTTAACTCATCAGGGATGCATTAAATTGACCAAAAGTGACAGTTAAAGACATTTATAATGTTACAAAAATGTATCTTTTAAAAAATGCTTCTTTCTGAAATTCTGTAAAATAAAATGAAAGATAATATGATTTCTGAAGATCATGTGACACTGAATGATGCTGAAAATGTAGCTTTGATCACAGAAATCAATTACATTTTAACATAGACTCACATAGAAAACAGCTCTTTTAAATCCTAATAATATATATATTTTTTTTAATTATGCATTTTTTATGCATTTTGTACTGCTTTGTTAATTCAGTTTGTACTAATCTAGAAAGCATACAAAAATATTGGGTATTAATTTTGATGAGATCCATTTTATATTTGTAATTTATTTCTCATATGTGACCCTGGACCACAAAACCAGTCTTAAGTCGCTGGGGTATATTTGTAGCAATAGCCAAAAATACATTGTATGGGTCAAAATTATTGATTTTTCTTTTATGCCAAAAATCATTAGGAAATTAAGTAAAGATCATGTTCCATGAAGAATTTTTGTAAAATTCCTACTGTAAACCTATCAAAATTTAATTTTTGATTAGTAACATGCATTGTTAAGAACTTAATTTAGACAACTTTAAAGGTGATTTTCTCAATATTTTGATTTTTTTGCATCCTCAGATTCCTGATTTTCAAATAGATGTATCTCGGCCAAATATTATATCCTATCCTGACAAACCATATATCAATAGAAAGCTTATTTATTGAACTTTCATATGATCTATATATCTCAGTTTTGTCAAATTTAACCTTATGACTGGTTTTGTGGTCCAGGGTCACATATATGGTTTAAAAAAAGGTTAGTAAGAATTGGAATTGTTTTATATATTTTTAAACAATAAGTGTTAACAATAAGCAGATTTTAAAAATAAATATATACATTTTAAAATAAAAAAATTTAAGAAGAGTAATTCAGATTGTAATTACCTATAAATAATGTGTTTTTGATTAAAAGAAAAAGCAGCCTTGGTTAACAGAAACGACTCTTAAATAACTGATAGAACTAAACATATCACAGTATCTCCAGACTAGATGCTAGTTTTTTTTTTATATAAGAATTTTGCTCATAAGTGAAATATCTGCATAAATAAAGGTTAAATAAATAAAATAAATATCTGCACAACTATTATTTATATTGTCGGTCTACACTGCAAAAAATGTTTTTCTTACTTAGATTTTTTGTCTTGTTTCGAGCCAAAATATCTAAAAATTCCTAAATTAAGAAGGACTTTCTAGATGAGTAAAAATATTTTAATATAATATAATCAGCCAATGGGGTAAGCAAAAAAAATTATTTCAAACAGAAAACAAGATTATTTTTCTTACCCCATTGGCAGATTATTTGGCTTGTTTCAAACAAAAACACACTTAATTTTGACTTGTTTTTTTCTGAAAACAAGATCATTTTTACTCATCTAGAAAATCCTTCTTGATTTAAGAATTTTTTGATATTTTGGCTGGAAACAAGACAAAAAATCTAAGTAAGAAAAGCCATTTTTGCAGTTTATGTACACATGTGTCAGATGACAGTTTCTGGTCACTGCACAGTATTTTTTCAGCATCTTACGTCATGAGTGACACTTCCTAAAAGCAATTCTATGCTTCTCCAAACACATTTCAAGACGTCTGCGTTCAGTGAGCGACCCCTAAGGCATGCAGCAGTCTGGAACCGTACCCTGAGCTCCACAGCGTTGATCAGACGGCCACATTTGTCACACTGGTCCCCGCGGGCTTCTGGGTAACGGCAGTGAGGGCACTCGCCCTCCACAAAGCGATCGGCCAGGAAGCGCTGACAGCTTTCACAGCGCAGCTGTTCGACCGTGTCCTCCAGCAGAAAGTCCCGCTCATGCAGACGCCAGAAGATGTCCTGAGCGATCCTGAGGAACACAGACAATCATTCACAGTTTAAAACTTTCAGATCATGTCTGCAGCGTTGCTGCATTTTATGAGAGTTAAAAAATTCTGAAAATATATTTTAACATCTAAAATCATTTGCATCATCTGCATGCCATCAGAAGCTGGCTTTGACTGAAACATTTATATAAGAAAATACAACAAAAACAACAATCAATTCATGCATATGACATTTTTAAATTTAAATAAATAAAACAAAATAAAGTAAACTAAAATAAAGCATGTTTCTGCACTGATGACACTACTGTTAGTCATGCAAAATGTATTTATAAAAGACAAAAAAGAAACAAAAGAAAATAAATTAAATAAATAAATATATAAAATGAAATTCAATTTAAATATTATTTATAAAGCATTTTATAGAACTGTGTACCATAGTGCTGTACAAATAAAATAACACAAAAAATAACTAAAAAAAAAAAGTATTTAACAATCTAAAATGTAATGTTTAGCTGTTTCTTTTATAAAGCACTTTATAGAATAGTGTACCATAGTGCTGTACAAATTTAAGATGCTAAAGGAACAGAAAATAAAATAAACTACAAAAAACTAAATCTTCAGTCAAAATCAAAGTATTGCTGATTATTTGTGAAATTTCTTAAAACTTACGAAAACATTTTCAAAGTAAATCCTACGGTAATTTCTTTTTTCAGTGAACATCATAAAGTAGAAACTTTGAGTGGAAAAATTTAAGTTCTTTGAAATAATGCAATGAAATAAACAATTTTCCCCAAACTAGTTTTATATTTGTATAATTAAGATACTGCTATATTTTTGTTATTTTTTTTCCTTTGTTTTAATAATTTTGTAATTTTTGATTGTTCTTGCTTTTGTCTATATATGTCTTCATAGATTTTTCTAAAATTTATTTCAGTTTTACTTCAAGTTAGTTTCATTTTAGTACCAAAATACTATGATAGTTTTTATTAATATTTTAAATCATTTTTATTTTTACATTTTGCTTTCATTTTAATTTTAGTTAAAGTTTAGTCCTTTTGTCACGTTTTTGTCATTTTGGTAGTTTTTCATATATCTATATGGCTAACTAAATGAAAATAAGAATTTAACAAATTAAAAGTAAAAAGGTGCTTTTTATACATGTCTATATAGCTTTTATTAATATTAATATTAATTTAAATTTAATTTAAATTTCAAAATAAATTTCTTAAATTTCTGAGTTAAACTAAATTAATTTGTGAAATGAAACAAAAAAAGAAATAAAAGCTTGTTTTTATTTCAGTTAAAATGAATTCTATTTCAAGTAATGCATTTTTTTAAATAGTTTTAATTAAAATTTTCAGAACATAAACACTAAAAATCTTTTTTAAATTAGTGGTAATGGAAGGCTTGTCCTTACTTAGTCTGGTGTTCAGTGGTGGTGCGACCAAAGAAATCGAAGCCGATCTGGAACCACTGGTAGATGGAGGCGTGGATGGCGTGATATTTGTCGCAGATCTCCTGTGGTGTCAGACCCTCTTCACGAGCCTTGTTCTCCGTCGCCGTCCCGTACTCATCCGTACCACAGACGAACAGCAGATTCCAGCCTCGCAAACGGCCGTATCTGCAAAAAAACAACAATGCATAATGAATTCGACAAATTTCATTATGAACAAGTTAATACATTTATTTTTGTGAGTTTTAAAGCATTTGCAAATATGCATATGTAGTTTTTAGAAACGTTTATGCATTTCCTTCGGGTCATACCAGACCTGAAGGCTTTATGAAGGTTATATTAGTGACTGATGAATCTGAAAGTTACCTGGCGAACACGTCTGCACTGAGCACACAGCCGATGATGTTCCCCAGGTGCGGCACGTTGTTGACGTACGGCAGAGCGCTGGTGAGCAGCACGTTTTTCTTTCCTTCCTGAGGGAGACTGAGAAACACACAATAATGTCACTGAGCAAACACCAGCTGACAGGGCTTTCATGTGCAGGGATGAGGTTATAGTCGTACATTGGGTGTTTCTTCTCTGTGACTGCAGGAGAACCTTTGAGTCCTTCAGACCAGACCTGAGCAGCTTCTTCAATCTCCTCCACGGTCATCACATGCTCTGCATCTTCATCCTGATAAACCACACATCAAACAGTTAAACAGTGTTTGTGACAATTATCTGAACAACTCACAAACATCTGGTGAACATCATACAAACATTTCAGTCTCATGAACATTTCGCAAACGTCTTGCAAACATCTCACAAACATCTAACGATCATCTAACGAACATCTCTCAAAGATTCAATGAACATCTCAGATACATCTCACAAACATTCAACGAACACCTCACAAAGATCTAATGAACATCTCACATACATCCAGCAAACATCTCACAAACATCTTACAACCGTGTCTACACCGGATGCGAGCGGCGCGGTGTGACACGACGCGATGCAACAAAATACAATAGAACCTATTATGCTGTCTACACTGGATGCGGTGCGACACGGCAAATCCCCAACAGTAATCTGCTGCCGCGTTCTATTTATGACCTGCTCACACAAAGTTTAAATGATTTGCAACGGTTGCTTTGTCGCGTCCAGTGCAGACAGACTTTAGCTGTTGTGGCGTGACAACTGTCGCGTCCGGTGTAGACACGGTGTCACAAAGATCTAGCAAACATCTCACAAAGATCTAACGAACATCTCACAAAGATCACACAAACATCTAATAAACATCTCACAAACATCTAACGAACATCTCACAAAGATCTAATGAACATCTCACATACAGTACATCTAGCAAACATCTCACAAACATCTAACGAACATCTCACAAAGATCTAATGAACATCTCACATACATCTAGCAAACATCTCACAAACATTCAACGAACATCTCACATACATCTAGCAAACATCTAACGAACATCTCACAAAGATATAATGAACATCTAACATACATCTAGCAAACATCTCACAAACATTCAACAAATATCTCACAAAAATCTAACGAACATCTCACAAAGATCTAGCAAACATCTCACAAACATCTAATATACATTTGAACAAACATCTAACGAACATCTCACAAAGATCTAGCAAACATCTCACAAAGATCTAATGAACATCTCAGAAACATCCAACAAAGATCTAATGAACATCTCAGAAACATCTAATAAACATCTCACAAACATTCAACAAAGATCTAATGAACATCTCACAAACATCTCAAACATTCAATGAACATCTCACAAAGATCTAATGAACATCTCACATACATCTAGCAAACATCTCAAACATCACAGAAACATCTAATAAACATTTCAACAAACATCTCAAAAAGATCTAATGAACATCTCACAAACATTCAACAAACATCTCACATACATCTTGTAAACATCTCGCAAACATCTAGCAAACATCTCAAACATTCAACGAACATCTCACAAAGATCTAATGAACATCTCACAAACATCTAACGGACCTCTAGCAACCATCTCACGAACATTTAGCAAACATCTCACAAACATCTCACAAACATCTAATAAACATTTGAACAAACATCTCACAAAGATCTAGCAAACATCTAATAAACATTTCAACAAACATCTCACAAAGATCTAATGAACATCTCAGAAACATCTAATAAACATCTCACAAACATTCAACAAAGATCTAATGAACATCTCACAAACATCTAGCAAACATCTCAAACATTCAATGAACATCTCACATACATCTAGCAAACATCTCAAACATCACACAAACATCTAATAAACATTTCAACAAACATCTCACAAAGATCTAATGAACATCTCAGAAACATCTAATAAACATCTCACAAACATTCAACAAACATCTCACAAAGATCTAATGAATATCTCACAAACATCTAGCAAACATCTCAAACATTCAACGAACATCACACAAAGATCTAATGAACATCTCACAAACATCTAACGGACCTCTAGCAACCATCTCACAAACATTTAGCAAACATCTCACAAACATCTAATAAACATCTCACAAACATTCAACGAACAACTCACAAAGATCTAATGAACATCTCACAAACATCTAGCAAACATCTAATGGACCTCTAGCAACCATCTCACGAACATTTAGCAAACATCTAACAAAGATCTTAAAAACATCTAATGAACATCTCACAAACATCTAACAGACATCCAGCAAACATTCAATGAACATCTCACAAAAAATCTCACATACATCTTGTAAACATCTCGCAAACATCTAGCAAACATCTCACAAACATCTAACGAACATCTCACAAAGATCTAATGAACATCTCACATACATCTAGCAAACATCTCACAAACATTCAACGAACATCTCACATACATCTAGCAAACATCTAACGAACATCTCACAAAGATATAATGAACATCTAACATACATCTAGCAAACATCTCACAAACATTCAACAAATATCTCACAAAAATCTAACGAACATCTCACAAAGATCTAGCAAACATCTCACAAACATCTAATATACATTTGAACAAACATCTAACGAACATCTCACAAAGATCTAGCAAACATCTCACAAAGATCTAATGAACATCTCAGAAACATCCAACAAAGATCTAATGAACATCTCAGAAACATCTAATAAACATCTCACAAACATTCAACAAAGATCTAATGAACATCTCACAAACATCTCAAACATTCAATGAACATCTCACAAAGATCTAATGAACATCTCACATACATCTAGCAAACATCTCAAACATCACAGAAACATCTAATAAACATTTCAACAAACATCTCAAAAAGATCTAATGAACATCTCACAAACATTCAACAAACATCTCACATACATCTTGTAAACATCTCGCAAACATCTAGCAAACATCTCAAACATTCAACGAACATCTCACAAAGATCTAATGAACATCTCACAAACATCTAACGGACCTCTAGCAACCATCTCACGAACATTTAGCAAACATCTCACAAACATCTCACAAACATCTAATAAACATTTGAACAAACATCTCACAAAGATCTAGCAAACATCTAATAAACATTTCAACAAACATCTCACAAAGATCTAATGAACATCTCAGAAACATCTAATAAACATCTCACAAACATTCAACAAAGATCTAATGAACATCTCACAAACATCTAGCAAACATCTCAAACATTCAATGAACATCTCACATACATCTAGCAAACATCTCAAACATCACACAAACATCTAATAAACATTTCAACAAACATCTCACAAAGATCTAATGAACATCTCAGAAACATCTAATAAACATCTCACAAACATTCAACAAACATCTCACAAAGATCTAATGAATATCTCACAAACATCTAGCAAACATCTCAAACATTCAACGAACATCACACAAAGATCTAATGAACATCTCACAAACATCTAACGGACCTCTAGCAACCATCTCACAAACATTTAGCAAACATCTCACAAACATCTAATAAACATCTCACAAACATTCAACGAACAACTCACAAAGATCTAATGAACATCTCACAAACATCTAGCAAACATCTAATGGACCTCTAGCAACCATCTCACGAACATTTAGCAAACATCTAACAAAGATCTTAAAAACATCTAATGAACATCTCACAAACATCTAACAGACATCCAGCAAACATTCAATGAACATCTCACAAAAAATCTCACATACATCTTGTAAACATCTCGCAAACATCTAGCAAACATCTCACAAACATCTAGCAAAAATAAGCACCTAAACTTCCATTTAACCCCCACATTCTATTATTAAATCATTATGAATCACACAAAATATGTCATAAGCATGTCTAGGTCATATTTCACATCAAAAAAAGATTACATAATAAATTATATTAAGCATATAAAAAATTAAGCTTATTTCAGGTTCATTATTCATGTTTTGAATATAAATAAGTATCTCATCCTTAGTTTAACCCCAAATTCTTTCTATAAATAAAATTTTATGAATCTCTAGAAACCTGTTATGAACATGTCTACGTCATATTTCACATTAAAAAAAAAAGAAACAACATTTTGCATAATTTGGACCATGGCAGTATTATTTGCATGACAGTTAATCAAAATTACTCAAAGTTACTCAAATTCAGGGGAAATCATGACCTGGATGTGCATGTTTTGTAGAATTAATTGAATTCTGCTTTAAAAAAAAATAAAAACTTGAGAGTTAGATTGAGGAAGAGGTCCTTAATTATAATAACTGTAATTAATAATTATGCATCTAAAACAAGTTACTTTTTTAATAAAATTATTTATTTTTATTTTGGAGGTGGATTATGAGCTAAGAATGTTTACTAAAACTAAAAATACAATTATTTAAAAATAAATTTTTGAATAAAAGCTACAAAATAAATTACATAACAACATTACTAAATTTTAAAATGAAAAAAATATAAATAATGCTGGGATTCCTGTGCACCTCAGTGTTGTTGGTGGGACTGTCCCGGTGCTGTGTGTGTGTGACTGGGTGTTTCTGAAGGTAAGTCTTCAGGGCTTCAACACCTTTTCCCTTCAGGACTCTTTGAGCAGCCGTCTGACACTCCGCGAGATCGCAGACACGATCAAACCAGCCGCGCACACACCGCAGCTCACCTGCAGAGGAAAACCACGTCAGATACAAGTCCTGCAGTCTGAGCAGATGAACAGTGAATGTTTGAGATCTTACCAGCGTCAAAACCAGAGTCAGATATGAGAGGATACAGCGCCGCCCACAGGACCACATCTGCAACTGACACAGCCTCCTGAAACACATCAGAACTCTATCAATTACACATCAGAAGACACGCTTAAAGTTTCATTTAGGACAGTAAAAGGCTAAATAAGCTATTAAAAATAGTTTTCGTTAAACTGAAATAAAAAAATAAAAAATAAAAAATATATATATATATATATATATATATATATATATATATATAAACCCGAAATAAAGACATTAAACTATATGCAACAACTGAATTGAAGCTTCGAAAAGCAACGTAGTTTATCCGAAGACTATGCACGCAGATATCCATGCCCGTGCACATCTGTGTATTTAACTGCAACGCGCACGTCGCGCAGCCTTTTACGCTGAAGTACATGCAGTGTAGGAATAGTTGGTTACACAAGTTTGTATAGTTAATTGTGTTGTAAATGCAATTGTCAAGCAGTTTGTG
>NC_133372.1:46195140-46275087 GCF_049309525.1 Garra rufa
ACAGGTGTGTGTCTTATCAGATTTATCAGTAAATCTGATAAATAAATCTGAGCCAGTGAGAGGCGTTTTAACTATTTTATCTGATGCAGTTACTGTAAAAAAATTGCATGCTTAAAGGATTAGTTCACTTTCATAACAACAATGCACAGATAATGTACTCACCCCCTTGTCATCCAAGATGTTTGTGTCTTTATTTACTCAGTCGTAAAGAAATTATGTTTTTTTGAGGAACACATTTCAGGATTTCTCTTTTTATAATGGATATGGATGGCGCCCCTAAGTTTGAACTTCTCGGGTGACAAGGGGGTGACTACATTATCTGTGCATTGTTGTTATGAAAGTGAACTACTCCTTTAATTCTCAGACACATTATGCATATCTAATTATAATACTCCGTATTCTTATATTCATCATTAACCTTTGCAATAATCACCTGTAAATGTGTTGCTTCCCATTCCAGGAACTGGTTAGTTGCATCAGTTGCCGTCTGACCGCTTTTGTCAAACAGGTATCTGTGGAGACATGCAAATCCACCATGAAAAAATTCATCTTCTTTTAAGAAGTAAAATGTTTGCACTTTATCTGGTTATGTTTGTCAGCATGAGGCTGTGACGGATGTGCAGTTGTTTACACACTTAATTAACTTGATGACTGTCTCTTCAAACTGTTATTTTTAGTGTTGTGTGCTGTGTACAAGTTACATAATCGTTTCAAAACACTGTAAATATGTACACAGAGCAAAGTGACTTTAAACTTGGTCAATCAATGAACTTTATTTGATCAAATGTTGTGATAATCAACCTGTTCATCTGCATTACCTCTAAACTGGACCAGCTGCCTCTGTTGTTTACGGAGCAACAGTTTTGTTTTATTTAAAGCTTGCTTTTATAACATTGGTTTTTACTTTTTCTTTTCACAAAGGCGCATGCCGTTTTTCCTCAGGAGATGCATTTACATTTTATTTAGATCTGTTTAAATTTGCACATAATTACGAGCTGCGGATTTACTTGAGCCTGCGATTCGAGACAATGGTTTATTGTATATCTGCACAAGCATGTCTTATAACAGCATAATTTCTTTTTTTTTTTTTAAATCACATTTTTTGACCTGATATCAATTGGCAAAACTATATCTTTGTGATTAAATAAAAGCGTATCATTGCAGGAATAAAATTTAAAAAAAAATTACATTGTTAATTTGCACACAAAATTACGATTTAAGTAATAAAAAAAAAATATATATATATATATATATATATATATATATATATACACACACACACACACACACACAATTCTGAAAAGTTCTAAAAACAAAAATAAATAAATAAATAAATAAAATGCTCTTTTAAAATAAAACATTCCACATTTTTAAAAAATGAATTACATTGTTACTTTGCAAATATATAATTAAAAATATTATTTATTAAGTAATTAAAAAGCTAAATGCCTAGATGTTACATATATATATATATATATATATATATATATATATATATATATATATATATATATATATATATATATAGATATATTAGTTCTCTCACGTTTTGCCAATTCTAAAAAGTTCTAAAAACATTCTACATTTTTAAAAATTAATTACATTGTTAATTTGCATATATATAACATTTTAAAATATAATTTAAGTAATTAAAAAGCTGAATGTCTGTTTGCTAGGTAAAATAAATTGCTTGCACTGAACCATTTATATGAGATATATATTATTCTCTCATGTTTTGCCAATTCTAAAAAGTTCTTAAACAAAAAATATAAAGGAAAATAATAAAACGCGTCTTTAAAATAAAAAAAACTCCTCATCAAAGTGTAATGATTGTAATGTAAAGTGGTCCGGCACTCACTGGCAGATGCTGTTGGGGCTGAAGAGATGCTGACCGTCGGGTAACAGCAGGACAGGTAACACAGGGTGACTGAAGTGAGGGACCACTTTCTCTGTAGGACAAAAACACAAAGAAACAGATGTAAAAGCACATCTGTGAGAGATTCAAGCTGAACAAAAACACACACCTTTTCAAAACAAAAGTACTGGAACGTACCATAGTAATAACAAGGTGCTTTGATACACACTATAGTACTGTATAGTATAGTATAGTATAGTATATGATCTATAATACTATGATATTACATACCATGGTAGTTTTTGTTTACTATATTCATAGACAGCTGCATTACCATCATGCTAATGTCAAAAACATGCTATTATCAGTCAGACTGAAACTAATAAACTCGATATCTGGTTCATAGCATTGACAAGCAATAAAACATCAACAGAAAGTTCGCCTCAAACTCTGGTAATGTCTCTCACCCTCGTGGTTGACCGTTTCTATGTCACATTTCACACCAGTGAGTTCCAGAGCCGCTAGCACTTTAATACAGTGCGGGTTCCCGTCGGCGATATACAGTTTCATTTGACCCTCTGTCACTTTTAGACGCTCCTGAATGAATCTACTTTGACAGGTCAGACACACACAGCGCTGAAGACGAGTACAGTAAACGAAACCGGTGTGTAAATTAAGTATTCACGCTGATGCAACCGGGCGTCAGACCACGTGGCCGCGTCAGAGGAAATTGTAGTTTTTAATTGTCGTTCGTCTTTCGGAATTGGCCTGAGCTCGCGTTGGCGGAAGACTACAATATCCATGATGCAACCAGCGTAGGTGTGTACCGCTGCGTCAGGACGGCGTTAAGCTGATTGGTTAAATAGCTAAACGCCTCGATGTGATTGGTCAATGCCGTTATCGAATCCTCAAATCAGTACGCACGATTTTTATTTTAATTTTTCACTCAGAATTCCGAGAATTTAAATTTTTTCTAGAACGCATTCATATTTATATCTATATTTATATATTTAGATTGTTGTTGTGTTTTTGCACTATTTTCTAATTTATTATCAATTGATCTTAACACTTTTATTATCAGTGAGCTTATGTAAAGTATTCCAAGAAAAACTGACACACAAATAGTGAAAAATATAAAATATTAATTTGGTATTTTGCACATATAGTCTCTAAAGGAAGGAGTAAATGTGATTTAGTCGTTTGTGCAAACTTTTTAGTATTTTATTATAGGTTTAGAATCACCTATAATATTTATGTTTTAGTAAATTATTTAACAAGTTGACAAACTTTTTAGTGCCGAATTTCAAGGATTGTACAACAGCAGCTATGTAAAAATGTTTTCGTAACAATAAACCTTTATTTTTGTACGTGTATCTTAATATTTATGTATTTATATTTAAATGTTCCAAGAAAATCTAACCTACAAATAGTGAAGAATCTTAAGTATATATTTATTTCGTCTATTTTGTCTAAATATTTATACACATAGTTATTATTATATATTAATTTATTTTTCTTTTATTTGTAGAATCCTATAACTGTATGATGTGTACTAACATTTTGTGTGTGTGTGTGTGTGTGTGTGTTTTAAGTCATAAAACAGTTTGATGTTTTTATGAACATTTTTACATACACCTAACGTTGCCTAATTAATATTTTTTTAAACATAATGTATAAATTTTTTTATAAAGTCTATTTTTGTAATATAAATGTGTTTCCTAATTATTTTTCTTTTTTTAAACGTAATGTATTAAAAAATTGTAATAAAGTAAAATAATTATTATAATAAACAAAAAAATATTTATTAATAATATTACATATTTATAGAAATGATATATATATTTTTTTTCAAAATCATAAAACTGTATGATACGTTTGTATATCTATATACTAACATTTTAAAAAACACCTAACTTTCTCTAATTGTTTTTCTTTCTTTTTGTTAACATGTATAAAAATTTTTTTTTTTAATATAGCTAATCGTTTCAAACAACATTTATAATTTTATTTAATAAAAAAAAAAAGTCGTTTTCATCCTTAATTAGCAATATTGCCAAAGCATTACACAATGCAGCAGCACAGGAAACGAAAAACCAAACAAGATGCAGCAGGAGTGAAATAATACTGGCTTAAATGTAGCCTCCCTCTGGTTGGCTGCAATCTGTCACGTGACAGCACCCAAATAGCCCCGCCCCTCGCTGAACGGAGGCCGCTCATGAGAGTTTGAGCTCGAGCGCTGTCCGGTTCACAGACACCTGGAATAAAGAGCGCGGATGCACCTGCAGTTACCGGTAAGCCACGAGCACAGCATCACGGTTCAGAAACAAACACACTTTACACTTTACAATTTAATTATCTGTACAACATTAAAAATTATGGGATGCACAAATAAAAACATCCATCATTTGCATGTGAAATATAGAGATATAACACTTTACTATTGTCTACTTTATCATTCCAACTTAATCATACTTCATCTGCATGGTCTAGTTAGTAGAAATTAAATATTATCATTAAGTATGCATAATATTGAACTATGTTTCTGTATATATTTTCTCTAAATAAGGTGTTTTAATGTATTCTGTTTACAATAAAAATAAAAGTTTACAAGTAGTATAACACAGTCATGTGGCAAATGGTGTTTTTTTTTTTTTTATAACAAAGTGGTTTAATTTTAATATTATCTAGTATTTTAAACTCTCTCTCCCTGCTTATTCTGATGCAGGCTCGACCAATATATTTTTCTGTGGTTGAATTATTCTTGAATTGTTGCATTGTTGCAGGAACCATCGAGCTGTGAGATGAGATTCAGACTGAAATATATGACACATGAGCCGATAATCTATAAACTTGATCGGCTCACGGATTGATAGCATTTCATTGCTTTGAGACTAGAAAATAATATGACACAAATGAGTCACTATGCATCACAAAGTAAGAGTTTAGAGCTTTAAAATAAACACAGAGAGCAGCTCTTGAGTTTAAAGTGAGATTTTTGATGGCAGATTTTAGTATTTTTTGTCAAAGTTGGGCACAGTTTGAAAAGCAGGAAATGGAGAGACAATGAAGACTTGTTATCTCCAGGAGAAAGAGTTCAGATATTTCTGATTTATGAGTTTTTTTTCCAAGCCGGCTGGAGTCGGATCTGGTACCAGGAACAGCATTGTGTTCATTTATATAAGAAGTGGCACGTTTTAAGTCAAATTGCGTAACAACCTTGTGCACAACTGGAGAACAAAGCAACAAAGCAAATGCACTTTGCTGTAAAGTAATGCTGTTATAAATCTGGTGCATAAATGCTGTCTTTCTGAAAATCCCATGAATGAAGCAGATTATTTTTTGCAGCGTTTCCTCGCCTGTTGGTTTCAGATTGACTGTGGCTTTATCATCTCTTCAGAACTGCTGAACGCCTGCTGTTTTCTGCTTTTGTCCATCCGGTTTGTCTCATGAAACGTGTCCTAGAGCACACACAAATCAGACAGAGACGCTGAACCTTATCTGTTATATTTATGAATTCTGGGTGTCAAACTAATCTGTCCGTAGTCAAATTCTGTGATTTAAGGTTTATTTCAATCAATGCATGTTCTTCTTTAGATCTTCCTGCATTGTCTTCTGTGTTTCTCCAAGCTAAATCACATATGAATTGCTGCCTCAGTTCTGTAGTTCCTATATAAACAGGAAGAGGAAATATGCTGTAAAACATTTCAACCTACTAAACTCGAAACTTATGATTAGTTGCTGCCCTACTTTTATAAAGTGCTGCCAAAGTTCATTGCACTTTCTTTACCAGCAAGTTTTAAAAACTTTTAAAGCTCATGCAGTTATGACATAAATGACTGGAGTAATGAAAACAAATGTATTACAAGTAATGTAAGTTACGTAATAATAAACTTTTTCCAAGTAACTAGTAAAGTAACGCATTACTTTTTAATTGACAAGAAAATATCTGAGTTACTTTTTCCCCTCATTTATTGATTAAAAGCTCTCATGTTGAGAGAAATTGTGAGTAAGATGTTACTTTAGTTACTTTATAAATGTGAACTTGCATTAATTCATCTCACTCACTAAAAAAACAGTGTTCTTCAAAATGAATAAAAACAGTGAAATTCAACACAAATCTGTGATGATTAAATATGATAAATAATACAAATATCCTTTATGTATTTAATCCCATTTTATTAACCGATGTCTTTGCTGCCGACCTTCGATGATCCAATTCATCCATACTAAAAAGCAAAAATGACTCAAGATAATCTAACATTTGTTTTCCTTTTTTTCATTGCTGAAGAGTTGATTTTTTCTTCTGCGGTTTACTGTACAGACGTCAATTTACTTTTCTCTAAGCCTGAGGCTTTTGGTGTGAAAAGGCTTTTACATTTGTCAAAAATAGAACTTTTTATATTAAAAACAAACAAGCAAGTCCTGCCCAGATTTAAAAAGTAACGTTATACTTTCCATAAAAGGTAACTAAGTAACGTAATTAGTTACTTTTTTAAGGAGTAACTCAATATTGTAATGCATTACTTTTAAAAGTAACTTTCCCCAACATTGAGTGTGACCTTGGACCACAAAGCCAGTCATAAGGGTCAATTTTTAATAAATAAGCTTTCAATTGATGTATGGTTTGTTAGGATAGGACAATATCTGGCCAACTATTTGAAAATCTGGAATCTGAAAGTACAAAAAAAAAAAAATCGCCTTTAAAGTTGTCCAAATAAAGTTCTTATAGCAATGCATATTACTAATCTAAAATTAAGTTTTAATATGTTTATGTTAGAAAATTTACAAAATATCTTAATGGAACATAATCTTTACTTAATATCCTAATGTTTTTTAGCATAAAATAAAAATTGATCATTTTGACCCATGCAATGTATTTTTGGCTATTGCTACAAATATACCTATTTAAGTGCTATTTAAGTCCAGTGTTCAAAAGTAATACATTACAATATTGAGTTACTCCCTAAAAAGGTAACTAATTATGTTACTTAGTTACTTTTTATGCAAAGTAATGTGGCACATTACTTTTGCGTTACTTTTTAAATCTGGGTAGGGCTTGCTTGTTTGTTTTTAATATAAAACGTTATATTTTTGTCAAATGTAAAAGCCCTTTCACAACAAAAGCCTCAGGCTTAGAGAAAAGTAAATTCACCTCTGTATACAGTATAACACAGACAAAGTAAGTTCAACACTCTTCAGCTATAAAAAAGCTAAAGTTAGTTTATCTTGAGTCATTTCTGCTTATATATGGATGAATTGGATCACTGAAGGTCAGCAGCAAAGACACTGGTTGATAAAACGGGATTAAATACTGTACATAAAGGATAGTTGTATTATTTAACAAATTTACATCATTAGGTTTACACCATATTCACTGCATTTCATTGTTTTTATTTATTTTGAGCAATACTGAATCTTTTAGTGAGTGAGATGAATTAATTCATGTTCACATTTATTCTAAAACTAAAGTAAAATCTTACTCACATTTCCTCTCAAAATTGGGAAAAGAGAGATTTTAGTCAATAAATGGGAAGAAAAGTAACTTGGATATTTTCTTGTAAATGAAAAGTAATGTGTTACTTTACTAGTTACTTGAAAAAAGTAATCTGATGACGTTACATAACTCGCATTACTTGTTAACACTGCTTAGTTCAACATGCTACTTGCAAATTCTTTGTAATTGTTAAATGTACCTGCGATTTTAATGCATGCTATTGATTGACTGAAAACTGTTCTGAAATTGCCAGACAGTGCCGCATTTTTACATTGAAACGTGCAACGCTGATATTTATGTAATGAAATCATCAATTTATAAATTGAATAATCACACAAGACTATCACGATTACAGTTTACATTGATAAATTTAAGACTTCTTAAAACTATAATAAAGATGTTTGTTATGCAATTTAAGATAGGCCTATTTGAGACCATTTCTGACACTAAACTGATTTCTTTTAGACTTTTTGAGGGCATTTTATAGCTCAACCTCACACACGTCTATTTTTAGTGGAAACTTACACCGGCAAGCCCTAAAAAGCCAGTTTAGATCATCAAACCCACTGTCACCAGTGATTTTATGATCTACTAATGCATTTATCTGTGACTGTAGTGTTGATTTAGTGTTGGAATATTTCCATCTGTCGCTGTGGGTCGATCTGACTGTGTGAGCACTAATGTTCAAAAGATCGTAATGGAAAAACCTCACAGCCATGGGGCTCTTCCTGCAGGATGCACACACAGATGCTCTAAATGAGGACACACCATAGACTTAAATAAACTGTTATTGTTATATAAAGCTAATTATAATGACTACAGCCTAAACCAAACCCTAAAAGACTTTTGGTAACACTACTTATATATGCATTATAAAAAGAATTTGAATGCATGAATTAAATATGCCTTGTAATGCACCTACACTCTAAAAATTAAAAGTGCTTTAAAAGGTTCTTCACAGAAGAACCGTTTTTGGCTCCACAAAGAAGCATTCAGTCAAAGGTTCTTTAAAGAACCATCTCTTTCTTACCTTTTTATAATCTAGAGAACCTTCTTTTCACAAAAAGGTTCTTCAGATGTTAAAGGTTCTTTAAGGAACCATTTAGAGAAAAAAGGTTCTTCTATGGCATCGTGAAGCACCTTTATTTTTAGGAGTGTAATAACACCTTTAGAAAGTATAATGCATTCAAATGCATGACAAACAAACATTCAGATATTATGCACTTGAAGTTTGGTTACAATTATAATGAAAAGATATAATGCATTATAATGTACCTTATGAATACTTTCATAATGCATTATGCATAAAGGCTGTTATTAAGTAACATATATTTTATTACATTTTCATCAAAATGCTTAATGTTTTTCTGAAATGTTTTATTTAAGAATAGTTTTTCTGATTGAGCACATCTTGCAAGTTTTTCCTCAGATTTAACCTGCAGCTAAAGCTATAAACACAAAAGCATCTGATAAAGCTTCAGTATCCAGCTGAGACGCTTATAGACATTTAGAGCAGCTTATCAGCTTACATCTAAGCAATATAATTCATTGAATTAGCTTGATTAATATCTATTGGCTTGACACACTTTTTATGTTGTTGTTTCTTATTTCACACATTAGTATTTCACACTGTTTATCTTTGTTGCCATTAAAAGTCAGTGTTAGTAACACCAGAACAGGTCACTGTTATTTTAAATATTATTTATTTAATATTAATATTTAATAAGTTTTTAATCAAATTTAGAATATTTTCATTATTTTCATTATTTTTTCATATATTTTTTATGCTTTTCTTACATCATTTTAATAGTTTTAGCTTTGATATAACGTTAACAACACGAGAACAGGATGCATGCTTAAAAGCAGTGATAATGATGATATATTTATTATTATGCATGTAAATCAGAAAGGTTAACTAGTGGCTTTACCACAGGGTCATATGTGACTGATTACATTTTTTGCATGAGTAAAGTGAGAATAGATTATGCTTTTTATGATATGCTTTTCCACTAGCTGTATTTGCACTTTCGACGTGTGACGTATTGCATTTTATCTACCCTTGTTCTCTGTAAATGATGCCTCTGGCTCTCTGAGTTGTTGGATGTGATAGTCACAATGTCAGATCTCTATAAAGAGCTGCGTCAGAGTGTTCGACATGGCAATGTCAATGTCATTACAAACTACACAAATCTTTTGAAAGAAGTCTCTTTTGCTCACCAAGCCTACATTTATATTGTTCAAAAACACAGTAGAATTTGTGAAATATTATTAAAATTCAAAATAACTTATTTTTATTTGAATATACTGTCAAATTAAATTTATTTCTAAGATGCGCAGCTGATTTTTTTGTCTTGTTTCCAGCCAAAATATCTAAAAACCTTTTAATTAAAAAAGGATTTTCTACAAGTAAAATAATTTTCTTCTTTTCAGAAAAAAAGGTCAAAATTAAGTGTATTTTTGCTTGAAACAAGCGAAATAATCTGCCAGTGGGGTAAAATAAATAATCTTGTTTTCTATTTGAAATAAGATGTTTAGCTTTCCCCATTGGCAGATTATTTAGCTTGTTCTAAGCAAAAGCTCACTTCAATTTGGCTTGTTTTTTCTGAAAACAAGAAAGAAAAATTGCATTTAATTTTTCAGGATTCACAGATTAATCAAAAGTTAAAATGAATAGCATTTCATTGAAATAGAAATATTTTCTAAACATTTTAAATGCATTTTAAAAAGCAAAATAATCTTGTTTTCTGTTTGAAATAAGTTTTTTACTTACCCCTTACTTATTTTTTTACTTATTTTATTTAGCTTGTTCTAAGCAAAAACTCCCTTCATTTTGACTTGTTTTTTTCTGACAACAAGAAAATTATTTTTGCTCATCTAGAAAATCCTTCTTGATTTAAGTATTTTTAGCTGGAAACAAGACAACAAATCTAAGTAAGAAAAGCATTTTTCGCAGTGTTGCTGCAGAAACATTTCTGATTATTATCAATGCTGAAAACATTAATATTTTTGTGGAAACTTGATGCATTTAATTTTTCAGGATTCACTGATGAATAAAAGTTCAAAAGAGCAGCATTTAATTGAAATCGAAATCTTTTCAAACATTTTAAATGCCCTTACCGTCACTTTTGATCTAAGCAAAAATAATCTTGTTTTCTGTTAAGAAATAAGATTTTTTTTTTTTACCCCATTGCATACTATTTAGCTTGTTTTAAGCAAAAACTCGCTTCATTTTGACTTGTTTTTTTCTGAAAACAAGAAAATAATTTTTACTCGTCTTGATTTAAGAATTTGGCTGGAAACAACAGAATCTAAGTAAGAAAAGCATTTTTTGCAGTGTTGCTGCTTAAGAAACATTTCTGATTATTATCAATGCTGAAAACATTAATATTTTTATGGAAACTTGATGCATTTAATTTTTCAAGATTCACAGATGAATTGAAAGTTCAAAAAACAGCATTTAATTGAAACAGAAATCTTTTCTAAGATTTTAAATTCCAGTTTTGATCAATTCAATGCATCCTTGATGAATACTAGTATCAATTTCTTACAGACTTGTATTTAACACGTAATAGTTGTAGAGGTTTTGAGGTCGCAGCAGTTTAATACCTTCTCTGAATGAGCAGAGTTTAAAGGCTGTTCCCTGAAATTGCATAACGATGACTAGTTAAGTCTCTGAATTCTGCAGTTTGTGACGTGTTTGTTTAGCAGCTCAGATGTTTAACCATAAGTTTACCGCCATCTGATGCGTTGATATTATTAGACAAGGTCGCTGACGCAGTGTGCGGTTGTGTATTTGCGGATGACATTAAGAGTTAAAAGGCACACTAGCAGCCACAACCTCATCCCTCAGTCTAAATTACCTGATCAACTCCACAATACAGAGAGAAAACAGATGCAGCTGATCAGTTCGCATCAGTGATTTATCCATTGATTTGTGTTCGCTGTGTGTTTGTGGATACCAGGACTCATCTACACAACACTAGTCACGTATTGGACAGCAGCAGAGTTACTCTTGTTTTAAGAATATTTAACTTAACCCACAGTCAGATCGTTTTACTTGTGCGTTAAGTGCATTTTGCTTAAAACAAGACTAAATATCTTGTCATTTTGTTAATCTAGTAAATGCATCTTAGAATTTGTAGATATTTTGACTAGAAACAAGACAAAAACACTGAGAAAGATAAGCCTTTTTTTGCGGTATAAAATCTGAGGGTGCAAAAAAATCTAAATATTAAGAAAAATCACCTTTAAAGTTGTCCAAATTAAGTTCTTTGCAATGCATATTACTAATCAAAAATTAACTTTTAAAATATTTACAGTAGGAATTTTACAAAATGTCTTCATACAACACATTCTTTACTTAATATGCTACACTGCAAAAAAGACTTATCTTACTTAGTATTTTTGTCTTGTTTCTAGTCAAAATATCTGGAAAATTCTTAAATTAAGATGCATATTTTACTTACCCCACTGGCATATAATTGTACTTGTGCATTAAGTGCTTTTTGCTTAAAAAAAGATTAAATATGTCATTTTGCTGATCTAGTAAATGCTTCTTAATTGAAGAATTTGTAGGTATTTTAACTAGAAACTAGATAAAAATACTGAGTAAGATAAGCCTTTTTTGCATTGTAAAATCTGAGGGTACAAACAAATCAAAATATTGAGAAAATTGCCTTTAAAGTTGTCCAAATTAAGTTCTAAGCAATGCATATTACTAATATATAAGATATTTAGTCTTGTTTCCTGGGCAAAACAGCTCAATTAAGTGCAGTTTGCTTCAATTAAGTAACACTATCTGCCAGTGGGGCAAGTAAAATACTCTTGTTTTAAGAATATTTTACTTACCCCACTGGCAGATGATTTTACTTGTGCATTAAGTGCATACACTATATATCTTATGTCATTTTGCTAATCTAGTAAATGCATCTTAGAATTTGTAAATATTTTAACTAGAAACAAGACAAAAATACTGAGAGAGATAAGCCTTTTTTTGCAGTGTAAAATCTGAGGGTGCAAAAAAAAAATCTAAATATATAAAAAAAAATCACCTTAAAAGTTGTCCAAATGAAGTTCTTAGAAATGCATATTTAATCAAAAATTAACTTTTGATATATTAATGGTAGGAAATTTTACACTGCTAAAAAAAAGGTATCTTACTTAGTATTTTGTCTTGTTTCTAGTCAAAATATCTGGAAAATCATGCATATTTTACTTACCCCACTGGCATATAATTTTACTTGTGCGTTAAGTGCATTTTGCTTAAAAGAAGACTAAATATCTTGTCATTGTGCTTATCTAGTAAATGCTTCTTAATTGAAGAATTTGTAGATATTTTGACTAGAAACAAGACACAAATACTGAGGTTTTTTTGCAGTGTAAAATATGAGGGTTCAAAAAAATCTAAATACTGAGAAAATCGCCTTTAAAGTTGTCCAAATCAACTTCTTAGCAATGCATATTACTAATCAAAAATTAACTTTTGAAGTCACATGTAGTGTGCACTACACACTTCAGAGTGGACAGTGGACAGTGGACAGAGTGGCTGAGTTTTGAGGCAAACACACCACGCTGTCGTACACTATGTGCCTGCAAATGAGGTTAATCAATTAATTCAGCAGTCAAACGAATGATAATGAGTGTGTGTGTGTGTCTCGCTGATTCAAGACAAACACCAAAGCAAACCCTGTAATTATGAAGACAGTGAAAGCGAGTGTACGAATGTCCCAATCTTTGCATCACATCAAGCAATATCATCTTCCACGACTGACCAATCAGCAGCGCCCAAAAATTTCAGGCAGAATTCTATTGGTGCATTCTGACACACAGATCTGGAGCAACACGGCAACAGGGCAGAAAGAGTGAAGGGCAAAAGTGGATCTCAATGGCTCATCAACAATACGATCACACGCTCATACACCGCCCATATCACACACACTAACTTTTCTGGATGGTAAAGGAATATTCAGATTTCAAAACAAAGATTCTGTCATCATTTAGTCACTGTCATGGCAAGTTTCTTCTAAAAAAGATAAAAGAAGATGTTTAGAAGAATGTTCACGATGCACTTTTGAATACATCTGACTTGCACACTGCAAAAAATGCTTTTCTTACTTAGATTTGTTGTCTTGTTTCCAGCCAAAATATCTAAACAATTCTTAAATCAAGAAGGATTTTCAGAATTTTTTTTTTTTTTTTTTTTTTTAATTAAGTGTGTTTTTGTTTGAAACAAGCAAAAAAAAATCTTCCAACGGGTTAAGAAAAATAATCTTGTTTTCTGTTTGAAATAAGATTTTTTTTGCTTACCCCATTGGCAGATTATTTTGCTTATTCCAAGCAAAAACTCACTTAATTTTGACTCATTTTTTCTGAAAGAAAAATAATTTTTACTCGTCTAGAAAATCCTCCTTGATTTAAGAATTTTTAGATATTTTGGCTGGAAACAAGACTAAAAATCGAAGTAAGAAAATCATTTTTTGCAGTGTTTACATCATTTGAAAGCTGTTTTTTAGGACAGGATAATATTTAGACAAGATACAGCTATTTCAATATCTACACTGGAAAAAAAGGCTTATCTTACTTAGTATTTTTGTCTTGTTTCTAGTCAAAATATCTACAGATTCTTAAATTAAGATGCATTTACTAGAAAAGCAAAATGACATACGATATTTAGTCTTGTTTCCAGAGAAAAACAGCTCAATTAAATGCAGTTTGCTTCAAATAAGTAAAACTATCTGCCTGTAAGGTAAAATAATCTTGTTTTAAGAATAATAATTTTACTTGTGCATTAAGTGCATTTTGCTTAAAACAAGACTAAATATCTTATGCAATTTAAAATCTTATCTAATAAATGGAATTTACAGATATTTTAACTATATATGCTATATATTTACACTTTGAGGGTGCAAAGAAAAAATCTAAATAGTTATCACCTATAGAGCCTTGCATGGTCAGGCTCCTCTCTATATTCAGGAACTTTTACATAAACAGTCACCGGGTCGGTTTTTACGGTCTTCAGATCTGGACTTTTTAACTGTTCCTAGAACATGTCTTAAGACGAAAGGTGATCGTGCTTTTTGTTCTGTTGCACCGAGGCTTTGGAACTCTCTTCCTTTAGCACTGAGAACAATGGGTTCTGTCAATTTGTTTAAAAAACACCTGAAGACGCATCTTTTTGGACTCGCTTTTAATTAACAGCAATGGTTGCCTGTCATCTTATTTTTGTAAGATTGTTGGTGTGTTGTTTTATGGTATATTTACTGTATGCATGTTTGATCCTTTTTTATTGACATTTTGTACAGCGCTTTGTGACTTCTTGTCTGTGAAAGGTGCTATATAAATAAATTTTACTTACTTACTAAATATTGAGAAAATCGCCTTTAAAGTTGTCCAAATTAACTTCTTAGCAATATTACTAATCAAAAATTAACTTCACAAAAAATCTTCTTGCAACATGATCTTTACTTAATATCCTAATGATTTCTGGCATAAAAATTTTTTTTATTGCTACGAATATATCCGTGCTACTTTAGACTGGTTTGTGGTCAAGTGTCACAAATGTGAAATCTAGTTCAATGTTTGGCATTATTTTAACAGTAACATGTATAGTAAAAACACACATGTTCATGTGCATTGAGATAGAAACATGTCTGGTTTTCTCTCTCTTTCTTGATGTAAGGTCAGGCGTGAGATCGGTGACCTTCACTCTTGGCACAGATGGAGCTTACAGCAGATTTGAGCCGCTCTGTAGGAAATCACTTGTTTTTGCCACAATGTGTGCGTCTGTTTTTGTCCGAGTAAGTGTGTGTGCTCAATCCTTTACTGTGAAACTATGAAGTGTCTGTGAAGGCCTGTGGTGTGTGTTTGAGTTGTTTAGCATATGTGCTAACAGTGAGTCAGACTGGCATCCATCTGCACTCAGTGAATGATGAAGGAAAGAGGTTTCTGAGTGTTTTCTGGTTAGATTGTCGTTGCTGGAGCCGCTGTGACTCTGTGACTCTGTGGACTCTGGTGCTGGTGAAGCACGTGTGGTTTCCTGTTTTGAGCACGTCACGTTTCATCTCCTTATTTCTCGCAGAGACAGTAACGTTTGCTCTTGCTATCAGACACAGCCGTATTACTCTGACATTAAAAGATATGTACGAGCGTTTATGCGATAGAATCACTGCAGAAACACACACCGAGAGTCTGAGAGCTTGAGCTGAAAATCTGAGATTCAAAACTGCATTTAAAGCTGGAAATAAACTGAATGTTTATTGCTTTTAAAATACACACACATACACATATATATATATATATATATATATATATACACACACACTGCAAAAAATGCTTTTCTTACTTGTTTCTAGCCAAAATATCTAAAAATTCTTAAATCAAGAAGGATTTTCTAGACGAGTAAAAATAACTTTTTCAGTCAAAATGAAGTGAGTTTTTGCTTAGAACTAGCAAAATAATCTGCCAATGGGGTAAGCCAAAAAATCTTATTTCAAACTAAAAACAAGATTTTTTTTTTTTTTTCCATTGGCTGATTATTTTGCTTGTTTCAAACAAAAATGCACTTAATTTTTTGCTGGAAACAAGACAAAAAATCTAGGTAAGAAAAGTGTTTTTTTGTAGTGTATATATATATATATATATACAGAGAGCTGGGTAGAAACTGATTACATGTAATCTGGATTATGTAATCAGATTACAAAAACAAAGTACTTGTAATTAGATTAAAATACACTTTAAAAAACTCGTAATCAGACTACAGTTACTTTTTTATTGATTACATGATTTGATATTATTCACACAATAGCAATAAATTATTCATCATTTATTGATTCTCTCTAATTCCAAAGAATTCTAAATTCTAAAATAGCCTACTGCTTATATTCTAGTCTTCAAGTTTTGTTGACATTCACACAAAGATTAGTCATTAGTCTTTTTTTATATTTTTACTCTATGTCTTTGGAACATTAAAAATGCACAAATTGATATGACAAACTCTTTCACCTAATATATTTACTTGAATGACCCCTGAGGTTTTAAAATGAATATTTTAATAATTAAGTATCACATTTGCCTGTTTATTAGTTCTCTGATGTTGGTTATGGCCACAAATAAAACAAATAAAATATTTAATTTTTTTGTACATTTTTTATTAATTTTTTTTTAATTCATTTCATTTTCAAAATTCAAATTCATTTTAATTAATTAATTAATGATTAGCTTTTAATTAAACTAATAAACCCCCTGCAGTTTGGGAAATCTTGACATTATATATGGTTTAATGCACTTCATGTTGTTAATAACAACTAACATAATATATTTTCTCACTCTTTGTATTTTTATAACAATATAGTACAAGATAAGCCTATTTAAATCAATGTAAAAAAAAAAAAAGAAAAACGCGTTAGGTCAAAAGTGTGTGTGTGTGTGTGTGTATTTTTTTGTTTTGTTTTGGTGTGAAGAACATTTTAATAATCTAAATAATATTTTCTACTAAAAAGAACCTTTTGTGCATTGTGCATGGATGTTAAAGATTCTTCATGGGACTAATGGCAATAAAGATTATTATTTTGAAGAGTTTAAGCAGATGAATAATTGATCATATTACAGCAGAAAAGACGAAATACTGAGACATTTTCATATTCATTATTAAATGCAACTCAAGTTTTTATGTTGCTAAAATAATTTGCAATGAAAACGATTAACAAAAGATGCATAAAAGCATTTTCTCTTGTGGTCTCAGACATTTGGAGCCCGTTTTCGATTAAGGGTCATTTATCATCCTGCTTTATTGTGAGGATTATCAGAACATGCTGAGGATTATCTGTAAACCCACCAACCACTGACACACACACTCTTATTCCGATCATTATCCTTTTTCTACTGTCCAAACTGTTTTCTATCACCTCACCCTCACACAAACCACAGCCATTTTTTACATTCTCAAAACTCATAATAACTCCAAAAGGAGGATTTTGTATATTGCCAATGGTCAGGAACGTAGGGAATAGCAGGTACACACACACTCTCAGTGTTAAAAGCCTTTCTGTGTTGCATGCATACAGACTTTCGGTCTATCAGTCATCCGTTTACACGCCACAAATATCAGCAGCACATTCATGCCCACGTTTGCATCATTGGTGGGAACTGATGGAAATGATGTCATGTTTAAACACTCGCCGGAAGCTCAGTGAGGTTGAGCAGTTCTTGTTAAGTGAAGATAGACTAGATAATGGCTCATTATCGGACTGTTGTTGTAAATTAGTTTTATAGTCAGGCATAAAATGTTTACTTGAAGCCCCCCTGAGATTTAAAAATTTTAAATTATTTAAATTATTAATATAGTAACTTTTTTTTTACATTTACAGTTGAGGTCCAAATTTTACATCCCCCTTTCAGAATTATTTTAGCAAAATAAGAGGATCATACAAGATGCATGTATGTCACATAAAAGACATTTACATATAGTCCACAAGAGAAAATAATAGTTGAATTTATAAAAATGACACCATTCAAAAGTTTACATTCCCTTGATTCTCAATACTGGGTTGTAATCTGAATGATCCACCGCTGTGTTTTTTGTTTAGTGATAGTTGTTCATGAGTCCCTTGTTTGTCCTGAACACTTAAACTGCCTGCTGTTCTTCAGAAAAATCCTTCAGGTCTAGGCCTGTCACGATTATTAACCATCTGATTGCGGTTATTTCATCTGACCACGGTCAATTCAGATAACCGAGATTATTGCACTCCTTTAGCAATCATAAAAAAGGCAGCACATTCATAAAGGCCATGTACACACTAAGTTCCAGAAGTGACAACAGCATTTAATGCAGGAGTGAAATCCCCTAAAATTCTCGAAACTGTGATGATTGACAGCTTGGAAACCATAGCAACATTTGCTGTTTCACGCTTTTGGTATCTGTTATTGTGACAAACGTAACAGTGACAAAAGCGATCAGGTTTATGGAGTTATCAAAGTGAGGAGTCACGAATCACTATATTTTTTAAATAATATAATATTATATTATATAATTTAATAAAATAGTTCCGGTTTTTATGTAATGGCAAAGTGACTATATTTTGTCCAAAGTCCCGAACTGAATCAAATGATTTGCGAACCCGATTCGAAGTCCCGAACTGAATCAAATGATTCGCGAACACACTACAAAGTCCTGAAATGAATCAAATGATTCCTGAACCCACTACAAAATCCCAAAATGAATCAAATGATTTGCGAACTCGATTCGAAGTCCCGAACTGAATCAAATGATTCGCAAACACACTCCGAAGTCCCGAAGTGAATTAATGATTCGCAAACACACTTCAAATTTCCGAAATAAACACACTCCGAATTCCCAAATTGAATCAAATGATTCGCAAACCCGCTCCAAATTCCCGAATTGAATCAAATGATTTGCAAACCCTCTCCGAAGTCCTGAACTGAATCAAATGATTCGCAAACCCGCTCCGAATTCCTAAATTGAATCAAATGATCTGCAAACCCGCTCCGAATTCCCGAACTGAATCAAATGATTCGCAAACCCGCTCCAAAGTCCCAAACTGAATCAAATGATTCGCAAACCCGCTCCAAATTCCAAATATTGAATCAAATGATCTTCAAACCCGCTCCGAATTCCCGAACTGAATCAAATGATTCGCAAACCCTCTCCGAAGTCCCAAACTGAATCAAATGATTTGCAAACCCACTCCGAATTCCCGAACTGAATCAAATGATTTGCAAACCCTCTCCGAATTCCCGAACTGAATCAAATGATTCGCAAACCCTCTCCGAAGTCCCAAACTGAATCAAATGATTTGCAAACCCACTCCGAATTCCCGAACTGAATCAAATGATTTGCAAACCCTCTCCGAAGTCCCAAACTGAATCAAATGATTTGCAAACCCTCTCCGAATTCCCAAACTGAATCAAATGATTCGCAAACCTTCTCCGAAGTCCCAAACTGAATCAAATGATTTGCAAACCCGCTCCGAAGTCCCAAACTGAATCAAATGATTTGCAAACCCGCTCCGAAGTCCCAAACTGAATCAAATGATTCGCAAACCCGCTCCGAAGTCCCAAACTGAATCAAATGATTTGCAAACCCGCTCCGAAGTCCCAAACTGAATCAAATGATTTGCAAACCCTCTCCGAATTCCCAAACTGAATCAAATGATTCGCAAACCCTCTCCGAAGTCCCAAACTGAATCAAATGATTCGCAAACCCTCTCCGAAGTCCCAAACTGAATCAAATGATTTGCAAACCCTCTCCGAAGTCCCAAACTGAATCAAATGATTCGCAAACCCTCTCCGAAGTCCCAAACTGAATCAAATGATTTGCAAACCCGCTCCGAATTCCCGAACTGAATCAAATGATTTGCAAACCCACTCCGAATTCCCGAACTGAATCAAATGATTTGCAAACCCGCTCCGAATTCCCGAACTGAATCAAATGATTCGCAAAACCCTCTCCGAAGTCCCAAACTGAATCAAATGATTTGCAAACCCGCTCCGAATTCCCGAACTGAATCAAATGATTCGTGAACCCACTTCCAAGTCCCAAAATGAATCAAATGATACGCAAACACAATTCGAAGTCCCGAAAAATCAAATGATTCACGAACCCGCTTTGTGATGTTTTTATCAGCTGTTTGGACTCTCATTCTGACGGCACCCATTCACATCCATTGGTGAGCAAGTGATGGAATGACACATTTATACAAATCTGATGAAGAAACAAACTCATCTACATCTTGGATGACCTGAGGGTGATTTGCAGATTTGCATTTTTGGCTGAATATTCTGACGGCACCCATTCACTACAGAGGATCCACTGATGAGCAAGTGATGGAATGACACATTTCTGTGATTACTGCCGTAATATCAGCCTTTCTGTTTCAGGTCATGGCACTTCTATTGTCGCCCTGTGTGTCCGTCCTCTCGTCTCGCTCCGGTGGTGTCCATTTCCAACTATCACCCTCCACGTGTCACTGAGAGGAACCATGCTGTCGGGCAGCTGGCGCCGTGGAACAGTCATCCCGTCCACCAGCGGCCCGGGCTCGGGTAAAGGCGGGTCGGGGTCCAGGCTGGGCAGTACTGTGATTCTGGAAGCTCAGTATGATTACTCGTACCGCGGCGCCGACGGCCGTCTGGTCTCCATACATGAGGGCGAGCGCTTTCTGCTGCTGAAAAAGACGAATGCGGACTGGTGGCAGGCGCGGAGGATCGGGGTCGGAGCGAAGGTCAAACCCATATATGTGCCGGCGACGTATGTCATCGAGCTTCCCGTCAGCCAGTTCCGCCCCGCGCTGTCGTCCAGCCAATCAGCGTGTGAGAGCTTCAAGATGATTCCACGAGGTTCACTCACACCCTGCATGCAAACGCACGGCTCAGGTATATATCAGAGCTTCTTAACTTTTATAAATATAGAAGCACTACCATTTAAAAAGTTTGGAGTTAATAAGATTTTTTTATGTTTTTGAAAGAAGTCACTTTTGCTCACCAGGGCTGCATTTATTTGATCAAAAAATACTGTACAATTTAAAAATATTATTAGAATTTAAATGAACTGTTTTCATGTGAATATCTGTTAAAACGTAATTTATTTCTGTGATTAAAGCTGAATTTTCAGCATCATTACTGCAGTCTTCAGTGTCACATGATCCTTCAGAAATGATTCTAATATTTGCTGCTCAAGAAACATTTCTGAATATTATCAATGTTGAAAACAGTTGTGCTGCTCAATATTTTAGTGAAAACCTTGAAACATTTTTTTTTCTTTATTTACAGATGAATAGAAAGATCAGAAAACAGCATTTATTTGAAGTCTTTTCACTGCAAAAAATGCTTTTCTTACTTAGAATTTTTGTCTCGTTTCCAGCCAGAATATCTACAAGTTCCTAAATCAAGAAGTATTTTCTAGACAAGTAAATAAACAAACAAAAAAGTGAGATTTTGCTTAGAACAAGCAAAATAATCTGCCAATGGGGTAAGCAAAAAAAATCTTACTTCAAACAGAAAACAAGATTATTTATTTATATGTTTCAAGCAAAAACCTACTTAATTTTGACTTGTTCTTTTCTGAAAACAAGACAATCATTTTTACTCATCTAGAAAATCCTTCTCAATTTAAGAATTTTTAGATATTTTGGCTGGAAACAAGACAAAAAAATCTAAGTAAGAAAAGCATTTATTGCAGTGCTGTAACATTATAAATGTATTTTCTCTCACTTTTGATTAATTTAATGCAACAGTGAGGAATAAAAGAATTGCACTTTGAATTGTGATTTATTTAGATGTATATAAAATGTTTATTTATGCGTTGGCAACATAAATATTAAATGTATGCATTCACAAAGTTAATCTAAAAGTGATTAATACATTTTAAAAAATATAACAAATTATAAAAAATATATAAATATTTTGCATCAATATATATATATGGGTCAAAGACGAAAAAGGGTTTAAGCATAAAAACAATAAGTGTAATACTGCTTCAAATTGTTCTTGTTTTTCAAAAAAAACATTAAAAATTAGTTTTTTAGTTTAATTGCATTTTTATTTTTGTTTCTCTGAGCAAAAAATAAATATCATAAATTTTTTTCTTAATTTACAGAACTTAACTTACAGAAGACACCCACTAAAATGTCAATCAGTGTAACAATCTTGTAATATCTTGGCATATTTACAACAAAAATCAATTTATGACATATTAAAAGACAGATTACTTTGACCCTATATGCTAATTAGTTGTAATTCTACATTTTTTAATTTGCCACTATCCCAGGTTTTGCCCATTTGTCAGTAAGACATTTTTACCTATTTTAAACACAATAAAAAGTAATATGTTCCCTTATTCTTTTATATATTTTAATATGTACAAGCTTTTTAAATAAACACTAAATGAAACTGAATGTAACATTATTTCAGCCAAATTTTGACATTCTGTTCACCAAACACTTATTTGAAACCTTAAAGGTAGACACTTTACTTACATTTAATGTGCTTTCTATGGACATAAAATTACTTTTGACGATCCTAATGTCTTTGACCCATATATTTAGTATATTCACTTCATTTCTCTATAAGTTCTAAATAAGTCAAAACTGTTTGCATTCTCACTCCAAAATGCATCTGAAAGTACAAAAGAAAGTACACTGAGTACATGACGGATGATTAGATTTCATTTTGGTGTGAACTGTCTCTTTAAGGTCTAATTTGCCTGTTTTGTCTATGGTTCCTCTCAGTGCCTGATAAGCAGTTCTGTCGTTCCATGGAGAATCTGAACTGCAGCAGTGCCTTGATGGACAAACACGCCAGCAGAGTCTCAGCACGAGGACGTTTCCCGACGTTACCCCTCTCTGGTTCCTCCGCCTCGCCCTCGGGTCACCTCTCGGTTCCGGGTGGCTTTTTGAGTCCCGGCGTCCCCATCGCCCGCAGCCAAAGCTCCAGCAACCTGCCCCAGAACCCTTATCAGGATCCAAACCGCTCCAACCCGAGCCTGAGCAGCCCGACCAAATCCTACAGCCAATGGGACGTGAACGCGGCCACACGCAGACACACGCAGGGACACATACAGGTAACACACGGATATAACTGACGCTTAGAATCTCTCATTATCATGCAAATCAGCTCCTTTTCCTTTCTCTCTGATAGTTTGACTGTGTACTTCTGTCTTTAAGCTCAATAGTCAGCAATTACAGACTTATTTAGGTCAAAAGATACTCATTTCTCAGCATACACTCTAATTCATGTAGTAAATTGTGAATAAAACACAAATTGCGGGTGTATGTTTTACCAGAAAAAAAAAACATTTCTGTTTTTCTACTTCAAAAATGCAATGTTTTTCGTATGTTTCTGTTTTATTGTAATTATTGAATTTTTATTTTATTTTAATTTTTTTTATGATTTCAATATAAAATATGTTTTCAAAATGTATTTATTAAAATGGATAAGTATCAGTAAAGAATAATTGATTTTAAAATGGCTAAAATCTATTCCGGAGTGAAAATAGTAAAAAAAAGTTATATATATATATATATTGTTTATTATGTTTTAACATATATATAATTTTTTATATATATATATATATATATATATATATATATATATATATATTGTTTATTATGTTTTAACATATATATAATTTTATATATATATATATATATATATATATATATATATATATATATATATATATAAAAATATATATAAATATATAAAAACATATATATATATTATGTTAAAACAATAAACAGACTGTTTCTTTTAAACAAATTTTATTCTAAAAAGTTATTTAAATCATAAAATCATATTTTCAAAATGCATTTATTCAAATTGCTAAAAATCAACAAATGTGTTTATTATGAAAACAGTTAATATTTAAATTATTAATAAAATAAATTATTTACAATTTATTTATTTAAAGTTAAAATACTGCTATCTGTGGAACAAGCAATATTCAATTATATACAAGATTTTGTTTTATATAAGATAAATATATCAATAAAATGTATAAATATATATTGAAAATTATAATGTCACACCCTCTGCACGTTCCCTCAGCCCCAATCACCACGATCCTCCACCAACCAGCCAATCACCACCACAGCACACCCGTGAACCATCACCAGAATACTAATCACCGTCACCTGCACCAGCAATCACCACACCCTTTATATACCTACCTCTGCCACTCACTCATCGGCTGGTATCGAAGTTGCATGGATGCTTCTCTGTGGATCTTCTCTCCCTCCTGTTGTCTCTCCTGTGCTCCTCGTGGATTCTTCCGATGTTCTCCTGTGCTCCTCGTGGATTGCTCTGATGTTCTCCTGTGATACACGTTAATCGTGTTAAAGGGAAGTGACTATTGCTAACGCTATGATCCTTATGAACTTGAACTCACCTGTTGTGTTTGTTTGAAGATTTGACCACAGAGACCTTATTTCACCCGATTGCACGTGTGTTGTACTGTGCACGTTTGTTAATAAATACCTTGAAAGATACTCACCTTCTCCCTTTGTGTGTGGTCGTGACAGGATACCAGCCCAAAAGTAATAACACACCACGTCACTCATGGAGGCGAGCGCCACTATCACAGAAGATACCCCCGACTCCTTTTCGGATATGGTAAACGTCCTTCGTCAATCTCTACCGGCTGCTCCAACGACGATTTCCAACACGCCCCTCTCTCGCCCCATGAACTATTCCGGAGACCCGGGTGGTTGCAATGGTTTCCTCCTGCAATGTTCCCTCTATATCGAAGCCAACGCACACCAGTTTCCAAACGAAAGTTCTAAAATATATTTTATGATTTCCCTCCTCACTGGGCAGGCACTTCAATGGGCGGATGCACTCTGGAATTCACGGAGCGATGCATTAATCTCCTATAATGCTTTCGTTGCCCACTTCAAGGACGTGTTTGGAGCTGCTCTCACTCCCCTTTCCGTGCACGACGAACTGATTACTCTGAATCAAGGTACGTCCAATATTCATGATTACACCCTGCGCTTCCGCTCTCTAGCGGCCACCAGTGGTTGGAACCAAGTCGCTCTCCTAGCAGCCTACCGTAAGGGGCTTAAACCCCAGATCCGCAAGCATATGGTCATTTACGATGACGACGTACCGCTGGAAACCTTTATTAAGAAGGCAGTAGGCATTTCTCAACATCTCTCAGCGTGTCCTTCTACAAAGTCTGTACCCAGCTTCCCTCCACTCCGAACATCGTCACCCCAACGAGATGCGGAAGAGCCTATGATTACTGACTCCTATCGCCTGGATCCCGCGGAGAGGAAACGACGAATTAATAATCGTCTATGCCTATATTGTGGAGAAGCCTCTCACTTCATCAGTGCCTGTCCAGTCCGCCCGCCTCGTCCAATGGTGAGTACCGTATCTATTACTCCGGCCATGTCTCTCTTACCCCATATTACCGCTGAACTAATAGTAAACTCTCGCACTCTCCCCATCTATGTGCTCGTGGATTCCGGAGCGGCTGGCAATTTTGTTTCATCACACTTCATTGCTAAACATCGAATTCCCACCGTTCAAAATGAGGTCACCTACCAAATTACCACAATCCAAAACTCACCATTGGGCGATGGTAAGATATCTCGCCGGACCAGAAAAGTGACCCTCGTCTCCCAACACAACCACCGGGAACATCTGACCCTCCTAGTACTCCCGCGAGCCAACGTGGATGTCATCCTGGGCAGACCATGGCTCATTAAGCACCAACCCCGCATAGATTGGAGCACAGGAGAGGTCCTGGAGTGGGGCGCAACGTGTGAGGACCACGGCTACCATCCTTCCTCGTCAGATACAGAGTCTCCATACCGTCCTATCCCTCTGCACGCCACCACCATAGAGAGCCCTGCCACTCAATCCGCCACCGCCATTCCCCCCGTCTATCAGTCTTTCACCGATGTCTTCAGCAAGGAACGGGCCACACAACTACCACCGCACCGGCCCTGGGACTGTAGTATCGACCTGCTGCCAGGCGCCAAACTACCCCACGGGAAGATCTACCCCCTCTCACGTCCTGAGCAGGAAGCCATGGAGAATTACATCCAGGAGGCTCTCCAACAGGGGTTCATCAGACCTTCCACGTCCCCAGCAGCATCCAGTTTCTTCTTCGTCCCCAAGAAGGATGGTGGGCTCAGACCTTGCATTGACTACCGGGTGCTCAACGACGCCACGGTGAAATTCGCCTATCCACTTCCTCTAGTGCCAGCTGCCTTGGAGGAACTACGGGAAGCCCGTGTCTTCACCAAACTCGACCTCCGCAGTGCATACAACCTGATCCGTATCCGAGAAGGAGATGAGTGGAAGACCGCCTTCATCACCCCCACCGGTCACTATGAATATCAGGTGATGCCCTATGGCCTGGCTAACAGTCCTTCCGTATTTCAGAATTTCATGAACGAAATCTTCCGCGACTACCTCCATCGATTCGTAATCATCTACATTGACGATATCCTCATTTACTCACGTAACCTAAAAGAACATCAAGACCACGTCCGTCAGGTTCTCCAACGCCTCCGTGAGTACCAACTCTATCTAAAATTAGAAAAATGTGAATTCCATCAGCCCACCATCTCCTTTCTCGGATACGTGATCACTGCGGAGGGAGTTCACATGGAAGCCGGCAAGGTGGACGCAGTGGCCAAGTGGGCGGAGCCCAGGACGGTGAAGGAGCTTCAGCGTTTCTTAGGCTTCGCTAACTTCTACCGACGCTTTATAAAGAACTATAGCCTCCTATCGGCTCCACTCACTTCCCTCTTAAAGGGAGGTCGCCGGGTACTACAGTGGACTCCAGAGGCTCAGCAAGCCTTCGACCGTCTAAAGCTAATGTTCACCACCGCTCCCATCCTCAAGCACCCCGACCCTTCAAGGCCCTTCGTGGTGGAGGTAGATGCGGCGGACGTGGGCGTAGGAGCCGTGCTGTCCCAGTGGTCTGATGAACCCCGATCCCTCCATCCGTGTGCGTACTATTCCAAAAAACTCACCCCAGCTGAGCAGAATTATGGAATTGGAGACCGCGAACTGCTGGCCATAAAGCTCGCCCTCGAAGAGTGGCGGCACTGGTTGGAAGGAGCCCAGTTCCCCTTCACCGTAATAACCGACCACAAGAACCTCCAGTACATTCAGAACGCCAAGAGACTAAATGCCCGCCAAGCTCGCTGGTCATTATTCTTTGCCCGATTCAATTTCCACATTACTTACCAACCCGGCCACAAAAACACCAAAGCAGACGCCCTATCACGTATGCACTCACCTGAACCTACCTCTGACGATCCTGATCCAATTCTACCCCCATCTGTCTTTCTCGCACCCATACTATGGCAGCTGGATGAAGATATACGGGCCGCCACCTTCGAGGAACCTGCACCACCGGAGCTTCCCCCGGGTCGTGTCTATGTCCCAAGCCGTCTCAGACCCCTTCTGCTGGATAGTACGCACACGTCCCCCGGCTCAGGACATCCTGGCAGCAGGCGAACCCTCTCGCTCCTCCAGCAGAAATATTGGTGGCCCAACATGAGCAGGGAAGTGGAACGGTACGTCCAAGGATGTTCGGTCTGCGCCGTCAACACAACCCCACGCCGCTTACCCGAAGGTAAATTACAACCGTTACCTATTCCCCGCCGACCCTGGACACACTTGGGCATTGACTTCGCCACAGACCTGCCCCCCTCTCAGGGTTACACCACAATTTTAGTGGTAGTCGATCGATTCTCGAAAGCTTGCAAATTAATACCTCTCAAAGGTCTCCCCACAGCACTAGAAACCGCAGAGGCACTATTCCACAATGTATTCCGGAACTTCGGACTCCCAGAAGACATCGTGTCCGATCGGGGACCCCAATTCATTTCCAGGGTCTGGCGGGCCTTCTTCCAACTTCTGGGTACCACAGTCAGCCTGTCATCCGGATATCACCCTCAAACGAACGGGCAGACCGAACGGAAAATACAGGAAATCTCCCGCTACCTTCGGACGTACTGTTCCCAACATCAAAACACCTGGAGCCAGTATCTACCGTGGGCTGAGTATGCGCAAAATTCCCTCCGTCAAACCTCTACTGGTCTAACCCCATTCCAATGCATTCTAGGTTATCAACCAGCTCTGTTTCCATGGACTGGAGAGTCCTCCGAGGTGCCCGCGGTAGATCACTGGTTCCGAGAGAGCGAGAGGGTGTGGGACTCAGCGCACGTCCATCTCCAGCGGGCAGTACGGAGGCATACGGAACATGCCAACCGCCGTAGGTTACCCAACCCAGTTTACCTCCCCGGGGACCAGGTATGGTTGTCCACTCGAGACATACGCCTCCGGCTGCCCAGTAGGAAGCTGAGTCCCCGCTACATAGGGCCCTTCACCGTGCACTCACAGATCAACCCTGTCACCTACCGTCTAAACCTACCTCCACATTACAGAATCGCCCCCTCGTTTCACGTTTCCCTACTCAAGCGCCACACTGAACCCCTGTTCCCTTCCTCCACAGAGTCGGAGTCACCTCCTCCTCCCGACCCGCCAGAGATCCTTGGAGATAACATCTACCAAGTCCAAGAAATCCTAGACTCCCGGCGGCGGAACGGCCAGCTCCAGTACCTAGTGGACTGGGAGGGGTTCGGACCCGAGGAGAGATCGTGGATACCCCGTGACGACATCCTGGACCCGACTCTCCTCGAGGAATTCCACCGCCAACATCCCGAACGCCCAGCTCCCAGAGGTCGTGGTCGTCCCCGTCGCCGTTCTTGGGTGCCAGGAGTCACCCGTGGAGGAGGGGGTGATGTCACACCCTCTGCACGTTCCCTCAGCCCCAATCACCACGATCCTCCACCAACCAGCCAATCACCACCACAGCACACCCGTGAACCATCACCAGAATACTAATCACCGTCACCTGCACCAGCAATCACCACACCCTTTATATACCTACCTCTGCCACTCACTCATCGGCTGGTATCGAAGTTGCATGGATGCTTCTCTGTGGATCTTCTCTCCCTCCTGTTGTCTCTCCTGTGCTCCTCGTGGATTCTTCCGATGTTCTCCTGTGCTCCTCGTGGATTGCTCTGATGTTCTCCTGTGATACACGTTAATCGTGTTAAAGGGAAGTGACTATTGCTAACGCTATGATCCTTATGAACTTGAACTCACCTGTTGTGTTTGTTTGAAGATTTGACCACAGAGACCTTATTTCACCCGATTGCACGTGTGTTGTACTGTGCACGTTTGTTAATAAATACCTTGAAAGATACTCACCTTCTCCCTTTGTGTGTGGTCGTGACATATAAACAATTTTTACTTAGAAATAACTAATGTTTATTACAAATAATTTAAAAATCCTACACTTAAATAATTTGTTGTAGAAACAATATTCACTCAGAAATTGCTAGTGAATTTTACAAATGAGTACAGAGAAATGGCAAATAACATTGAATTGAATGTTCAATTTTATAGCAAAAAGACTGAAATTGTATTTTCTTGTAAAACGTACTTGAATTATGTTTACTCATTTACCTTTTGGCAATATTCACACAAAACAAACACACACTTTCATATTTCACAGAAGTGTGAGTCTCACACTTGTTCTGGAGTTTGAACATTTAAGCATCTCTTAAAATACAATAGATCCTTAAATATAATCCCTGCTGAAAGCTGTGACCGTGGAGTGCCAGAAAATACTTTTTCTAGTCGATCAAGCACAGAGGAGCCGTTACACAACACAACACACACACACACACACACACACACACACACACACACACACACACACACACACACACACACACAGAGCAATGCCAGCCAGTGCCGGACCGGCCCATCCGCCCTACATCCCGCCTGAGCTAAAGAGGCCAATCGAGCAACACTTACACACACCACAGAGAACACGTCACCCAAACCTCTCTCTTTATAGCTCAGGAACCTTGTTTCAGTTTAGTATCAGGTTTATCTCCCAACATTCCTCTGAATGACTCATTCATGTCATCCAGTGACAGTCTGGAGCTGTAGAATAAATGTAGAGCAGCTCAGATTCAGTTTGAGACATCATTAAGATCTCTTTTCCAACTCTAGAGGAGACACATCTGAGATTACTAGGGACTTTTCTTCAAGAGAAAGATTGAAGAAGCAGCAATAGTCTTTATTTTCTCTCATTGCTAACTAGGAGAAACTATGGAAGCCCATTTGGAAAGTCACAAATGCATGTTGCAAAGTTAGAATTGCAAGTATATATATATAATACAACTCAAAGAACAAAGTCAAACATGCTAGATAAAAAAAAATTGCAAATACCTTTTTTTTTTTTTTTTTTTTATTCAGTGGCCTGAACAAACAACCAATAATTAACAACTGAGATATTTTTTTTTTATTTATTTTTTTTTTATTTATTTTAGGGATGCACCGAAATGAAAATTCTTGGCCAAAGCTGAACAAAATTACACACTGGGCCAAAGGCTGATTACCGAACACGTTTTTTCATGTTTTTCCGCCCATATATTTTGCCAATTTTTGTTTTACCATTGCATAAATTAAATAGACAAAATGTGCTTTTTACAGTTTTGTCTTGCTTTTCAAAAAAAAAAAAAAAAAAAAAAAAAAAAAAAATTTACTTAACACTTCTGAAAACCAGAAAAGATTTTTTACTTGTCTAGAATATCTTTCTTGATTTAAGAATTTTTTTTATATTTTGGCTGGAATCAAGACAAAAAAATCTAAGTAAGAGAAGCATGCAGTGTACATGAACTAAAATGACTAGAACTAAAACTGAAATAAGAAAAACTATTCAAAATCATTTTTTGAAATAAAGCTGAAATATAAAAGACAAAAAAGACAAAAAAAACAAACAAAAAAAAAACAAGAAAATGGAAATTAGAAAAGGGAAAATAAGTTGAAATACTAAAACTGCAATAAGAAAAACGAAACTAAAACTATTGAGGATCATTTTTGGTCATTAAAAAATGAAATAAAATAAAATATAAAGTGGAAGTACTTAAATTACTAAAGCTGAAGCTGAAATAAGGAAACAAACTAATATTAAAAATAATATTGGAAAACTTACAAATTAGAAAACTGAAAATAAGTTAAAACTGAAAAAAGAAAACTGAAAATAGAACTGTTGAAAATAATTGTAAATGTAAAAAAACCTGAAATAACAGAGAATTTAAGTAAAATAAACTTTTAAACTAACACTGTAATAAGGAAAAACTAAAACTATTAAGAGTTTTTAGTAACTGAAAAAAAAAATAGAAATTGAAATAAATGAATTAAATTAGAAAACAACAATTTAAAAATATTTACCTTTAACACTGAACATTAACATTCTAGTAGACATTATAGCCTACCAACAAAGCTTTTATATCACTATATACATTATAGCCTTATATCAGACTATATGAGCCATAAAAGAATCATAGCTCAATTTTTTTGCATTTAAAAATAAATTATTTCCTACACTGCCTTAAAAGTTTGGGATCAGTAAGATTATGTTTTTTAAAAGAAGTTTATTATGCTCATCAAGGCTGTGTTCATTTGATCAGAAATACAGAAATAATATTGTGAAATATTATTACAATGTAAAACTATGTTCTTCTATATTAATATAAATTAAAATTAAATGAGTTTAATATGCCAATTTATTATCAGTGCTAGAAAACGTTGTGCTGCCAAATATGTTTTTGGAACCTGTGATACTTTTTCAGGATTCTTTGATCAATAAAAGCTTAAAAAGAACAGCATTTGTTTCAAATACAAAGGTTTTCTAACAATATACACTACTGTTTTGAAAGTTTAGGGTCAGTTAATTTTGATTCGTTCTGATAGCATAGATTTATATTTTGAATAAATGCTGTTCTAACGTTTTATTCATCAAAGAATCCTGAAAAAAAGAATCACAATTTCCAAAAAAGTTATATAAAATGATTTCTGAAGGATCAATGTGACACTTAAGACTGGAGTAACAGCTGATAAAAAAATTCAGCTTTGCATCACAGAAATAAATTACATTGTAAAGTATATTAAAATAAAAAGCATTATTGTATGTTGTAATAACATTTAGCAATTTTACTGTTTTTTTTCTGTATTTTTGATCAAATAAATGCAGCCTTGGTGAGCAGAAAATACTTTTTAAAAAACATTTCAAGTCTATCGAGTGGTAGTATATATATCAGTCTTTACAGGGTTAAATCTCGTCATGTTTCATGCACTAGTTTGTTGATTCTCAGTGTTTAATTTTGCATTTTAGAGTGATAAAGTCACCGTCTGCTTGTGTTTCCAGGGTGTGACGCTCTCAAACGCTCACACGCAGCTCAGTGGAAAAAGTTGAAGGCTTCATTTAACCGTTTCCCCTGCAAAACAACATCAACATTCGAGCTTCAAAGGACTGACTTGCTTTCAACAGCCCGTTTTATTCTGCACTAAAGGTGTTCGTCTGTAATAGTCCTGAATATATTGTGACCAGGAGTCAAACGTGGCTGATATCAGAGAGAGAGACACCTGCTGTTTGTCTGTGGCATGACGCTGTGTGCCATATGGCATCACAAAGATGAGTTATATAATCCAGATCTACAGCGTTCTCACCTCAGAAAACATCCGTCCGTATACGCAGCATCTCCTCTGAGATTTACAGCACGTAAACGCACCCTAATCCATCAGTCAAAGCTTTTAAGTGCACTGCAAAGTGCATGAAATGACATCAGAAAACCTTTTACGTTCGGCTGTTTTATTGTTCGCTGCCTTCTAATGGTTTTTCCTCCTTCCCTCTCTCTGTACTGTTCATATTGTCGTGTCTGTCAGTGTTTTAGGCCACTTCCTCTTGACAGTTGTGGCTTCAAGCTGTTTTCTTACTTAGTGCATGTGCGTCTGAAACCGCACTGACACACCACGCTCGCTTTTCGTCCCAAAATGCACTCTTAAGTTCACCCCTGTCCACCTTTAAACCTGGATAATCTTGCATACGTTCTAATTAGTCCCACATACACAAATTAGACACACACTAAAGGGATTGCATCAGAAATCATGGTTGCGTGAAGCAAGAAGAAATGCTGTAATTGCTTTTTAAACAGGTTTAAATGCCGTGATTGGCTCAGTGAGTGTTGCTGAAACAGAACAATGTTTTGAAAGCAAAATTACATCAGCGTTAAGGTTCAACTCTCACTCTCTGAGATTGATTTCATGCTTTCTTGTGCTCTGAAATGTGTTTGAAACAGTGTTGTTATTGTTCAGTAAAACTAAAACTATTGAAAATTGTTTGTCAATAATTGAAGCTGAAATAAAATATAATATTACACTGGAAAAAATGCTTTTCTTACTTGGATTTTTTGTCTTGTTTCAAGCCAAAATATCTCAAAAATTAAATCAAGAAACAGAAAACAAGATTATTTTTCTTACCCCATTGGCAGATTATTTTGCTGTTTTTAAACAAAAACTCACTTAATTTTGACTTGTTTTTTTCTGAAAACAAGAATTTTTTTTTACTTGTCTAGAAAATCCTTCTAAATTTAATATATTTAAATATTTTGGCTGGCAACAAGAAAAAAAAATCTAAAGAAGAAAAGCATTTTTTATAGTGTAGATGAAAAATGAACTAAAATGTACTAAAAAATTTAAACTGAAATAAGAAAAAATAAAACTATTCAAAATCATTTTTGATAATAAAGCTGAAATATAAAAGACAAATGAAAAAAATAAATAAAATAGATATTAGAAAAGGGAAAATATATTGAAATACTAAAACTAAAACTGCAATAAGAAAACCGAAACTAAAACTATTGAAGATCATTTTTGGTCATTAAAAAAAAAATGAAATAAAATAAAATATAAAGTGGAAGTACTTAAATTACTAAAGCTGAAACTGAAATAAGGAAACAAACTAATATTTTTAAAAATATTTTTTGTTCATTTAAAACCACATGGAAAACTGAAAAAAAAGAAAACTGAAACTAGAACTGTTAAAAAAATTGTAATTGTAAAAACAACTAAAATAAAATATAAAATGAAAGTAAAATTACTAAAACTAATACTATAATAAGAAGAAAAAAAAAAATATATATATATATATAAATAAAATGAAAAAATTTAAAAAATAGAAATTAAAATAATTTAAACACTATACTAATATTATAATTACAAACTTAAACTGAAATAAAGTAAAACTATAGAAATTTTAAATAAAAATGGCAAAAGCACAAAATTGCTCAAATTAAAAATGGAAACCGAAAAAAAAAAAAAAATCCAATTCAAAAATAAAAGTTTGAAAATATTAAACACTAAAATATAAAAATGCTGTAATGCTATGTGTTGCATTCACATATGTTAAATATGTATCATGTTTCTGTCTAATCTCTCTAATGTTTCTCTCCTCAGATCTCATCGTCCGCCTACATTTCCCAGAGTTCTCTGTCAGAGCAGGGGAAGCGGCAGTGGGCGGAGCCTCCCAAGCCGCTGCCGGGTCAACGACCCCTACAGACGCTGCAGCTGTGGGAGCAGTACTGCGACCCCGGCTCCGGACGCTGTTACTACGTCAACGCCGTTACAGGGGAACGCTCATGGAAACCTCCGCGCAGAGCCCGCGATAGCAACAGCAGTCAAAATAAGGTGAGCGACCAATCAGATTACAGAACCAATGGCTTTGGACCAATCAGAGACGATCAATCATGTGTCAGTCCAGACTCGTCCGTCATCGAACACTGAAACACTCATTTATAGTCTATAAGAATAGTTATATGAGCCGAAAATTAAAGATATGAGGGCAAAAAAATAAATGACCCTCTTATGTTTATTTTTCTGAACGAGCCAATGATTCAGTGACTCACTCATAAGACTGTCGATTGCTTCATTCTGAATGAAGCAGCTGTTTGAACGCTTCAAGTGAGTCAATGATTCAGTGATTCATTCATAGTCACTAACTTAGTTTCTAAATGAATCAGCTGTTTGAGTGAATCAAGTGAGTCAGTGATTCAGTGACTCGCTTATAAAGACGATCAATTGCTTCATTTCTGAATGAAGCAGCTGTTTGAATGATTCAAGTTAGTTAGTGTTGTTTTTTCATGATTCATAAAGACAGTCACCTGCTTCGGTTCTGAATGAATCTGCGGTTTTGGACAAATTGAGTCAGTGATTCAATGTCTCACTCATATAGGGTCACTTACTTCATTTCTGAATAAATCAGCAGTTTTGAACAAATCAAATAAGTCAGTGATTCAATGACTCACTCAGAGGCACTTCATTTCTGAATGAATCAGCCATTTGAATGAATTGAGTGAGTCATTGATTCATTGACTCAGAGTCATTAAGTCACTTGCTTCGTTTCTGAGTAAATTAGCAGTTTTGAACAAATCGAGTCAGTGATTCAGTGACTCATTCTTAAAGTCACTTGCTTTGTTTCTGAATGAATCAGCAGTTCAGAATGAATCAAGCGAGTCAATGATTCAGTGACTTTCTCATAGAGACAGTCAGTTAATTTATGAATGAATCATCTGTGTAAACGATTCAACTCAGTTGAGTCAGTGATTCATTTATAAGTCAGTCACCTTCTTCGTTTCTGAATGAATAAGCAGTTTTTAACAAATCGAGTGATTCAGTGGTTCATTGACTCAGAGTCATTAAGTCACTTGCTTCGTTTCTGAGTAAATTAGCAGTTTTGAACAAATTGTTGAGTCAGTGATTCAGTGACTCATTCTTAAAGTCACTTGCTTTGTTTCTGAATGAATCAGCAGTTCAGAATGAATCAAGCGAGTCAATGATTCAGTGACTTACTCATAGAGACAGTCAGTTACTTAATTTATGAATGAATCATCTGTGTAAACAATTCAACTCAGTTGAGTCATTGATTCATTTATAAGTCAGTCACTTTCTTCGTTTCTGAATGAATCAGCAGTTTTTAACAAATCAAGTGATTCAGTGGTTCAAAGACTCATTCATAAAGAGTCGCTTCCTTAATTTCATCAGCCATTTGAATTGAGTGAAATGAACCATTGAGTGAAAGCTTCAATGACTCGCTCATTAAAACAGTGATGTTCTGCCACCTGGTGGCGGCTTTAGTGTCATATTTGGAGTATTATCATTTATTACCCTCATTTATGTGATGCAGAATCAAAATATTTCTTGCTAAAGCTACTTTTTGTAATGTCTATTCATTGCTTTTCCTCACACAATAAGGACTTGACAGTGATGTGCGATTAATTTATGATTAATTTGATTAATTAACTGGCAAATAATGTCATTAACAAGATTAAAAATTGTATTTGTTGAGGCCCCACAAATTCTGCCCTTTTCTGATGCACCTGCATCTCTCTCTGTGTCTCTGTCTCTGTGTGGCGTGTTTTGTAGGTTGGGGCAGTTCAGCGTGACATAAGGCACCTGTCGCTCCCATTACAGAACTCAGGAAGCAGCTCAATGCACAGGGTACAGTGTGTGTGTGTTTGTAGGCGATTGTGGTGTTATGATGTAATGCTGTATGAAAGTACACCATCTATCTAATGATCTACTGTCTATAGGAAGTCCATTACGGAGAGATTATATGAACAAGAGCATTAGAATCACTAGAAACTCCCGCACACACGTTCATAGTCACACAGATTGTTGAGGCCGGTGCAGGAGAATCTGCTCATGTCAGGGATTAGAAGAAGAAACACGGCCAAATGAAAAAGGGGATTATGATCTCTGACACGCATTTATTCATTTATTAAGTGTCACAAGGAGGAGTCAGAGACGTGCGGATCCATGTGCAAGGCTTTATTAGAATAGTCAACAAGCAGGAGTAAACGCCAGGAAACAGGAACAACGTAGGTAATCCGGGAAACAGTTCAATAATCAAGCAGTGGTCGCAAATGGCAGGCAGCAGGAATCAAAAACGGGGTACACAGTCCAGAGTCATACACAGGCAATCCAATCCAGAGAAACACGCTTAGAATAATGACCATTGGAACAATTAGACTTCGCAAGGTGGCTGTGTGTGAGAGTGGCTTAAATGCAGTCAGTAAATGTGAAACAGGTGTTTGCAGCAATCAGATCAGTGGGAAATGAGGAACAGATGTGTGCAGTGATTAGTGCAGTGGCTTATGGGGATTGTAGTCCATGAAGTGTGGTGCAGGAGTTCATGATGACAGGGAAGACCAGATACGTTACATAGCCCCTCCGCAAGGAGCGGCTTCCAGACGCTCTAACCACCTTAACCATCTTGAGGGTGGTGGAGCGGAGGCGGAACAGGGGGAGGGATGGAGGGCCAGGTCCATGTAGTGGTACTGGAACCACGAAATGAGGCGGAGCCGACGGAGGGAGAAGCCATGGAGGAGGAAGGGTTGGCTCCTGCATGGGGCCGACCGACGGAGGTAGAGCCGGTGGAGCCCGAGGCGGAACCGGAGAGTCGATGGTCCTGGGCGACACAGAGGATCCGGAGGGCCAAGGCGGAACCCAAGGCTCTGGCGACCCCGGCGGAGATGGAGGTCCGGAGGTACGCAGCGGAGCCGGAGTGACAGAGGATCGAGGCTGTGCCCACGGGAGGGAGGAGGTCCACAGAGCCGGCAGGACGGAGTGACGAGGCGCAGCCGGAGGAGTAGAGTCCAGAGGCGAAGGTGGGGTGACGACTGACCGGGGCGGAGCCGGAGAGACGATGGAGCCCGGAGGAGCTGTTGGGCCGACGGCCGACAACGGAGACGAGGGAGCACAGAGCCGGGGTGGAGCCGCAGGGTCGGAGGACCGAGGTGGAGTCCAGGACTCTGAGACTGGAGGTGATGGTGAGGGGTCCTTCAGTCTGGACACCGATGGCGACTGGCAGTCCCACGGCAAGTCCTCTGCCACGAAGGTGGGATGGGGGTGAGTAGAGGGACTATCAGGAGACAGAGGTGGCAGGACTGGAGCAGCAGGGAGGGTGGGTGGGAACAGTCCATGCTTGAGCTCCGTGACCAGAACCGGGCAGACAGGAATCTCAGGACGACTGGATGTAACCAGCGGAGTCTCTGGAAAGCTGGGCGGAACCAGCGGAGGCTCTGGAATGCAGGGCTGAACCAGCGGATTGTCTGGAAGGTTGGGCGGAACCAGCGGAGTCTCTGGAAGGCGGGGCTGAACCAGCGGAGTCTCTGGAAGGCTGGGCGGAACCAGCGGAGTCTCTGGAAGGCAGGGCTGAACCAGCGGAGTCTCTGGAAGGCTGGGCTGAACCAGCGGAGTCTCTGGAAGGCTGGGCAGAACCAGCGGAGTCTCTGGAAGGCTGGGCGGAACCAGCGGAGTCTCTGGAAGGCTGGGCGGAACCAGCGGAGTCTCTGGAAGGCTGGGCGGAACCAGCGGAGTCTCTGGAAGACTGGGCGGAACCAGCGGAGTCTCTGGAAGGCAGGGCTGAACCAGCGGAGTGTCTGGAAGGCAGGGCTGAACCAGCGGAGTGGAGCGGAGCTCTTGTGAAGCGGGCTCTGGACGACGCTCTTGTGAAGCGGGCTCTGGACGACGCTCTTGAGGAGCGGGCTCTGGAGAACTGGACGACCCCAGCGGAGATTCAGGAGGGCTGGGCGTCTCCAGCGGAGACTCTGGAAGAGCAGGCTCTGAGCGAGCGGTCACTGGAGGGCGCTCTGGCGGCGCAGTCACTGGAGGACGCTCTGGCGGCGCAGTCACTGGAGGGCGCTCTGGCGGCGCAGTCACTGGAGGGCGCTCTGGCGGCGCAGTCACTGGAGGGCTGGTTGGGAGACCAGCTGCTCGAACCGACAGCAGCGGTGGGTCCTCCACGCTAGAAATTAGCCTTTTCCACCCCGTGGTAAAGTGTGGCTGCTGTGGTTCTGGGCTAGCAGACCTCTTGTGCTGTGGCTCTTCTAGAGCTCTCACAGTAAGCGGAGAGCCGCATAACACCAACGCATAATTCATAAAGTCCTCCACCGAACACTTAAATTCCCCTCCAGGCAACAGCGATTTAATGGGTTCATTGAGTCCAAAGCGGAATAAGTCCCTCAGCCATACTTCATCATACAAAGGTACTTGAAGTGATAACCTACGAAACTGTAGTAAATAATCCTCAATGGGAAGATCTTCCTGTCGGAGGAGCAGAAGTTGGTCGACTGGGTCCATGTTGTGATGCTGGTGGTTGAATAAAGCCGCTGGATCCGGGTGTGGCGAAGTCTTCTGTCACAAGGAGGAGTCAGAGACGTGCGGATCCATGTGCAAGGCTTTATTAGAATAGTCAACAAGCAGGAGTAAACGCCAGGAAACAGGAACAACGTAGGTAATCCGGGAAACAGTTCAATAATCAAGCAGTGGTCGCAAATGGCAGGCAGCAGGAATCAAAAACGGGGTACACAGTCCAGAGTCATACACAGGCAATCCAATCCAGAGAAACACGCTTAGAATAATGACCATTGGAACAATTAGACTTCGCAAGGTGGCTGTGTGTGAGAGTGGCTTAAATGCAGTCAGTAAATGTGAAACAGGTGTTTGCAGCAATCAGATCAGTGGGAAATGAGGAACAGATGTGTGCAGTGATTAGTGCAGTGGCTTATGGGGATTGTAGTCCATGAAGTGTGGTGCAGGAGTTCATGATGACAGGGAAGACCAGATACGTTACAATTAAGTCTCTACTAACAGATTTCTGAGCTGAGATCATCTACATTGAGCTTCTTTCAGACCCTGGTAATGGTTTGGGATTGATAATCATACTTAATTACTGGAGTGATTGTCCTGTTCATACAACAGCAGACCAGGTATTATTAATTTACAGTATTAAATATAATTTTCATTAACTGGAATAAAAGGTTAGATGAGAAATGTGAAATTATTAATGTGACACTGGGATCTAATGAATATAAGATAAGATTAGGTTGAAGTATTAAAAACAAAGAAAAAGTGTAACAAAATTACAAAACATAATACAATTGATTTAAATTTAAATAAATTATTAAAATGTAAAAACATATGAAATGTATATAAAATGTTTGGATCAAAAGCACATCAAATTAGAATTTTTTTTAATGTAGTGTTAAAAATTGCTTCGTTTCAGAATGAATCTGCAGTTTTTTGACAAATTGAGTGAGTCAGTGATTCAGTGACTCATAGTCACTTGCTTTGTTTCTGAATGAATCAGCAGTTTTGAACAAATCGAGTGAGTCTGTGATTCAATGACTCATTCATAAAGAGTCACTAGCTTAATTTCTGAAAGAATCAGCCATGTGAATCAAGTGAGTTTTGATTCAGTGACTCATTGATAAAGTCAGCCATTTGCTTCACTTCTGAATGAATCAGCAGTTGAACAAATCGAGTGAGTCGGTGATTCAGTGACTCATTCATAAAGTCGCTTGCTTTATTATTAAATTAATCTGAATTTTTGAACAAATTGAGTGAGTCAGTGATTCAGTGACTCATTCATAGTCACTTGCTTCGTTTCTGAATGAATCAGCAGTTTAACAAATCGAGTGAGTCTGTGATTCAATGAGTCATTCATAAACTGTCACTAGCTTAATTTCTGAATGAATCAGCCATGTGAATCAAGTGAGTTTTGACTCACTGATAAAGTCAGCCATTTGCTTCACTTCTGAATGAATCAGCAGTTTTGAACAAATCGAGTGAGTTGATGATTCAATGACTCATTCATAAAGTCGCTTGCTTTATTATTAAATTAATCTGAATAACAAATTGAGTGAGTCAGTGATTCAGTGACTCATTCATACAGAGACACTTGCTTCGTTTCTGAATGAATCAGCAGTTTTGAACAAATCGAGTGAGTCAGTGATTCAATGACTCACTCATAAAGGGTCACTAGCTTAATTTCTGAATGAATCAGCCATGTGAATCAAGTGTGTTTTGATTCAGTGACTCATTGATAAAGTCAGCCATTTGCTTCACTTCTGAATGAATCAGCAGTTTTGAACAAATCGAGTGAGTCGATGATTCAATGACTCATTCATAAAGTCGCTTGCTTTATTATGAAATGAATCTGAATTTTTGAACAAATTGAGTGAGTCAGTGATTCAGTGACTCATAAATACAGAGTCGCTTTCTTTGTTTCTGAATGAATCAGTAGTTTTGAACAAATCGAGTGAGTCAGTGATTCAATGACTCATTCATAAAGTCGCTTGCTTTATTACTAAATGAATCTGAATTTTTGAACAAATTGAGTGAGTCAGTGATTCAGTGACTCATTCATAGTCACTTGCTTCGTTTCTGAATGAATCAGCAGTTTTGAACAAATCGAGTGAGTCTGTGATTCAATGAGTCATTCATAAACTGTCACTAGCTTAATTTCTGAATGAATCAGCCATGTGAATCAAGTGAGTTTTGATTCAGTGACTCACTGATAAAGTCAGCCATTTGCTTCACTTCTAAATGAATCAGCAGTTTTGAACAAATCGAGTGAGTCGATGATTCAATGACTCATTCATAAAGTCGCTTGCTTTATTATTAAATGAATCTGAATTTGAACAAATTGAGTTAGTCAGTGATTCAGTGACTCATAAATACAGAGTCGCTTTCTTTGTTTCTGAATGAATCAGTAGTTTTGAACAAATCGAGTGAGTCAGTGATTCAATGACTCACTCATAAAGGGTCACTAGCTTAATTTCTGAATGAATCAGCCATGTGAATCAAGTGAGTTTTGATTCAGTGACTCATTGATAAAGTCAGCCATTTGCTTCACTTCTGAATGAATCAGCAGTTTTGAACAAATCGAGTGAGTCGATGATTCAATGACTCATTCATAAAGTCGCTTGCTTTATTATGAAATGAATCTGAATTTTTGAACAAATTGAGTGAGTCAGTGATTCAGTGACTCATAAATACAGAGTCGCTTTCTTTGTTTCTGAATGAATCAGTAGTTTTGAACAAATCGAGTGAGTCAGTGATTCAATGACTCATTCATAAAGTCGCTTGCTTTATTACTAAATGAATCTGAATTTTTGAACAAATTGAGTGAGTCAGTGATTCAGTGACTCATTCATAGTCACTTGCTTCGTTTCTGAATGAATCAGCAGTTTTGAACAAATCGAGTGAGTCAGTGATTCAATGACTCACTCATAAAGGGTCACTAGCTTAATTTCTGAATGAATCACCCATGTGAATCAAGTGAGTTTTGATTCAGTGACTCACTGATAAAGTCAGCCATTTGCTTCACTTCTAAATGAATCAGCAGTTTTGAACAAATCGAGTGAGTCGATGATTCAATGACTCATTCATAAAGTCGCTTGCTTTATTATTAAATGAATCTGAATTTTTGAACAAATTGAGTGAGTCAGTGATTCAGTGACTCATAAATACAGAGTCGCTTTCTTTGTTTCTGAATGAATCAGTAGTTTTGAACAAATCGAGTGAGTCAGTGATTCAATGACTCATTCATAAAGGGTCACTTGCTTCATTTTTGAATTGTTCAGCCATTTGAATCAAGTGAGTCAATGATTCAGTGACTCAAAGTCAGTCACATGATTGATTAGTGATGGTCATATGTATGTCAATGGCTAGTTTCTGACATTTTAGTGCATTTCCAACTCTGTTTATACAACACTCATCAACCAAACTAACTTTAAGTTACAACTAATCACTTCAGTGTGAACAATCCACTTCTCAAACTTGCTCATAACCGTAATGACAAAACAGATGAACGTTAGTAAATATCAAGAGTTTCTGTTGCATCCTGAAGGATTTAATGACATATTGCACATAGAGAGTCTGATTTGTAAGGGAAGTGCGTGTGAACAGAAGCATATTTGATGAGAACTGTGTGAATGAAGCCATAGATGGCCGAGTCTGTCAGTGAAAGAAGAGCTTCCTTCAGGCACGTGTGAATTTGACTTTCACACTCTTGACATCTCAACTTCCTTATTGACACAAACGGTTCTCGTCTTCCTCCTGTGAAGAGGAAGTTGATCTGGCTGTGAGCTGAGCTGGAATTGACTCTGACAGACAGACGAGTGTGTGAGTTTATGAAGACCGGATTAAACGCGGCTCTCGCTGGATTACAGGAGATCTGCGCCTCCGTAAGTCAGCCTGATGCTTTCATCTTGAAAGAGGAAGAAACAGCGAGTTTCACATCTGACAGAACCGATAAATCACACACATATGTATTGTTATATTTAATGCGTCCTTAAATAGGAACGAAAGCACACAAGCGTTTATTCCTCTGATTGTTTTCGAGTGAATATCAGTGTGTTTGGAACTGATTTGTGGATTTTGAGGGCTTTGGTAAACCGTTTCACGTCCCACTTCTGGTCTTGATGAAAGCAGGGATAGATGAGTTTCCAGTCTTTCTACTCTCCTCAAACGGTCGGTTTCAGTCTGACTGATTCTTTCATTGACTTTCGTTTGTCATCTCTGTTAAATCAACCAGTTGACCTTCTCTTTCAGCTCTCGCCTGACCTCACCTACATTACCCATGATGCCAACGGCTGGCAGCTGAGTCAGGTGAGACATCTATCTATCTATCTATCTATCTATCTATCTATCTATCTATCTATCTATCTATCTATCTATCTATCTATCTATCTATCTATCTATCTATCTATCTATCTATCTATCTATCTATCTATCTATCTTCCACTTTTGTTTTCTTTTTCTTTCGGTCATTTTTCTTGCTTTTTTCCTTTTTTTGTAAATGCATGACTTAATTTGACTATTTTAACACATTAACCATGTATTTAATGGTATATGTTTATTAACGCAAAGCAATCGTTATTTATACTTCCTATATATTTTTTTTATACTTTAATTCCAAAATTTGTTTTTTGATTTCTTTCCTTCTTTGTCTTTTTCTTGCTAATATAATACTAATACAATATCATTTAATTTAGTATTTATTACAAACAAGTATTAATCTTAATTGCTCTTTTTCAAGCTTTTTTCTTCACTTTTGTATTTTAATTTCTTCCTTGTTTCTTTTTTATTTAAATTTATTTTGTTTTATTCCTTTCTCGCTTTTTTGCTTCTTCGCTTTTTTTTTTTTAATTAATGACCAATTCAATTCATTTTGTATTTAATGGTATATATTTATTAAAACAAAATAATCTTTATCATTTTAAGTGTTTTTTTATACTTATTCCAAAATGTCTGTTATTGATTTCTTTCTTACTTCCTTCTTTTCTTTTCTTTTTCTAATACAATTGCATTTAATTTTTTTTTTTACAATTAATAATTATATTTTACTTTTTCAAGCTTTTTTTACTTTTGTATTTTAATTTCCTCCTCGTTTGTGTTTTATTTAAATGTATTATGTATATATAAAATTAATTTATTTATTTTACTTTTTTTGTTTACCTTTATTAGTAAATTCATGACCAGTTTCACTTAATTCTACCATTTTAAAACATTAATGTTTTAATAAATATAACATTAAATACAAAAGTAAATCTTAATAATTAAGGAGTTTTTATATTTATTCCAAAATGTCAATGTATTGCTTTCTTTCTTACTTCCGTTCTTTTCTAATATTTTTTGCTAATACAATAGGATTTCATTTTCTTCCTTGTTTCTGTTTTATTTTATTTAACTTTTTTTGTTTACCTTTTTATGTAAGTTCATGACCAGTTTCAACTTATTTTACCATTTTAACAGACATGTATTTACAGGGATATTTATTAAAACATGATTTTAATAATTTTAAAAGTTTTTTATACTCATTCCAAAATGTCTGTTTATTGATTTCTTTCTTACTTCTTTCTTGTCTTTTTCTTACTAATACAATACTGACACAATAGCATTTAATTTAGTATTTATTGCAAACAAGTATTCATCTTAATTGTTCTTTTTCAAGCTTTTTTCTTCACTTTTGTATTTTAATTTCTTCCTTGTCTCTTTTTTATTTAAATTTTTTATATTTTATTCCTTTCTCCTTTTTTTTGCTTTTTTGTTTACCTTTTTTTGTAAATTCATGACCAGTTTTACTAAGTTTGAATAAATCTACCATTAAAATGGTAAAATTAAGTTATTATCTTAATTATGTTAGAAATTTTTGAATAAATATAACAATGCTTATTTATTGATTTCTTTCTTACCTCCTTTTCTTTTTCATACAGTACTAATACAAGTTTTTGTTTTACTTTTGTATTTTCATTTCTTCCTTGTTTTGGTTTCATTTAAATCTATGTATTTTTTTCTTTCTTTATTTTTATTTTTTTTTTGTACTTTTTTGTTGACCTTTAATTTTGTAAATTCATGAACAGTTTCAATTCATTTCACCATTTGAACACATATTTCAAATGGTATGTATTTAATGATATGTTTATTAAAACAAAGTAATCTTTATAATTTTAAGCGTTTTTATACTTATTCCAAATTGTCTGTTTATTGGTTTCTGTCTTCCTTCCTTTCTTTTTTGCTAATAAAATAGCATTTATTTAGTATTTTAACAATTAATAATTTTTTTTTTCTTTTTCAAGATTTTTTTACTTTTGTATTTTCATTTCTTCCTTGTTTCTGTTATGTAAATTTATTTAGTTCATTTAAACTTTTCTTGTTTACCTTTTTTTAGTAAATTCATGACCAGTTTCACTTAATTGTACCATTTTAACACGTTAACAATGTTTTAATAAATATAACATTAAATACAAAGTAAATATCTTAATAATGAAGAATTTTCATCTTTATTCCAAAATGTCTATTTATTGATTTCTTTCTTACTTCCTTTTCTTTTTCTTGCTAATACAATACTCATACAATAGCATTTAATTTAGTATTTATGACAACCAAGTAATAATAATGAATTATTATTTTTCTTTTTCAAGCTTTTTTTTCTTCTTTTGTGTTTTTGTTTCTTCCTTGTTTCTGTTTTATTTAAATTTATTTTATTTTATTTATTTTTTACTTTTTTATTAACCTTTTTTTGTAAATTCTTTACCAGTTTCACCATTTTAACAATTTAACCATTAAATACAAAGTAAATATCTTAATAATTAAGCAAATATAATAATATTCCAAAATGTCTATTTATTGATTTCTTTTTCATGCTAATTCAATACTAATACAATAGCTTTTAATTGAGTATTTATTACAACCTAGTATTAATCAAAATTTTGCTTTTTAAGCTTTTTTCTCTTCTCTTTCTCTTTTTTTCTCTAGCTTTTTTTGTATTTTCGCTTCTTCCTTGTGTCCATTTAATTGATTTTTATTTGTTTTTGTTTCTTTATTTTTTTTTTTTTTTTTTTTAGGTTTTTCTGTAAATTCATCAATTGTAAATTCATATTCCAAGTTCACTTAATTATGGCATTTTCCAGTTAAAATAAATATGAAATCTTTTTCTTTTTAATGCAAAACAACTAATACAGTACTATTTTATGTTTACATTAACAATACATTTAATGTTATATTTAAGACTAATTATTATTAATCTAAATAATTGAGTATTTATTTTAAAATAATAAATATAAGAATCTAGTTTTCTTTCCTGTTCTTTCGGTCTATTATTATTTTTTTTTTTACTTTTTGTTGTGAACTCGTGTTCCAGTTTCAATGTTTAGATCAACAATGTATTTGACGGTGTATTTATTAAAGCAAAGTATTTATTTAAATAATTTAGTGTTTTTAAGCATTCTTACCTTTATTCACAATTTTCTATCACCTTCTTTTTTGCTTTTCTCTTTTTCCTGGACTTTTTTAGTTATTTACATAATTACATTTTGATTTAGTCTTTTTTTTTTCTTTTTTAGTATTTACGGATGGAGAATATTTTTTGATTTACTAAAATCAATTATTAATCTCAATAATTGAGTGTTTTTTTTTCAGGATTTATACATTTATTCCAAAATATTAATTATAAAAATATGGTGGCTATTTTCAGATTAAATACAAAGTAATTATTGCTGCGCTCTTCTTTATAATATTTATTTTTTTAATTAAATTAAATTTTAATATTATTAATCAAAATAATTGGGTATTTATTCTTATATATTAAATATAATTGTTGTTTTTTGGTAAACTTATGTTTCAGTTTCAATGTTTACATCAGCAACGTATTTATTGATATATTTGTGGAAATATTGATTAATATTTATTAAAATATTAAAAAGTTTTAGGCATTTTTACATCCATTTCAAAATGTCGATCACTTTTATTTATTAAATGAAAAAAATTGTTTATTTCTGTTTATTATCTGTTTATTTCTGAATATTAATTTATAATAAATAAATGCATAAATATATAATGCACAAATAATACATTTTATATTTATTCTAAAATTGTAACTATAAGAATGTGGTAAACATTTTATTTGCTGTGCTGTTCTTTTTTATATTCATTTTAAATTTAATTTAATGTTAATATTATTAATCAAAATAATTGGGTATTTATTTCAATATATATATATATATATATATATATATATATATATATATATATATATAGCAGTGTTTTTGTAAACTTATGATTCAGTTTCAATGTTTACATCAGCAATGTATTTATTTGTATATTTATTAAAATATTAAATGTTTTTGGCATTTTGTAATATTATTAATCTAAATAATTGGATAATATAAGAATTGTTTTTTTTTTTAGTGTTTTGTGAACTTATGTTCCAGTTTCAATGTTTACATCAGCAATATATTTATTAGTATATTTATTAAAATATTAAAATGTTTTAAGCATTTTGTAATATTATTAATCTAAATAATTGGATAATAAGAATTTTAGTTTTTTTAGCGTTTTGTAAACTTAAGTTCCAGTTTCAATGTTTACATCAGCAATGTATTTATTGGTATATTTATTAATATATAAATAAATAAATACATATATATATATATATATATATATATATATATATATATATATATATATATATATATATAAAATGTGCAAATAATAAATCAGTAATTTTTACATTTATTCTAAAATATTAACTACAAGACTATTTTCAGATTTCTTGTATATTTTGTGTTTTTACTTTTTTATTAACCTTTTTTTGTAAGTTCTTTACCAGTTTCACCATTTTAACAATTTAACCATTAAATACAAAGTAAATATCTTAATAATTAAGCAAATATAATAATATTCCAAAATGTCTATTTATTGATTTCTTTTTCATGCTAATTCAATACTAATACAATAGCATTTAATTGAGTATTTATTACAACCTAGTATTAATCAAAATTTTGCTTTTTGCTCTTTATATTTTGTGTGTGCTGTTTATTTTTATATCCCATTTCCATTCAGGCCCTCAAATCATGATGCTCACAGACCTTGTGTTTTGCTATTCCTCTCAGATCATTCAAGTGATTTAGAGTTTGATTGTTGGTAACACAAATGCATATCTTGTGTGTTGTATTTGTGCTGTTGTTTTTGGGCCGCAAGCTCTAATCCGCAGCATATGGAGGAATGTCTGTCACGCGCCTCTCTGGGGTTTCAGTCTGTCCGTTAATCTGCTTTTGAGCAGCAGTGCTGTAACTGAGTCTGCTAATTGAGTTGAGTGGTTGGAGGATAAACAAATTAAAACCCAACATTATTGAAATGAAGCGAGGCGGAGGTAATGCGACTGGACCCAATCTAATGTAATTGGGTTGAACTAACCTGATGTCGTTCTTCGGCAGAGTATGCAGCGCACGGTGTCGTCGGACACTCTAAGCTCCGCCTCCAGCGTGTTTGAGGATGCTCATCTCAGGAACTCCGCCTTGACAGGGGGCGTGGCACACGTAAGCCACTCCTACTCCATGTTCCTGCCCTCACAGGCTCAGAGAAAACCTGCAAATGGCAAGGTAAGAGGAACTGGGTTTGAGACCATTTAAATAAAAACAAATATATAATGCACAAATAATAAGTAATTTATTATTTCATAACATTAACTATAATAATGTGCTAAAAATTTAATTTTATGTGTGCTGTTCTTTTTAATAGTCCTTTTAAATTAATTTTAATATTATTAATCTAAATAATTGGGTATTTATTCTAAAATATTAAATATATATTTGTTTTTTTTTAACTTATCAGTTTGAGTGTTTACATCAGTAGTGTATTTATTGGTATAATTACTGAGATATTTATTAAAATATTAAAATGTTTACATCTATTCCAAAATCTCTGTCACTTTGATTCTTGCTTGCTTTCTGGCTGGAAGCCAGCAGACTATGAAATGAAAAATATTTTTGTTTATTTCTAAATATTAATTTATAATAAATTACATAAATATATAATGCACAAATAATAAGCAAGCGATTTTAAAATTTATTCCAAAATCTTAATTTTAAGAATGTGGTAACAAATTTGTTCTTATCTGTGCAATTTAATTTAATTCAATTTTTATATTATTAATCTAAATAATTTGATATTAAATCCAAAATATTCAATAGAAGAATGTTTTTTTTTAGGTGTTTGCAAACTTATGTTCCAGTTTCAATGTTTACATTATTTTTTTTATTATTATTATTTTAATAATTTAACGTTTAAGCATTTTTACATTTGTTCTAAAATTTCTATCACTTTCTTTCTTGCTTGCTTTCAAACAATGAAATTAAAAATTTAATTAATATTTATTTAGTTTCTAAAGTATTAATTTATAATAAATAAATAAATAAATAAAATAAATAAATAAAGTACAAATAATAAATATGTAATTTTTACATTTATTCCAAAATATTAACTATAAGAATGTCGTAAAAATTATTTTATGTGTGCTGTTTTCAATTTAATTAAATTTAAATGTAATATTATTAATCTAAATAATTGGATAATATAAGAAATCTTTTTTGTTGTTGTTGTTTAGCTTTTTGTAAATTTATGTTCCAGTTTCAATGTTTACATCATTATTAAATAATATATTTATTATAAATATTAATTTAAAATAAATACATAATTATATAATGCACAAATAATTAAGTAATTTTTACATTTATTCCAAAATATTAACTATAAGAATGTGGTAAATATATATAAATATATATATATATATATATAATTTTTTTTTTTGTGCTATTCTTTTTAATAGTCCATTTCAATTTAATCTAATTCAAAAAATACATAATAAATAAGTACGTTTATACATTTTTTTTTTCCTTTCTACAGTCAGATTACAGGCTGATGGTGGAACCTCCTTTATCGGACAGCTCACCAGACAGTGAAGGAGTGACACCGGTGAGAAACACACAAAATCACTTAAACATCACACTGTAAAATACATGAATTAAGAAAAAAATAATGACTAAAACTAATTCTGATGATGCCATTCTAAACCTGTTTACACCAAAAACTGAACACAAACACACACTCGTGATACACACACTGACCGATTGTGTCATGACAGGAACTAGAAAAGGCCGGTCTGCTCAACAAAACCAAGATAGCAGAAGGAGGCAGGAAACTGAGGTGAGCTTATCTACAAACAAACACACACACACACACACACACACACACACACACACACACACACACACACACACACACACACACACACACACACACACACACACACACACACACACACACACACACACACACACACACACACACACACACACACACACACACACCTTAAGCTAAAACATGCGAGAAACAGGAGACCCTAGAAAATACCAGTCACTAGATCAGATGGTTCGAGATTACATGCAGAATTTGGCTTGTGCTGCAAAAAACCTGCTTCTTGATCAGCATTAGTCTTGTTTTCCAGTTAAAATGTCTTAACATTCTATAAATAAGATCGGAATTTCTTGAGAAGCAAAATTGCAGAAGTTAGCAAAAGTTTTTTTGTTGTCTTAAAGTGTTTTTTTTATTATTATTGTTTCTGCTAGATTGGCTAATAGTTTTTCTTCTTGTTTTAAGTATAAATATCATAGTGAGGTTTAGGCTGGTTAATGTTAACCAGTCAGATATGGTCAACTATACTGTATGGTAAATTATAGGTGGTTCAGAGGATAGATGGAGGGAAAATTAAATTACATTAAAAATTACATTAAAAATAAAATAAAGTAAAATATAAAAAATAAAAATACATTTATTAAATAAAAATACATAAATATATATTTTGTATTTTGGAATTTATTTATTCCAAAATATTAACTAAAAGAATGTGGTAAAAGTTAAATTACATTAATATATATATATTTTTTATTTTGGAATTTATTTATTCTAAAATATTAACAAAAAAAAATGTGGTAAAAGTTTAAATTTTATTTAATTAAATAATAAACATTTATTAAATAAAATATATAGATTTTTTTATTTTGGAATAATTCCAAAATACCAACTAAAAGAATGTGGTAAAAGTTTTCAGATTTTGAATATGTTTTTTGTTTGCTGTCCATATTTTCAGAATATTTCTATTCTGATTTATTAAGCTTATAAGATGGCAGGATGGCAGGATAGTCACAAAATATTAAATAAATGAAAAACATTTTTGAGCCATTTACAGTAGGAAAAGCACGATAAATGGATGGTTTTGACCTTTTGACCTCTGGCTCGTGCTCCTAAATGGAGCCTCTCTGTACTATTTGCTTATGTTTTTAACTTACCAGAGCAAAAATGACATCTTTGATGTTATTCTCAGGAAAAACTGGAACCCATCATGGGTGGTGCTGGTGGGAAACAGTCTTGTCTTCTTCAAAGACCCCAAAAGCCAGAATCCTGACAGCTGGGTGAGACTAACAGGGAATATAATGAAGTCAGCTCAACATCTGATGCATCAAAACTGAAATATTTGTGAATATGTGTTTGTTAACTAACAGAAACCAGGAAACAGCCGTCCAGAGAGCAGCGTGGATCTGAGAGGAGCTCAGCTTCAATGGGCCAACGACCTGTCCAGCAAAAAAAACGTCTTCAAGGTGAGAAAGAGACAGAAATGAGATTAAATGAGACATATACTAAAGAAAAATGTCTAAAATATGCAATTAAATATCAACAGGTGTCTTTTTATTTCTCTGTGGCAAAGCAACCATAACATTAGTGTTTGTGTGTTTCTGCGTCAACCATTAACAGAGCAACATTTAGTTTTTAGTTCCTCAGGAACTTCCTCTGTTATAAATTTAAATTGTGATAGAAGCTGAACGGAACCACACTTCATATATATGTGTGTGTGTGTGTGTGTGTTTGTGTGTAGCTGAGGACAGTTACAGGAAATGAGTTCTTGCTGCAGTCGGAGACAGAATCTCTCATCAGAGAATGGTACAGAACCATCCAGAACGTCATCGACAGATTGGTGAGGCTCAAACACACCTTTCTCTTCTGCTCACCAAAGCTGCATTTATTTGATCAAATTACATTTAAAAAAAGTTTCATATTATTCAAATTAAAAATGATTGTTTTCTGTGTGAATATACTGTAAAATGTAATTTATTCGTGTGATCAAATCTGAATTTTCAGCATCGTTATTCTAGTCTTCAGTGTCACATGATCCTTTGGAAATCATTCTAGATCATTTTACTTGTTTCCAGGGGGAAAAACTAAATTAAGTGTATTTTGCTTAAAACAAGACTAAATATCTTGTCATTTTGCTTATCTAGTAAACGCATCTTAGATTTATAGATATTTTTAGTATAAAAGTACAAAATAAGACAAAAATACTATGATAAACCTTTTTTTGCAGTGCTTTTGATCAATTTAAAGTGTCCTTGATGAATACATCCATTACTCTCAAAAAATGCTTTTCTTACTTAGATTTTTTGTCTTGTTTCCAGCCAAAATATATTAAAATTCTTAAATTAAGAAGGATTTTTTTAGACAAGTAAAAATGAGAAAAAACAAGTCAAAATTAAGTGAGTTTTTGCTTAGAACCAGCAAAATAATCTGCCAGTGGGGTAAGGAAAAAAGTCTTATTTCAAACAGAAAACAAGATTATTTTTCTTACCGCATTGGCAGATTATTTTGCTTGTTTCATTTAATTTTGACTATTTTTGTATGGAAACAAGATAATGATTTTTTACTTGTTTAGAAAATCCTTCTCGATTTCAGAATTTTTAGATATTTTGGCTGGAAACAAGACAGTGCAATCTCTTCAAGTATTTTCTGCTCACCAAAGCTGCATTTATTTGATCAAAATACATTTAAAAAATTTGAAATATTATTTTCATCTAAAATGACTGTTTTCTGTGTGAATATATTATAAAATGTAATTTATTCTTGTGTTCAAACTTGAATTTTCAGCAATATTATTCTCGTCTTCAGTGTCACATGATCATTCAGAAATCATTCTAATATGCTGATTTGCCACTCAAGAAACATTTCGGATTTTTATGAATGACGAAAACAGTTGTGCTGCACAATATTTTTGTTGAAACTTCCATGCATTTTACTTTTCAGTATTCACAGATGAATAGAATGTTCAAAAGAACAGCAATCTTGTGTAACATTATAAACAATGTTGGGGAAGGTTACTTTTAAAATCTGTTACAATATTGCATTGCTTCCTAAAAAAAGTAACTAATTATGTTGCTTAGTTACTTTTTATGGAAAGTAATGTTACTTTTGTGCTACTTTTTCTTATCTGGCTTGGCCTCTTTTTTTAAGGATTTTAGAGACAAGTAAAAAAAAAAAATTTGTTTTCAGAAAAAACAAGTCAAAATTACATGAGTTTTTGCTTAGAACAAGCTAAATAATCTGCCAGTGGGGTAAGCAAAAAATCTTATTTCAAACAGAAATAAGGTCATTTTTCTTACCCTATTGGCAGATTTTTTTTTTTAGCTTGTTTCAAGCAAAAACGCACTTAATTTTGACTTTTCTGAAAACAAGAAAATAAATTTACTCGTCTAGAAAATCCTTCTTGATTTAGAAATTTTTAGATATTTTGGCTGGAAAAAAGACAAAAAAATCTAAGTAAGAAAAGCATTTTTTGCAGTGTAGTGTTGGGGGTAACGCATTACAAGTAATGTGAGTTATGTAATCAGATTACTTTTTCAAGTAACTAGTAAAGTAACATTACTTTTTAATTTAAAAGAAAATAAGTTACTTTTCCATGTATTGACTGTCAGCCCTTGTGTTGCCATGTTGAGAGAAATTGGGAGTAAGCCCAAATGTAAACATGATGCTCACATGCATTTACTCCTCTCACACACACAAAAACAGACTCAGTATTCCTCAAAATAAATAAAAGCGATGAAATGCATTGCAAACCTGCAGTAATAAAGTTAAATAACACAAATATCCTTCATATATTAAATCCCATTTCATTAACCAATGTCTTTACTGCTGACCTTCAAAGATCCAAGCAAAATGACTTTAGATAAAGTTTGTGAGAGGAAAAAAAAAAAAAAAAGAGGCCGAGCCAGATCAGAAAAAGTAATGCAAAAGTAATGCATTACTTCCCATAAAAAGTAACTAAGTTACATAATTAGTTACTTTTTTAGGAAGCAACGCCATATTGTAACAGATTTTAAACGCAACCTTCCTCATCATTGTTTATAATGTTCCAAACGTTTTCCATTTCAGATAAATGCTGTTCTTTTGAGTGTTCTATTCATCTGTGAATCCTGAAAAATGAAAAAAATCATCTTTATTTACAAATTTTAATTTATTATTTTGGCTAGAAACAAGACAACAATACTAAGATAAGCTTTTTTGCAGTGCTTTTGATCAATTTAAAGTGTCCTTGATGAATAAAACCATTAATCTCTAGTGATTTTGTGTGTTGTAGGACAAAGAGAATCCTCTAGATAATGTTCTGCTGTATTCTCTGAGGAGAGCCGGATCGGTCGAGATGTTGGATCACAGCGGAGACGAGGACGAGAATCGCAGCGGAAACAAGACTTCGCGTAAGTTTCAACATTTGAATTTGCAAACAATCAAATCAACAAATTGTTTTGTTCGGCGTCTCAACTTCATTTTTTTGTCCCGTAGTCCCTCGTTCCACGTCTAACCTGGAGAACTCAGAGCACAAGCGAGTGAAGAGCCGCTTGAAGAAGCTGATTCTCAGGAGGCCTCCGTTGCAGACGCTGCAAGAGAAAGGACTCATTAAAGGTCAGCAGTCTTTAATAAACCGTAAAGTCTTGGTCACACCAAGAATGAAAGCTATAAAGATATACTTAAAAAAAATAATAATAACAACCCAGAGGAACGAATCATTGGAATCACTTTCAGAGCGATTCTCGAGCTGATGAACTATTAACAAAAAAAAATCAAATCAAATCGATCACATTATGCTTTACTGCTTACATGATGCAAAATTCACATCATAGCTAAAATAACTTTATTTACAATGACTACATATGAATGGCCATTAATGTTGTTTGTAATATGTTGAAATAAAGTACTCTTGTCAAATGTTTGGAAACATTAAGATTTTTAAATGTTTTTAATTAAGTCTCTTCTGCTCACTAAGACTGCATTTATTTTTAAAAATCCAATATTGAGAAATAATATTATAATGTTAGCTAGGTCTCTATGAGAATATCTGTTAAAATGTAATTACCGTGATCAAAGCTGAATTTTCAGCATCATTATTCCAATCCTCAGTGTTACATTAAAATGATCTTTGAAGGATTAAATGCTAATTTGCTGCTCAGTGACATTTTCTGTATTATTTTAATTTTTTGAAAATTCCCTCTTTTTAATGTATTTTTGCAGCAGAAGAGACTTTATTAAAACATTTTAAAATCATGTTTCCAAACTTTTTAAAATACTGTAACATGTTTTCTGAAACACTGTTACACTGTAAAATATGATTTTCAAAAAAAAAAAAAAAAAAAAAAATGGAAATAAAAAAAAATATTAGAATATGATTTACAATGGTCTTTTAACTAAAACTTGTTTAATTCACTGTTACTTTCTATTTCCTTGTAATTATTTTAGGAAATTTAAAATAGCACACTGGAAAAAAAATGCTTTTCTTACTTAGATTTTCCTCTCTTGTTTCCAGACAAAATACCTAAAAATTCTTAAAAGGATTTTCAAGACTAGTAAAAATCATTTTCTTGTTTTCTAAAAATAGGCATGCTATTTCAGAGGAAAAATGTTTGAATTTCACTAAATTTCAGAAGGATTTTTAAAAACTAATAAAATGGTCTTGTTTTCAGAAAAAACTACTCAAACTTAAGTGCATTTTCAGTTCAAACAAGCAAAAAAAATCTGCCAATGGGGTAAGAAAAAAAATCTTATTTCAAACAGAAAACAAGATTATTTTTCTTACCCCATTGGCAGATTATTTTGCTTGTTTCAAACAAAAATGCACTTAATTTTGACTATTTTTTCTGAAAACAAGACAGTTTTTATTAGACTAGAAAATCCTTCTGAAATTGTGAAATTTAATTTTTTTCCAGTGTACTCTGAAATAGCATGCCAATTTTTAGAATTTGGAAAAAAAAAAAAAAAATACCTTTAGTTTTAATAAAATAACTTAAAATACAGTGCCTTGCAAACGTATTCATACTTCATTTTTTTCACATTTTGTTTTGTTGCAGCATTATGTTAAACTGCTTTAAATTACTTTTTTTTGTATTGGACTTCCATTTGAAATGAAATTGAAATGAAAGTGATTCACTCATTTTGCAGTGTGAGTGTCTGACCTGTTCCTCTGTGTTTCTGATCTCAGATCAGGTGTTCGGCTGTGGACTGGAGCAGCTGTGTGAACGAGAGAAAAGCACCGTCCCACAGTTCGTCAGGAAATGCACCGACGCTGTGGAGAGGAGAGGTGCGTTCACACATTCACAAACACATAAACGGGACAAACATACAGGACATTTTAAAAATAGTGTTTTCCAGGCTGTCATTTAAAACATGCTCACAAGTCATTATGATGCTGGATTTGGCAGTGAATCATTCTTGTGAATCAGAATGAATCATGTCAGTTCTGAATCTACTTTTTATTATATTTAATCTTAACTACCAGTCTTGGTTAAAAAATGTCAGATTCCCTAGAGCAATTCATCTATGTATATGTGTGTTTATTCAGGTTTGGAGACGGATGGGATTTACAGAGTTAGCGGGAATTTGGCCGTCATTCAGAAACTGCGTTTTGCTGTCAATCACGGTGAGCGAGAGTCAATATCACATCTTCAATATCATACCCATATCCGACATGATGGGAATCTGTCATTCATTTCAATTAAAAGCAACATGAAATCAAAACTAAATGCATGTCCTGGTTCTACAGTGAATGATTTACTGTAATTATCAGCAATATATGGGACATAAATACATTTAAAAAAAAACTGTTTATTTTCTAACAATAAGCATGACACAAACAATCCAAAAAAATAATAATTTAGTGATTTGATACAAAATGCAAGAGATGCTTTTATTTTGGGACCAAATTGTTGGTTTACTCATAAATGTACAATTCCCATAAATCATAAATCAGTCATAAGTAGCACGTTTTTTTTTTTTTGTAGAAATAGCCAAAAATACATTGTATGGGTAAAAATTATAGATTTTTTTTATGCCAAAAATCATTAGGATATTAAGTAAAGATAATGTTCCATTGACATATTTTATACATTTCCTACCATAAATATATCAAAACTTAATTTTTGATTTGTAATATGCATTGCTAAGAACTTCATTTGGACAACTGTAAAGGCGATTTTCTCAATATTTAGCATTTTTTGCACCCTCAGATTCAGGGTTGCCAGGTTTTCACAAAAAAAACCCGCCCAATTGCTATTCAAAACTAGCCTAAGGGGGGTTTCCCCAGTAAAAAAAAAAATTTCCAGGTGGTAAAATACACATTTTTTTGGTGGGGTTCCTCAGGTAAAATTCACATTCCAGGGGCTAAATATCACGTTATAGGGGGCGCTTCAACCCACAGACATGAAAAACAACTGTTTCAATGGTGTTAAATTAGCCCAATTTTGCGTGACAACTGCAGACTTGGCAACACTGCACAGGTTCCAGATTTGCAAGTAATTGTATCTTACTTATTCAGCCTTTATATGATAAACAAATCTCAATAAAAAAAAAATTGACTCACATGACTGGTTTTGTGGTCCAGGCAGACTACTTTTCTCCCATCATGCTGTTGAAAAGGCCCAAAATATGTCATTTCTTCAGTGTTACAATTTTAAGGAATTGTACATTTTATGTAATATTGAAACTTAATTTTTGATTAGTAATATGCATTGGCAAGAACTTCATTTGGACAACTTTAAAGGCAATTTTCTCAGAATTTAGAAATTTTTTCACCCTCTGATTCAGGGTTGCCATGTTTTCACAAAAAACCCACCCAATTGCTATTCAAAACTAGCCCAATAACATTTCAAGGGGGGATCCCCAGTCAAAATTGTGTTCATGGTTTTTGTTGGGGTTCATCTGGTAAAATTCACATTCCTGGGGCTAAAGATTACGTTATTAAGGGCACTTCAACCCACCGACATGAAAAACCCAAGTAGCACAATTCCGCAAGAAAACTGCAGACTTGGCAACACTGCTCAGGTTCCAGATTTTCTAGTAATTGTATTTTACTCTTTCAGCCTTTATATGTTATACAAATCTCAATTTCAAAAATTGACCCATATGACTGGTTTTGTGGTCCAGGCAGACTAATTCATTTTCTCCCATCATGCTGTTGGAAAGGCCCAAATTATGTCACTTCCTCAGTGTTACAATTTTAGGGAATTGTACATTTTATGTAATTAGAGGAAAATGAGATTACATTTTTGTACTACTGTGAAATGATGATTGATTAATTTATTGATGACATGATGTGTACTATAAGATCAGGGTCAGAGAGTTGAAGAAAACCCTCATCAGCAGGTTCCAGAAGAGCGGTCTGTCATGTGACGTGTGAATGATGTCATTGGTGGTGTTTGCGTGTGTATGAGGTCACGCGTGTAATTCCTTTCGGTTCTTGCAGAACGAGCCGTGACCACAGACGGACGTTATCTCTTCCCTGTGGATTTAGTTCAAGGTTTGTCTCTGATAAAGAGGAACGGCTCTTCTACGCTGATCTTACAGCGCTTTATCCTCCTCACGTTTGCTAACTTCTGCTTTCTGACTGAGGTTCTCCTGCTGCGCTTTGCTTCTGGCTTGATGTCTTGCAGGAAATCTGTGGCGGGTTTGACCCAGGCGCTTTGGGTTTGAACCACAGAAAGCATTTTATTTAACAAATATTTCAGGTTCAGTACAATTTTATGCTCATTCATCTGCTGTAAAGACAATTTTCAAACCTATTTTAAGATATGGCACTCCTAGTTTCTGTAAACTTACAAAAATGACTAAAATAATTACATTAAAATTTAAATATGAATTATTATGAAATATAGAAGTTGAGACCTGAATGTTCTTTTCACTGTACTTAAGCATTGAATTTACATAAATTGACAAAAAAAATAAAATAAAGTTGTTACTGATTTCCTGGAAAGGATTAAAAATAAGGATATTTAATTTTTATTCATTTATTTATTTATTTATAAGGATATAGTATTTTTCCTAACATTCTCAACCAGAATTATGAACTAAACCCAAAACCAAACTTGTTACTTACTAGAATTTTATATATCAAAATAAAAACCACAAGAAAATTCTTAAACTATTAAAATATAAAATAAAATCAAAAACCATAAATAACACTTGTTACTTAATAAAATAAACATTAATTGATATGTAAACATAATAAAATATGTAAATAAATGAATAACTTTGTAGTACTAAAACTGAATTAAACAATGTAAACTATATAAAAAATAAAAACCCCAACAAAATTACTAAAAATGTTAAAATTAAAATAAAAACAATTATATAAAAATAAAATTCGAAACCACAAAAAAACACTTGATAATTAAATAAACATTGAGATTTAAAAAATACATAAATTAATACATTTGTAGTACTAAAACTGAAAAACATTGTAAACTATAAAAATAAAAAACACAACAAAATTACTAAAAATGTTAAAATAAAAAATATATATTTTATAAAAAATAAAATGCAAAACCACAAAAAACATGTTACTTACTAAAATAAACATTAATTGAGAATAAAAATACATAAATAAATGAAAACATTTGCTGTACTAAAACTGAAATAAAAAAACATGTAATCCATACAAATAAAATCGCAACAAAAATACTAAAAATGTTAAAACTTAAAAAAAAAAAATGCTAAAATAGCACTGATTTGTAAATTATCTTATTAGTTAATATGACATTTCCAGGTCTAGAAGACACACTTAAATGTTAAAATTAGTTTTCCCTAAATATTGTGGTTTTCCAAGGCCATGTGAAAACAGTTTCCTCAAAGAATAAAGTTATATCATAAATATTTAAAATTCAAAAAGCTAATTTTAAATAATTTTTAACTCATCTTGAATCAAAACTATTTTTTCAAATCAGCATTATGTCACAGATAACATTGTGTTGAACTTGCAAAATTGAGATATGCGAGATATAAGAGAGCAACTTAAATCAAACTGATTTGCTTCTTAACCTTTTCTTGACCTCTGACCTTCTACTTCTGCAGATCTTGGGCTGCATCCTGATGCCTAAAAACATGCAGTATCTTTGTGTGTGTCATCCAGCATTTATCACTCACATCTCCTCTCTTTCTGCTCCAGAGCGTCTGGATCTGGACGACCCGGAGTGGGAGGACATTCACGTCATCACCGGAGCGCTCAAGCTGTTCTTCAGAGAGCTGCCCGAGCCGCTGGTGCCGTACGCGTTCTTCCAGGACGTCGTGGAGACCGTCAGTGAGTGATGACCAGAAAACCAGACAAGATAAACCATAAATCATTCATTATAAATGACTCAGTGCTTTGTGTCCTGTAGAAATACCTGATTACCTGGATAAGGTGGACAGACTGAAGCTGCTGGTCATCAGCATGCCTCCATCCAACCATGACACCTTAAGACACATGATACGACATCTCAGACGGTACCAACACCTAAATCACACACTCATCCAGATCACAAGCCTTTATCTTCACTACAATCACTTTACATCATGTTTCAAGTCTAACCCTGCAAAAAATGCTTTTCTTACTTAGGGTTTTTTGTCTTGTTTCCAGCCAAAATATCAAAAACATTTTAAATCAAGAAGGATTTTCTAGACGAGTATAACATTTTCTTTTTTAGAAAAAAAAAGTCAAAATTAAAGAAGTTTTTGCTTAAAACAAGCACAACACAAAATTTACTTCAAGCAGACACACTGCAAAAATGCTTTTCTAGCTTCTCTTTGCCTGTTCTAAGCAAAAACTCACTTAATTTTGCCATTTTTTTTTGGGGGGGGGAGAAAATAATTTTCATTTGTCTAGAAAATCCTTCTTGATTTAAGAAATTTTAGATATTTTGGCTTGAAACAAGACAAAAAAATCTAAGTAAGAAAAGCATTTTTTTTTTGCAGTGTATAAGGTCCCGACTGCAAAAAAATGTCTTGTTTCCAGCCAAAATATTTAAAAAAAATTAAATCAAGAAGGATTATCTAGACTAGTAAAAATTGTCTTGTTTAAAAAAAAAAAAAAAAAAAAAATTCAAAATTGAGCGCATTTTTGCTTGAAACAAGCTAAATATTCTGCCGATGTATTTAAAAATAAAACAATTCTGTTTGAAATAAAAAAAAAAATGCTTACCCCATTAGCAGATTATTATTATTTTTTTTGCTTGTTCTCACTTAATTTTGACTTGCTTTTTCTTTAAAAAAAAGACAATAATTTGTACTCGTCTAGAAAACGTTCTTGATTTATTTATTTGTAGATATTTTGGCTGAAAACAAGACACAAAATGCAAGTAAGAAAAGCATTTTTTGTAGTGCAATGTGTTTGAATCAGGTGATTTTATTCGTGGATGTCTGAAGTTCTCACATTTCGGGAAGAATTTTATTTTACTTTTTTTTTGGCTTGATTATCAGTACAAATATATAAATATTTATACACTACAAAAAATGCTTTTCTTACTTAGGTTTTTTTGTCTTGTTTCCAGCCAAAATATCAAAAACATTTTAAATCAAGAAGGATTTTCTAGACGAGTATAAATTTTCTTTTTTAGAAAAAAAAGTCAACATTAAAGAAGTTTTTGCTTAAAACAAGCACAACACAAAATTTACTTCAAGCAGACACACTGCAAAAATGCTTTTCTAGTTTCTCTTTGCCCGTTCTAAGCAAAAACTCACTTAATTTTGACTTTTTTTTCTGAAAACAAGAAAATAAATTTTCCTTCTTGATTTAAGAATTTTTAGATATTTTGGCTTGAAACAAAACAAAAAAATCTAAGTACGAAAAGCATATTTTTTTGCAGTGTATAAGGTCCCGACTGAAAAAAATGCTCTTCTTACTTAGATTTTTTTGTCTTGTTTCCAGCCAAAATATTAAAAAAAAAAAATTAAATCAAGAAGGATTATCTAGACTAGTAAAAATTGTCTTTTCAAAAAAAAAAAAAAAAAAAAAAGTCAAAATTGAGCACATTTTTGCTTGAAACAAGCTAAATATTCTGCCAATGTATTTAAAAATAAAACAATTCTGTTTGAAATAAAAAAAAATGCTTACCCCATTAGCACTTAATTTTGACTTGCTTTTTCTGAAAACAAGACAATAATTTTTACTCGTCTAGATAACCTTCTTGATTTAAGTATTAGTAGATATTTTGGCTGAAAACAAGACACAAAATGCAAGTAAGAAAAGCATTTTTTGCAGTGCAATGTGTTTGAATCAGGTGATTTTTTCGTGGACGTCTGAAGTTCTCACATTTCGGGAAGAATTTTATTTTACTTTATTTTTTTGGCTTGATTATCAGTACAAATATATAAATATTTATACACTACAAAAAATGCTTTTCTTACTTAGATTTTTTGTCTTGTTTTTCAGCCAAAATATCTAAAAAAAAAAAAAAAAAAAAAATATTTTTTTTTAAATCAGAATTAAGAGAGATATTGCTTGAAACAAATTTAATAATCTGCCAATGGAGTAAGATAAATAATCTTGTTTTCTGTTTGAAATAAGATTTTTTTTCTTACCCCATTGGCAGATTATTTAGCTTGTTCTAAGCAAAATCTCACTTAATCTCACTAATTCAAAAACACACCTAATTTTGACTTATTTTTTCTGAAAATAAAATAATTTTTACTCGTCTAGAAAATTCTCCTTGATTTAAGAATTTTTAGATATTTAAGCTGGAAACAAAGCAAAAAAAATCTAAGAAAGAAAAGCATTTTTTTGCAGTGTAAACAAGACAAAACACACACGGGTCAAAGAAGATGTCCGCATCAAAAGAAATTTACAAAAGTGATTTCTTATCCATAGAAAGCACATTGAATAAGTAAAGTGTCTACTTTTAAGGTTTCAAATACGTCGTTGGAGAATAAAATGACAAAATTTGGTTGAAATAACTGTCAAAATTCAAACAACATGCTTATTCTGACTTGTACATATTAAAATATTTGAAAGAATAAGGGAGCACTTAAAAAAATATTTTCTTCCTTCCTTAGTATTTTTGTCTTGTTTTCTAGTATAAATATTTAAGAATTCTTGAAACAGGATCCATTTACTTGACCAAAAACAAGCAAAAACATCTGCCAATAGAGTAAGAAAAATAATCTTAAATCAAAGGCTAAACAAGATTATTTTTCTTGCCCTACTGGCAGATATTTTTGTTTGTTTTAAGCAAAAACGAACAACATTTGGGTAATTTTTTTTTTTAGAAAACAAGCGATTTTACTTGTACAATAAATGCATCCTGATTCAAGAATTCTTAGATTTTTATGCTAGAAAACAAGACAAAATACTAAGCAAGATTTTTTGCAGTGCAAATAAAATTTTATTGCATTTTAAATGAGTAAAAAATTCTTACTGACAAATGGGCAAAACCTCAAATAGCAGAAAATTTAAAAAAAAAAAATAATAATAATAAAAAAGAAACAACTAATTAGTATTCGGGGTGGAAGTAATTCATCTTTTAATATATGTCATAATTTATTTATTTATTTATTTTTTGTAAATATGCCTGACAATATTATTACGCTGAATGACATTGTAGTCGGTGTCTTCTGTAAATTAAGGAAAAATGTATGATACTTATTTTTCTCTCAGAAAAACAAAAACAAACATACAATTAAATTAAAGAGAAAACTTTTTCATATTTTTTGGGGGGGAAAACAACAATTTAAAGCAGTATTACGCTAACTGTTTTTATGCCTCAACCTTTTTTCGTCTTTGACCCACATACATTTCTTAAATCAAGACACATTTGCTTGAGAAGCTAAGGGACGTAAGATATTATGTTATGTTTTCTGAAAAAGATTAAAATGAAGTTTACACTTAAAACAAGAACAAAAATCTGCCAACGGGGACAGAACAATAAACATTACCCAACAGAAAAACAAGATTATTTTCTGAGCCCATTGGCAGATATTTGTTCTTGTTTTAAGCATAAACTTACTTCATGATTTCACCTAATATCCTAAATCATTTTGCTTTAAGTAAATGCATGTTGATTTAATAATGTTCAGATATTTGTACTGGAAAACAGTTCAAATCATTTTGGTAAAGGAACCACAGCTGTGGGGAATCACATTAACTATGAACATCCACTAGTGATTCTAATCATATGTAGGTTACACTTTGAATGAAAATACTTGCTTGTTTTGTAGAATCTTGTTTTCATATGTGCAGTTCAGCACTTCAAAACAACTTAAATCAAATATTTGATATAAAGCCTTCTTTTAGCCACTTTTCACAAGCACAAAATAGTTTTGTTTTCATTTTCAACTCATTTTTAATCAGAAATCAAACAAACTCTGCCTTGTTTTTTGATTCAGTCACATTATCGTACTCTGATTGGATCACTCTGGTCTCCGCCCACTCGTTCTCCACCAATGAGAACACAGGAGCGCTCATTGATCTCAGCTGATCTAGATGAGAAGTTCTGAAGCTTCTACATTTCAGCTCTTCTCTTTATTTATCTGTTTCTGCAGTATATGCTAATAAAACCCTAATAAGATCTTCTGGCTCTGCTGGGATTTCATATTTTGCGTGGCTGTAGTTTGGTCTGGAAGACAGTGAAACTGTTGTCAGGGTGTTTTGTGGTGAAATCCATCTTCAAAAAGTGTTGTTTTGAGACACTAGATGGCGCCCTGTGTCTTCATTACAAACTCAGACAAGCTCATGCATTCTGCTCAGATTAATGATGAGAAAAAGGTATGATACATGATTGTTTTGCACCTTTTTGTCACGTTTTTGTTTAGTTTTGAGTGCATAAAACTAGTGAATCATTTCCAAGGCCAATGATTCATTTGCAAAGCAATTGATTCATTTGATTCAAAAAATCAAAAATCCTCTCTTCAGTCATAGCTATTCGCAACCACAACATACTGTCTTTCGTTTTCAACAAAATGTAAAAAATATCAGTAATTATAAGCCTGGATTGAGTCTGTGCTGTAATACAGGCAAATAAAGAGACACTGCAGGTGAATAGGGTAAAAAATGAACTAGTATTTATCACCTTACTTACCCAGTTAATTGATTACATTGATAATTGCAAACATTTTTTTCAAAAATATTGTTTAAATATGCAAATGATCCATTATTTAATGAAAAATGCACTAATTTGCATATAGTGCTAAAACAAAAATCTAAACACTGGATGAAGTCAGTTTCAGAATTCTTGGGTTTTTTTTAATATTGGAGTCAAATGTTTTTACTGAGGGGATTTTTTACTGAGATCTCATTTTGTCACTCCATGATTCAGAAAAAAACTTACACAGACAAAAAACAATGTATTTTTTACTATTTTTGGGTTGGGGGAATAAATTATTGTATAAAATCAAGCAAATGATATATGAACAAATCCTTCTGTAAAAACCTTCAGAATATAGACAGGAATGCAAAAGTAAAGTTTGGTGTGTGTAAGTGCTTCTGAAGTGGAGATTTATGGCTCAGTGTAGGAGAAAAAACTCATTTTGAGAAAACGGCTGTTAAAAATATGCATTGTAATTAAAATCTATTGGCACAAATAGATAGAGTGCTATAAAAGAAAGACTTAACAGTGTCTTTTGGGTGTTTTCTTTCCACTAGTCTGAAAAAACACTTTATGAAACAGCAAAAAGCCCAAAATCTCAAACTTGACAGGTGTCTGCAGCGTCTCCCCTTAATAAGAAAGGTGTTTTAGGGAATCTTTTTTTTATAAATCGGAAAAGCTTTCATGTTTTGCTGCTTTAAAGAAGCCAGAAACCAAAACACTGAATGAAAAACCTCCATTGAAGCGTCAAGAATCGTCATCTGTGTCTGAAGAACCATGAAAAGCCACAAATAATGCAGACTTGTTTTGTATTTGCATGTTTTTATCATATTTTTCTTGTTCTCTGCGGTTAGTTTTGAGTGTCAAAACAGTGAGTCATTTTCAAAGCAATTGATTCCTTTGATTTAAATGTTCAAAAGTCCTTTCTTCAGTCAGCGATCCACAAACACAACATGCTTTGTCTTCACTTTCAACTTCAGAGACAAACGCTTGTTGGTCAGAAGAAACAGAGCATAGAAAGATCTCTCGAACACCTCAGCCGTTTCTGCAAGTAAACTGTGAGATTAAATAGAGACTTTTGAAGAGATGATACTCAGTTAATGTCACAAATCTAGAGATTTGTGTTTAGGATCATGTCTGCAATCAAAAGTCTCAATATGAGCTCATGCATTTTATTTTATATACTGTACTGATCTGCAATTTGAAAGCAATTCATTAAAGAGACAACAACATTCTTTATATACAGAGGCAAGTTTAGTTTTTTAAGAAACTAATAAGAAAGTTAAAGGAACACTGAAAACGATTTTACGGAGGATTCATATTGAAAGTGATTATTTGTGTGACTGCACATGAAGAAAAGAAAAAGCACATGATTTTGTCCATCTTCAGTGCTAAATAGCGTCAAGCTTAGTCAATAACATTTAGAAGTTGAGTTACTAATTGGGGACAAGATAATTAGCTATATCAGATGGATAATTAATTGACCATATAATGACTGATTAATTGACAATTACAAACATTGCCGGAATAGTCTTACAAACCTGCTCCAAATTAAAAAATAAAAGTAAAAGAAATAAAATAAAAAGAATTACAAATAAATAAATATTATTAAAATAAATATAATATAACATCATTATATAAAAAAATTATTTTGGGATCTTTAAAAAACATATTATTTTAATGACAAATGCATTTTTGCCATATATTATAAAAGCATCCAGTCATTTTTATTTATTTATTTATTTTTATTCAGTAAAACTTATCTAAGGGTCTAAAAAATAGAAAATATGTTTTGCATAAAGAAAATACATTTTTAAATTAGGGGGAAAATTATAATTTCTTTTTTTTTTTTACAAACTATCTCTAAATAAATAAATAAAAATAGAACAAAAAGAATTACACATTATTAATTAATAAATAATATTAAAATAAATATGATTAAAAAAAATCATTTTTTGTTGATGAAACGTGATTTTTCTTTTCTTTTTTTGTGCACAGACACACTTTTGTTTGTATTTTCTAATGTTTTTTTTTTCACTTTCAGTATCAATCTTCAGTAAAATATTAAAAAAAAAACTTTTAATTATATAGAAATTTAATTTTAGGATATTTAATTATTTTAATGACAAACACATTTTTATTTACTTATTTTATTTAGTAAAACTTATTTAAGAGTCTAAAAAATAACATATATATATATATATATATATATATATATATATATATATATATATTAGTGGTGGGCCGTTATCGGCGTTAACTTGCTGCGTTAACGTGAGACTTTTATCGGGCGATAAAAAAAAATATCGCCGTTAATCTATTCTCAAAATTGGGTTGGGAGCTGGGTCTAAACTACGCAAGCTATGATGACTTTCACCTTGATAGTTTAACGCGGATGTATACCAAAGACTATAGAATATGGTCGCGCGTTTAAGTCTCCTCTGCCAAAACACAGACGGGATCACGTCGTCCTCCATTCATAAAAACCGAATCTACTATAGCGCGAAATGCCACGTAAATTCGTCGTTTTTTGGATTCATAAATCAAATATGGTCTGTCACTTAATTCAAATCGCGATATGGACTAGTGTCTGTAAAAACTGAAATGCAAAAAGACCGTTTTAATATGAATCCGGTATGTTCCGTTTGCCTAGCTGTATGTATGAAATTCATACTATGAATGGTGGAGACGCGCTTTTACTACACGCATACTGAAACACACGTGACGCTCCCGGTAATTTTTGGCATTTGCATCTCACATGAACAGATAAACTCAATCTCCAAAACTGCTGTGAGTGTCACTTATACCGTTTCATTTGAGAAAACTCGCATCATGTCATACTGTATGTATACACACACAGAAACTTCACGGCAACCTGTCAAAATAAAAGTACGGTGTAACATGTTTAGTCATTATTTGGGTAGCACACATATTCTGAATGCCTTCATCAGAATTCAAATTAGCCATTTTAATCTAGATTAATCTAGATTAATTCCAAGATTTAATCTAGATTAATCTAGATTAAAAAAATTAATCTATGCCCACCCCTAATATATATATATATATATTGCATAAAGAAAATACATTTTTAGAATCATTAAGATAACATTATGACATTATTTTAATCACAATTAAACACAGTTTTTACCATAATTTCTCAAAACATCCAGACATTTTATGTTTTTATAAATCTTTGTTTGTTTTGTTTTGTCTACTGATTCCTTTTTTTATTTGTTTCATTACTAATTCTATGCATTTATTGTAGCAGGCATTTTTCATATTATTAGACAACTACCCAACCAACTGGGAACATTTAAAAAAAGTTCTGGCAAGATTCTCTCAAAATTATGAACAAACAGTAACGTTAATAGAATGTTCATTCAATGTTATATGGTCTTTAATTTACTAATGTTCTCAAAACATTAGCACAAATGTGATTTAGACATCATTCATGGAGTGAAACTGAAACATTTATGAATCATTTAAAAGCATTTGTCTAATGTTTTTTAATTGTTGCAACTTGTTTCGGAATGTTCAGAGAACTTTCAAAAGTAACATTTTCAGAAATGTAATTTATACATCATTCATGAAGTGAAACTGAAACATTTATGAAACATCTAACACTGAAACATGTCTGAAACATTTAAAAACCTAATTTGTTTTTTATTTTATTTTAATGTTGCTACTTGTTTCGGAATGTTCAGAGAACTTTCAAAAGTAACATTCTCAAAAATGTGATTTATACATCATTCATGGAGTGAAACTGAAACATTTCTGAAACATTTAAAAACATTTGTTTAATGTTTTCTAAACGTTGCTACTTGTTTCGGAATGTTCGAACTTTCAAAAGTAACATTCTCATACTGTTTGCATAATTATGAAATTGAATTTGTTGAATGTTGAACATTCAGAGAACAAAAGAAATGGGAACATTATCAAAACATTTGATCATTTTTATTAGATGTGAAGATTAGGAAACAAGCTAGAGAAGAAAAGTCTTGTAGATCTAGGCTCTTACTGCATGGCTGGTGACTGATTTTTACTGAGGAGAAACATCTCAGACAAAGTTGAACTAAACACAACTAGAAAACAAGAAGATCTTCCTGTGGTTTGGTATCTCTGGAGGAAGCAACCCACAGGAAGCTCTTCGTTTCTCTTTTACTTTTCTTTTTTAATGTGGAAGTTTCGAGCTGTTTCTGGATCAGCGGTTTGGTGGGAGCGCCGTTTTTAGCCGGACGTCTCGAACGGTGACAGTAACCCTTTGCTGTGTCCCTTTCAGGGTGATGGAGAGCTCCGACAGCAACCGCATGACCACCCAGAACATCGGCATCGTGTTCGGCCCCACGCTGATGCGTCCGGAGAACGAGGGCGGAAACATGGCTATTAACATGGTCTATCAGAACCAGGCCATCGAGCTGCTGCTGAGCGAATACCAGCAGATCTTCGGAGCCGAGCAGACGGGATCTTACTAAACACAGTGCCAGACTGCACTGGGATACCACAACAGTTCTGGAGACGGTACTGATGCTCACGCTGGACGGATCTCATAGTGTTCAATGCAAGATCTGCATCATTACTCCACAAACTCACCAGATATATGAGAAGCGTTTATGAATGAGTGGATCTCGTGAAAACACAAACAGGTCACAGTTCAGCTCAAATGACAAAAATAATAATAAAAAAGTGGAAATTATTTTTTGCATAAAGAAAATAGCATTTTTTGATCATTAAGATAATATTATTTTATTATTATTTAAACACATTTTAACATAAATTCTCAAAGCATCTGGACGTATTACGTGTTTTTAATTTTTTTGGTTTGTTTTGCATGAAGAATTTAATTTTAGGATTATTAAAATAACAGTATGATATTATTTTAATCACAATTAAACACATTTTTTATATATATGTGCAAAGCATCTGGACATTTTACATATTTTAATTCTGTTTTTTTTTTTCAACAGTAATTCTTATCATAAGTTCTAAAAATTTGAAATTATATTTTAAATAAAGTAAAATCATTTTGGGATCATTAAGATAAGAGTATGATATTATTTTAGTCACAATTAAACACGTTTTTTTATATAAATGTTTAAAGCATCTGGATTTTTTTATGTATTTTAATTCCATTTTTTCAACACTGATAATTATCTTAAGTTCTAAAAATGAGAAATTATATGTTAAATAAAGAAATATAATTTTTGGGATCATTAAGATAACCATTTTATATTATTTTAATCACAATTAGAGACTTTTGCCGCACATTTTCAAAACATTTTTAATGAATTTGTCTTAAACAGAAATATTTCTCATAAGTTCTAAAAGAATAGAAATATTTTACATTAATAAAATTAATTTTTGGGATCATTAAGATAACCGTTTAATATTATTTTAATCACAATTAAACACATCCATCCATTAATTTTTTTAATGAATTTGTCTGAAACAGAAATATTATTCATAAGTTCTAAAAGAGTAAAAAAATATATTTCACATGAAAAAAAATTTTTTTAGAATAATTAAGATTTTTAATAATTAACATTATCATATCATATCAATAATTAAGATGATCATAATTAACATTATGATATTATTAATCACAATTAAACACATTTTTAAACTAACTTTTACATTTTTTCCCTCAAAAAAATCTATTATATTTCACATTATTTTTTTTATTTTTTTTGGTTTTTAGGATAACATTATTACATTATTTTAATGATAACTATAATTTTTCAAAGCATCCAGAAATTTTAAATAATATAAATGACATTATATACATTATACATAAATAACATTTATACAGTTTTTAAAGTTAACATTGTGATATTATTTCAATGACAATTAAACACATTTTTACCAAATCTTCAAGCATCCAAACATTTTTTTTTTTACTTTCAGACAGTAATAATAATAAGATAAAATTAAAGTAATAATAATAAAATAATACTTCTACTTAATTCTAAATGATATAAGATTGACTTAAAAACAATCTTTATGCAAAAACATAACTTCTTTTGTTATTGGGTGATCTGAAAATGTAAGATTCACTCGTTTATTTATATGTGTGTGTGATCCGTCTTTCAACTCTTCAGATTTTATCCCTAGTGCCTTTTAACTCTTTTTATGTCAAAGGATTCCCCGCTCAGAGCTGGTGCAGATTTAATGCATAAAAGCACGAAAGACAAAACGCCGTCAAATAAAGCCGTACGTGTCACTCAATAATCATAAAGATCAGCGCAGGTCAAGCGGTTCAGCCATTTAGTCGCCTTTTAATGGAGAAATAAAACTGGATGCAATTCTCTCCAAAATGCGACGTAATTCCCTTTCCATTGTTCTTATGTGTGCATGTGCATGCATGCGTGTGTGTGTGTGTGTGTGTGTGTGAGATAGAGGAAGTTCAGAGGTGTGTGTGTGTGTGTGTGTGTGTGTGTGTGTGTGTGTGTGCCAGTCTCAGCGCGGGTGGAGCTCTTTGCTGCCATTTCTCCAAAACTCTGCTTTTAATAACAGAACAAAAGAGGAACTAAAAATGCATATGTTTAAAAAATGTGCATCCCCCTCCCGCCCCACGCCGTGGTTTGGTAATTTTATATGGACTGTGGCTTTGGCTCGCGACTAAAAGAGCCGGGCAGAATGAAAAAGCACCGGGAACGCGTACACACATTTTAATGTTTGATTTTATATATTTATTCATTTTTATTTTCTTATTATTTCAATTCCATGAGGGGCCACAAAGAAGCTTTCCAGAGGACAAGCGGAGCAGAAAAGACTAATGTTATAATATTCCTCTTCACTTCTGGCATCATTATGATCAGTTACTTTTAAAAGTAATGCATTACAATATTGAGTTACTCCCTAAAAAAGTAACTAATTACGTTACTTAGTTTAGCTTTTTATGGAAAGTAATGCTTAGTTACTTTTGCGTTACTTTTTAAAATCTGGGCAGGGCTTGCTTGTTTGTTTTTAATATGAAAAGTTGTATTTTTGTCAGATGTAAAAGCCTTTTCACAGCAAAAGCCTCAGGCTTAGAGAAAAGTAAATTCATGTCTGTACAGTAGACCACAGAAGAAAAAATGTCAGATTATCTTGAGTAATTTTTGCTTATTAGCATGGATGAATTGGATCATTGAAGGTCGGCAGCAAAGACATCGGTTAATAAAATGGGATTAAATGCATAAAGAATATTTGTATTATTTAACATATTTAATTATTATAGGTTTGCGTTGAATTTCAGCGCTTTTATTCATTTTGAGGAATACTGTATTTTTTGTTTTGAGTGAGATGAATGAATGCATGTTCACATTTATTCTAGAACTAAAGGAACATCTTACTCACAATTTCTCTCAACATGGGGACAGGAGAGCTTTTAATCAATAAATGGGGGAAAAGTAACTCAGATATTTTCTTGTCAATAAAAAGTTACCTGGAAAAAGTAATATTATTACGTAACTTGCATTACTTGTAATGCATTACCCCCAACACTGTTGATAATGAACCTTCAAGGCCTGTTTACTGACTCAAAATAGGACGCTTGAAGGATATTCAACCAAAAATGTACTCACCTTCATGTAGTTGTTTTTCATAAAACAGGAGCAAACTCCTGGAGTGACTCCTGAAAGGAAAAAGAAACAGAATTTGTTTAGTGGAAATACTTTTTGTTGCAGATCTGAATTGTGAATATTGTGCTGAACTTGTCGTTTTGTGTTCATTGAGAAGAAAGAGAGAGAGTATGTGACGTTTTTCATTTGTAGTGAGAAACAGGCCTGATTCATTGGCTTTCATCGTTTCTGAAAAGTCTCCTACACTCATACAATATTTTATTTTAATGTGAGAGCTCTCAGTTTTGTGTGGATGTTTCCTTTTCATAATCTGTGTGTGATGAAGACGACTAGTCATAAAACATCCGTTCCTCAGACCACATCCATAGCCAGAGTGACTTGCTTTTTTTTCTCCCTTTAAATTCTGTATTTCAGAATTATGACAATAAAACAGAAACCTGTTTGGAAAGAGTTCTGGTTTTGATTTATTCTCAAGTGACTCAATGATATAGAAATTGGTGGGTCTCGTAAAACACAACCTTTTCAGCTCAGATGGCAAAAATAATAATCAAATATTTTTATTTTTTATTTTTTTTGCGTAAAGGAAAAACGTTTTAGGATTATTAAGATAATATTATGATATTAATTTATTAATTTATTTATTTGCAGTAATTGTTCCTTAGGTTCTAAAAAATAGAAATGATAAGCATTTTAGGCTCTATAAAAAGAAACATTTACTAAACTAAATGTTTTTAGCTCTTTTTTTCTACTGTAATAATTGACTATGGTTCTAAAAAATAAATATTATATTATAAATAGATATTTGCGCAAAGAAAATATTTTTTTAGGATGATTACGATAACATTATGATATTATTTTAATGACAATTAAACACATTTTCGAAAAAAAAAGTCTCAAAGCATCCAGACATTTTACGTTTATTTATTTATTTACAGTAATAATTCCGTAGGTTCTAAAAAATAGAAATTATATGGAAAATTAATTTTAGGCTCTATAAAAACATTATTTTAATGACAAACATCTTGTAAAGCATCCAGACATTTTTTTTTTTGGTTCAAATTTTTTTTCCTACTGTATTAATTCACTATGGTTCTACAAAAAAAAGCAAATATTATATTATAAATAGATATTTGCATAAAGAAAATGGAATTAAGATGGCATTATGATATTATTTTAATCACAATTAAACATTTTTTCCATAATTTTTCTTTTTTTCATTATTTTTTTAAACTGTAATAATTCACTACGGTTCTAATAAATAAATATATTTTGCATAAAAAATAATTAAATTATAAATTAAATTAATTTGTAGGATTATTAGGATAACATTATAATATTAATTTAATAAATAAAATAAAATTGTATAAATTCTCAAAGCATCCAGACATTTTATGTTTTTAATTTGGGTTTTAAAAATAAAAATACTTTTTGCATAATGAAAAATATATTTTTTTTACGATCATTAAGATAACATTATGTTATTATTTTAATGACAATTAAACACATTTTCACCACAATTTCTCAAGGCATTCAGACATTTTATGTTTTTTTTTTCAACTGTAATAATTCACTACGGTTCTAAAAAATAAATATATTTTGCATAAAGAAAATTATATTTTAGGATCATTAAGATAACATTATATTATTTTAGTCACAATTAAACACATTTTCACTATAATTTCTCAAAGCATTCAGACATTTTATGTTTTTTATAGTTTTTTTTTTTCAACTGTAATAATTCACTACGATTCTAAAAAAAATAATATTTATTTTTTAATATAATATTTAAATTTAAATTTATAATATTTATTATATTTTGCATAAAAAAGTTTTTTTTAGGATCATTTGACAACATTATGATATTTTAATGACAAACACATTTTCACCATAATTTCTCAAATTTTTTTGTTTTGTTTTTTTCCAACTGTAATAATTCACTACAGCTCCAAAAAATAAATATTATCTTTTGCATAAAGAAAATTATTTTTTAGGATCGTTAAAATAACATGATGATATTATTTGAATGACAATTAAACACATTTTCTGTTGCGAAAGAGCTTCTGTTTTTGATTTATTTTGAATTGACCGGCGTCAGGATTTATTTGCAAAAATAAAAATCAAATAAATCCAGATGACCAGATTACAAACTAATCATGCCACAGACGATTTATTGATATTAAACCAAGTTTACTGGGTGATTTTCATTTCTTTTGTGGCGTTTGTGTTGTTTGACGCAGCAGGAACATCATGTCTTGTTCTCAGAGATGCAGATGAGTAACATCTCTGAACTCTGAGATCATTATATATTATTAAAAATGTAAAACAACATCCGTTTGCAGCTTCTCTGACTCCAACCACACTGTTTAGGTGGAGGCCTGAAATCAGTGCTGATTTGAGTCAGTGTTGTAAACGGGCTCCCCCGCCTCACACACACACTTACCTCAACCACACTCATTTAATGTCATTAGAAAGAAACGCAGCCAAGTTCAAAGAAACAGCGTTCCTGCTGTTAGATTTACGATCTGCGGGATGAAGCGTCATAATAACCATGAAACGCCATTATTCACTCATTATTAATATTGCCTTTCTAGACATTTGACTTTGTTTTAGAGCAAAATGATTAAAGCGAGAGATTCAACACTCACAGAATGGTCACATCTAAAATGATGCTCAAAAATATCAACCCAAATTCATTCCTTTACACAAAGTATAAATGCTGTGCTAAAATGCTTTTTAGTGCATGCAAAGCACAATAAATCCTCCAGCGCCTGTATTTTCCAGTTTGTCCTAACATGCATCAATGACTTCTAGGTCATATTTCCCTAAAACTTAATAATAAAAATAAAAAATAAAAACTATATTTTCACCAAAATAATACAAAAAAAATATTTTTTAAAATTTGTTTTAAATAAAAAAAATTTAGTAAAAAAAAAGAATATATATATATATATATTCTCTCTCCTTACAGTAATAAAAATGTAATGCAAGTGCAAAAATCTTAAAACATAGAATTTCATATTTAATTTTTTTGTATCATTTTTGTGTGAAATATGACATTGACATTGGTAGAATGTATTTTTCTGACATTATTTAAATTAAAAATAAAATTTCATATTTAATTAATTTTATTATTTTGGTGTGAAATATGTTGATGACATCTTTGGTTGATTTTTTTTTTTCTAAAATTATTTTAATTAATTAAAAATCAAATTTCATATTTAATTAATTTATTATTTTGGTGTGAAATATGATGTTGACATTCTTGGTAGAATGTATTTTTCTGAAGTAGAAATCCTGTGCTAAAATGCTTTTTAATTCATGCAAAGCACAATAAATCCTCCAGCATCTGTATTTTCCAAAATATATACAACTTTATCTTGTCTTAATAAACTGATCCTGAGATTTTGAAATGTTTAATTTTGTCTTGAAATGCATTAATGACTTCTGGGTCATATTACACACACACACACACACACACACACACACACACACACACACACACACACACACACACACACACACACACACACACACACAAAAAAAAAAAATAATAAATAATAAAAATGAAAACTATATTTTCACCAAAATAATACAAAAAAAAGACATTTTTATATTTTAATATATATATTAAAATATAAAGATTTCATTTTTTGTATTATTTTGGTGAAAATATAGTAAATAAAAAATATATATAATTTGAATATAAATATATATGTATAAATGTAAATAAATGTAATGCCAGTGCAAAAATCTTAATGGATCTTAAAACATAGAATTTTATATTTAATTTTTTTGTATTATTTGGGTCTGGAATATGACAGTGACATTGGTGGAATGTATTTTTCTGAAATCATTTTAATTAAAAATAAAATTTCATATTTAATTTTTTTTTTTGGCACAAAATTTGTTGACATTCTTGGTTGAATTTTTTTCCTAAAATAATTTTAATTAACAAAAATGACATTTCATAATTAATTTCTTTTATTACTTTGTGGTGTGAAATATGATGTTGACATATTCTTGGTAGAATGTATTTTTCTGAAGTGCTAAAATTCTTTTTAGTGCATGCAAAGCACAATAAATCCTCCAACGTCTGTATTTTCCAAAATATGTACAACTTTATTACAAAGATTATGTATTAACATTTTAACAAAGCTTAAAAAATTTGTATAAAAATAACACTGGTGAAAATAGTGCACAGTTCTGTGTGCAAGAAGCATTTGGTGCAACGCCCAACGTTTACAGAGAGTTAATAGTTAAAGTAGAAAAGTGGAGCACTAAATGAAGAAAGGCAGATTTAAAGCACCGTTTGCATTTTGCTGGTTGAATGAAACTCAATAGCAGACATTTGCATAGTCGCCAGCATTATAAAGCTTCCCGGCTCCGTTTCTGAGCTCGTTTTCAGTGCAACACATGCTAGACTGGCGTTTTCTTTCTCCAAAGGGCACTTTATGAATGGATTGCATTGCGTTATTTGGTGCATCAGAGCTTGTGCAAATATCTGAGCACATCAACACCTCACTTTGAGGTCTGAATGTCTGTCATTATCGTCCAAGTTCACTGTTTTTCCAGTTCATGGATGTCAAATCTGTGTTTAATCTGAGTTATAGTGCAGTTTGAGATAATTATGAGGAAACCAGAAAGGCCATCTGAATGATCCATTAACTAACCCCTGATTACTGCTCCTCAACAGCAATTGCTGGTCAAATCAACGAGTGTAAATAGCTACTATGTTGAAATATTTCATATTTCACTACATATGGTTGTCTTGTGTTCATAAACTGATCCTGAGCTTTAAAAATGCATCAGTTTGTCTTAAAATGCATCAATGACTTCTGGGTCATATTTCACTCCAAAAAAAAAAAAAAAACTTTAATAATAATAATAATAATAAAATGAAAACTATAAATATACATTTATATTTCATTTTATTTTATTTTTCTCTCCTTACAGTAATAAAAATGTAATGGCAGTGCAAAAATCTGAATGGTTCTAAAAACAGGCATATTTTCTTTATGAAAAACAGAATTTCTTATTTTACATTCTTTTTTGTATTATTTTGGTGTGAAATATGACATTGGTAGAATGTATTTTTCTGAAATTATTTTAATTAAAAATAAAATTTCATATTTAATTTATTTTATTATTTTAGTGTGAAACATGATGTTGACATTCTTGAAAGAATGTATTTTTCTAATTTCAATTAAAAATATAATTTCGTATTTAATTTCTTTTATTGTTTTGGTGTGAAATGACTTTGACATTCTTGGTAGAATGTATTTTCTACAATTATTTTAATTAAAAAAATATATTCTGGTGTGAAATGTGATGTTCACATACTCTTGATGCAATGTATTTTTCTAAAATTACTTTAAATAACACAAATAAAATTTCATTTCTTTTATTATTTTTGGTGTGAAATGATTTTGACATTCTTAGTAGAATGTATTTTTCTAAAATTATTTTAATTAACAAAAATAAAATTTCATATTTAATATCTTTTATTATTTTGGTGTGAAATATGATGTTGACATTTTTGAATTGCATTTTTCTAAAAAAATTTTTAAATAAAATATAATTAATATTTTGGTGCAAAATATAATTCCATTTTAAATTGCTTTTATTACTTTGGTGTGAAATAGTATAGAATGTATTTTTAGATTATATTTTGTATAAAGAAAATAAAGCCTTTCAAAACCATTTCAAATTTTTGCATCAAGACATTTATGTGATGCAATTATTTCTCAGCTTTTTTTTAATAACAGCATAAATTATGCGGTTCAAATGTATTTATTTAAATGCAAGTTTACTACCATTGCAAAAAAAAAAAATCTTAATGGTACTTTATGTAAAATCTAATTTCATATTTAATTTGTATTATTATTTTGAATGTGAAATATGACTTTGGCATGTTTTGTAAGATTATTCTTCTCTTTTCCAGTTGCCATTTATGTATTTTAGTATTTTTAATTTATTTATCTAGTTTTACTTATTTGACAAAGTCTCAGACCCGTTTCTGCCTCTCACAGTGATTTGAGCGCTGTAGGGAAGCTCTGGATTCCGATGATGAATCAAGTCTTTGGAGAAGCGTGCGTTCATGTATATTAGTCTTTGGCCTAAAAACGCTTGGATGTGTTCGTTCACAGTCACGTCACACTGAATGTGCATTTCACATCTTTGGTAAACACTGAAGAATTGTCTGGTCTCACTCGGGACTCCCCTGTTGCTCACTTCTGTCTGCAAGTTTTTCCTCAGTTTCAGAAACTGGTTCCGTTCTCATGGCTCCATGGTAAGCGTGGTTGCTAAGTGAGTTCTCATCTTCCTCCTCCTCTTCCTCCTCCTCCTCATCTCTAAACTCGAGTGCTGCTCCCTCCATGCTGGAGTCGCTCAGATACGCTCCGCTGTCCTCCAGCGCCGATGTTGGTCCCTCGGTCCCGCCGTGCGTCTCCGTGACGGGGCTCCGGTAGGGAACGGCGTCCTCCGCGGCTCCGTCGGGGTCGCCGTCGCGGCTGCAGAAGGCGTAGCGGTGGTTCATGTGCTGCGAGTACGAGCCCGAGTGAGAGAAGCGCTTGCCGCATTTGTCGCACTGATACGGCTTCTCTCCGGAGTGCAGGCGGCTGTGCTCGATCAGATGATGCTTGTGCTTGAAGGCCTTCTTACAGATCTGACACTCGTGAGGTCTTTTACCTACAGAAGAAAGTGCAGTTAGATATCCGTCTGCTCATTTAATATGTCTGTACAAGATTTGTATGTATTTAAATAAAAATGTAGTGATTTACTATCTATGTGACCCTGCTTAAGTAGCAATAGCCAACAATACATTGTATAAACTTATATAAAATATATAATATATAATATAATATATAAACTTAATTTTTGATTAGTAATTTGCATTGCTAAGAAGTTCATTTGCACAACTTTAAAGGCGATTTTATCAATATTTAGATTTTTTTGCACTATTTTTTGCATACGAATAGTTGCATCTCGACCAACAAACAAACCATACATCAATAGAAAGATTATTTATTTATGTAATGAAATCTAAAAAAAAAAAGACCCTTATGACTGGTTTTGTGGTCCAGGGTCACATATACTGTATATTTTTACATATAGTTAATATGTATTGCATAGTATGCATTTATGTATAGCTCATGTGTGTCTATTTTCAGTATTTCAATAACTTAATTTTATATATATATATATATATATATAGGATATAATATATAATATATATTTATTTATTTATTTTTTTTAAGTAAAATATTAATTTTAAGTATATAATTGTAATATATATATATATAAAAATTAATAAAATTAATATTT
>NC_133372.1:46275587-46473563 GCF_049309525.1 Garra rufa
GACATATCCTGATATATCATATTTAATTCAGCCTAAACCACATTTTACTACCTTTATCCTAATGACTGCAATGCTGGATAATATAATCCTTACATCATCTTAAAAAGCAGCTACAAATAACAAGCAAAGAACATTTACAATATCAAAGAACATAGCCTAGTCTAGTGCGAGGTGCACTTTAATATAAATAAATCTCTTCCCCATGCGGCGCGTTAAGGCGACGTGGCCACTGTATGCGTGTGTTTATATCACAAGTTTCTGAAGCATCCTAGAACCGACTCTCTGCACTGCATCGCTAAAGTTAGGCGCCTTTTTGACGGATAATATTAATAATCGTCTTGCTATTGTCAAACCCTGGTGAAAAAAACAGCATATGCTGCTTAGGTATGTTTTGGTGCTGGGATGCTGGTTTTAGCTGGTTTATGCTGGTCCTTTGCTGGTTCATGCTGGTTCTTTGGCTGGTTAATGCTGGTCCTTGACCAGCAACATGACCAGCATAAATCAGCAAAGGACCAGCATGTTTTTTCAGCAGGGAAGGCATCAGCAACTTAACCCTAACTTGGTGGTTCTTCAAGATCTTGACTGTAGCCTATTTCTAGAGTTTTTTTTTCTTCAATATAGTTAATTTAGAGTTAGTTTCATTTCTACAAATGGTGCAAACTCTGCTAGATTATAGATCAAAGATTCCCATTCCCCTGCCATTCTGTGATCGGCAATCGGCAGATCATGATCTTGGTGATCGGTAATCCCAAAAATGCTGATCGGAGCATCTCTAATATATATATATATATATATATATATATATATATTTATTTTTTTTTTTTTTATAAATATAATAATTGAAAAAATATATTTATATATTTTACAGAAATTTTATATCACTACCCATTATTTTTGTTTTAGTATATATAGTATATAACCCTTAAGAATACTACATTTTGTAAATATCACATATTTAGGTTTATATATATATATATATATATATATATATATATATATATATATGGTTTTAATTTGATAATTATTACTATTATTTACAGTGCATATATACATACACATACAATTTTTTACACATATTTTTTACATTTTTATTTGGATATATTTCTATAAGTTCCTTACATATATACACACATACATATTTATAAATAAATAATATTTATAAATCCAATAATTACAAATTTTATATGAAGAGTTCAGATGCAAAATCCTCTAAATTCCATCTGAACCCTTCTTGTAAAATGAACATTTTTATCAGGCTCTTACATTTATGTTCAGTTATTTCACGTTAACTGCACAGAAAAGGACCTTTATATTGCCATTAGAGTAAAATGACTGAATTTAAACATAAGAGCCTGATAAAAATGCTCATTTTAGATGAACTCTTCAATTATTTTATATATAAATGTATAGCATCTGTCCTGTACCTGTGTGCTCATATTTGTGGCGCAGTAGAGAGCTGCTCTTCTGGAAGGTTTTGTCGCAGATGTCGCAGGCGTACAGTCCTTCCTCGGTCTTCTTCAGCCTCTTCCTCCCAGGACCGATCTCTCCATCCATCCCATCATCCATCAGAGACAGATACTCCAAACCGCCGCGATTCAGAGCTTCCGCCTGGATGGAGAAAAAGGGGTCAGTATTATTCATTATCAAGCTTGCATGTGGTGTGTTCCTCAGTGTTTCACACAAAAACACAAACAATAACTTTCACTTGATTTCTGCATCTTTGCAAATCAAACCAATGAGCTGCAACACTATATTTCTTTTTATTAATGTTGTTGAATATTTCGAATATCCAGTCTGTCTTTATAGAGAGTGTCCGTAGTGAAAGGTTGTCAAGCAGAGAGCAGATATGAGTGTGCAGGCGTGTGGAAACGGACCGGTGCTCTCTTTGCCCTTTGACATGAAGTGCAGGGAATTTCCCTGAGCGTGGCGTGTTTGTTTACAGCTCAAGCAGAGGAAACCATTCAGCTTCAGAACAGAGCAGAGCACATGGATGCCAACGCAGCTGTTGCAATATGATGCGCTCTTGCATTATATGCGTGTGTATATATAGCAAACCTCTCATATTCTGCTTTTGTGACTAAGACTGTAAAATCAGTCTTTCTCATTCTAATATCATTTAATTTGCTTACTGCGTATTTCCAAGCAAAGCTTGAGATTAAAGCTGATATTGCATTGTATTATAATGTTTCGATTTGGAATTAACTATAAATAGTATTAAATTGAAAAGTATTAAATAGTGTTTGTTCAAATCATCAACTGTAAATACTATCTTTTCACGGCTTTTAATAAAAACAGCTTTGAGTCAAATGTAACTTTTAATTTGATAAACAGTTAAAAAAAAGTTTTTCGTCTAGGAAAATGAACCAAAAATAATATATTGTTCAACAGAAATATTGTTCACTGTGATGTAAAACAGAGGCTAATGGGTTAAAAATATATAATATATAAAAAAAAAAAAAATGCATACATGCACACATAAAAAATGTTTGTGGAAAAAAAGGAAAATAAACGAAAATTAAAGTTAATAATGACTACATGTTTCACCTCAACTTCCTGTTTCAACAGGAAATATGTCTACACAGGACAGGAAACTATGCTTATCAAGCTGTTACATTGGTCTTCTTTTAGTTGTTTTTCACATAAACTTATTTTTTACACATATTTAGAATATCTTTTGCTACAATGAATATCATTTTTTTATACATATATTTTATTACATATTTTTTTGTTATAATGAATATGCCCCTTTTTACATTTCATTTTACATGTACATCATTTTACACTTTTAGAATATCTTTTGTTACAATGAATATCATGTTTATGTATTATTAGACATGTAAAATACACAATATCATTTTTTTATTTGTATTATTTTTTTATTAATTTTATTATTATTATTTTATTACATAAATTTAGAATGAACTTTTGTTAATGAATATCATAATTTTTATTTTTATATTTTATTACACATCTTAAGAATGCATTTTTGTTATAATGAATATATTTTTTGCTTTTATATTTTATTTTAAATACATAGAATATTTTTGTTATAATGAATTAATGTTTTGTGATCATTTTATGTATTATTAGACATGTAAAATACACTTTTGTTATACTGAAAATCATTTTTAGTTTTCCATTTATATTCAGACTATTACATTTTACTGTACTCATTTAGAATTTTTTTAAATAATGAATTATGTTTTACTTTTATATTTTCTTTTACATATTTAGTGTACATTTTTGTTAGAATAAGAATTACATTTTTATTTTTTATATTTTATTATACATATTTAGAAAACATTTTTGTAATAATGAAAATCGTTTTTTAATATACATACAAAGAATATATTTTGTTAAAATTAATATATTTTTTATTTTATTATATATATTTAGAATACATTTTGTTATATTCATTTTAACAAAATGTATTTGTATGTACAAAAAAAAACAATTTTCATTATATGTTTTATTTTATACATTTAGAATAAAAAAAATTATAATGGAAATCAATTTTTATTTTATACATTAAACATTTTTTTTATTTAACATAAATATATATAATAAAATACAAAGAATATATTTTAACACATTTTTGTTACAAAAATATTATTTTTTATTATTATATAAAAAAGTATTATACATAATGAATATCATATTTGCCCTTACCATGATCGAATGCCTTTCCTGTTGTATTCTCTTCAGCACTGACTCTGACTCCGCCTCCACCATATACGCCACAGGAGACAGGAAGCCCGGACTGGGCGTGGGTGGCGTCAGAGGAAGTGATGTCAGACCGTTATGTCCCAAACCAGCGGGGATCATGTGATTGAAGAGCGGGAAGCTACTAAACACCGTGCTCCCAAACAGCGGTGACGCCGCATAGGCCCCGCCCACCTGCTGCTGTGAGGGCGGAGTCAGTCTCTTAAACACGCTTTCGTTGTCGCGTCTATCGTGATGCGGCGAGTATCCGTTACACGCCGGATTGCGCGGTGCAACGGAGACCGAATGCGCTTTGGGAATAGACAAGTCTAAAGGTTCATTTTGAATATGATTCGATTGCCGTGGCGACGTGGTGACTGACAGGTCAAGACCGGGAGGTGAGCCGAAGCGTGAGCCAATCAGATGCTGGCGATCGGGTAAAGCAGGTGATGATGGTTTCCTAGGACTGATGCTTTCTTCGTTCGGCCAGTGTTTGTCCTGCGAGAGTTGCGCGGGTGTCGGAAGAGGCACGAGGATCTGCTGAGGCACAGAATGCCAGGATGAGCGCTGCGGCGATGACAGATCTCTATAGGGGGCGTTATTGATTGTGGGCGACGTCTGGGCCTCGTACGGCCGAGAGAAGTTTTCGTGCTTCGCTTGTTTCTCATCTACCACCTCCCTCCTCAGCATCTCCTGCAGCAGGTGTTCGAATTTGCTACGCGACTGCAGCAGCGGAAGCAGCGTGGTGCCCTTAAACACGCCCGTCCTCAGAGCCAGATCCTCCGCCGGGTCCCACGTCCGGCTCAGGACGGGAACGGCCGACTCCAGCGGGAACTGAGAGAGCGGCCCGTACGGAGAGCCCTTCCCTCGGCTGCCGTTCCTTCCTCCGACAGCAGGGGGCGACGTTGTCGACGGGAAGAGGTATGTGGGATGGGCGTGGCCGTTGTAATGAGCTCCGTTTCCTGTCGTGCCGCCGCTCAGGCATTTCTTACTGCTGAGGTGGGAACTGTAGGACCCCGAGTGGCTGAAACGCTTTTTGCAGTTTTGGCATTCGTACGGCTTCTCACCTGCACAGGAGAAACGCAGAAATGTAACATAAGTCAAGTCAGCTTTATTTATATAACACTTTTAACAATACAGCATAACATAAGCATATCTGAATTTGACATGAAGTGCATTTTTATTTTTATGCATATGGTCGTTTATTATTATCTTTTATTTTTAGCTTTAATTAAGCTAGCATCATAATGGTTGGAGTTGTAGATTTATTTCAGAAATTCACTGAGTGCATGTGTGACTCTGGACTAGACTTGTAGTCAAGACCGCCTAAACCGAGACCAAGACCAAGACCAAGACAGACCATGTCAAGACCAAGACCAAGACCAAGACAGACCATGTCAAGACCAAGACCAAGACCAAGACAGACCATGTCAAGACCAAGACCAAGACCAAGACCAAGACAGACCATGTCAAGACCAAGACCAAGACCAAGACAGACCATGTCAAGATCAAGACCAAGACCAAGACAGACCATGTCAAGACCAAGACCAAGACCAAGACAGACCATGTCAAGACCAAGACCAAGACCAAGACAGACCATGTCAAGACCAAGACCAAGACCAAGACCAAGACCAAGACAGACCATGTCAAGACCAAGACCAAGACCAAGACAGACCATGTCAAAACCAAGACCAAGACCAAGACAGACCATGTCAAGACCAAGACCAAGACCAAGACAGACCATGTCAAGACCAAGACCAAGACCAAGACAGACCATGTCAAGACCAAGACCAAGACAGACCATGTCAAGACCAAGACCAAGACCAAGACAGACCATGTCAAGACCAAGACCAAGACCAAGACAGACCATGTCAAGACCAAGACCAAGACCAAGACAGACCATGTCAAGACCAAGACCAAGACCAAGACAGACCATGTCAAGACCAAGACCAAGACCAAGACAGACCATGTCAAGACCAAGACCAAGACCAAGACAGACCATGTCAAGACCAAGACCGATACCAAGTCGAGACTGGAGAAAAAAAACAGACTAGTGTTGAAGCTACGCAATAACTTGTATGAACAGCAGCATACTAGGGTTCAGCCACAGTTTACATTCAATACATATGTGACCCTGGACCACAAAACCAGTCTTAAGTCGCTGGGGTATATTTGTAGCAATAGCCAAAAATACATTGAATGGGTCAAAATTATTGATTTTTCTTTTATGTCAAAAATCATTAGGAAATTAAGTAAAGATCATGTTACATTAAGATTTTTTGTAAAATTCCTACTGTAAATCTATCAAAATGTAATTTTTGATTAGTAATATGCATTGTTAAGAACTTAATTTGGACAACTTTAAAGGTGATTTTCTCAGTATTTTGATTTTTTTGCACCCTTAGATTCCAGATTTTCAAATAGATGTATCTCGGTCAAATATTGTCCTATCCTAACAAACTACAGTAGTCAACATTCGAAGTGGATCAAAAAAGTTAATCAAAAGTTGTCCTAAGATAAGAACGGGTATTCTTTTTGGTTTTAGGACAAATTTGATGAAAGGTTTTGATCCACTTCGAATGTTGACTACTGTATACATCAATAGAAAGCTTATTTATTGAGCTTTCATATGATGTATATATCTCAGTTTTGTAAAATTTAACCTTATGACTGGTTTTGTGGTCCAGGGTCACATATTAGATGGTATTACTTCAACTACAGGCAGAGCAATACAGAGACAGACCATGTCATGTGTGTGACTGAGCTCACTGTAAATGTTTTTTTCAGACTGGGTGAGATCAACTATGTGTAGCAAGTTTATGACGGCTGTTACTGCACCATTAGAGGATTGAGACTCCCTTAACTTTTGTATACTGTTGAGGACTGACATTACTGGTACTGACTGGTTCATCTGACAAAACATCAAACACCCCCAACACCATCTTGCTCCTCCAACAACTGTCTAAACAGTGAGAAATACAGTATGTAACTAGGGGTGCAACGGATCATAGATGATCCGTGATCCGTACGGACCAGCCCCCACGGTTCGGCACGCATGTGATTCGCGGATTAACTTAAATTTATCCATCATAGAGTAAAAGTTTATAATTTGCACGTTTTGTCTTGCCAATTTACCAATTCAAACAATTTTAAACCATTGCCGCAAACTAGAACACGTGCGCTGTTTTTTTGTTTGTTTTTAACGCTGCCGCACACACCTGAAGCGAGCACGCGCACAGAGAGAGAGAGAGAGAGAGAGAGAGAGAGAGAGAGAGAGGCGCGATTCAAACTGCGCGATTCACAGATTGATTCCTCTTTAACTTCTCTTGAACGGAAACGTACATACAAAGTTATGTTTAAATACCCGTTGTTTTATTCTGGTAAACACAGTCGGTTATGTCTTCAGTGAACCGAAACAGCTGAGAAAGAGTATTAGGTACGTGCATTAGGCCTTAAAGAGACAGCATCCTATAAATACCTGCAGTGAGAAGCACTAGTTATTTTTACAATGAATTATTAAATTTCTGCACCTGAATACTCGTATTATTGATTATTTGTTGTATTCATCTACATTTGTCATTTGTGTAATGTTCTTGTTTTGTTACTGAATTTATTAGTTCAGATAGTTTTTGCTGTGGATTAGAAGTACTTAAAGTAAGCATTCAGTAATTAATAAACAACAAACTTTTTTGTTTTGTTTGTTTTTTGCTGATCCGAAAAATGATCCGATCCGTGACTCAAAATCCGTGATATGATCCGAACCGTGAGTTTTGTGATCCGTTGCACCACTATATGTAACCAATTGAAATTATACTTAAAAATGAAATCGTAACATCAAATTAAAGATACACAATTATAAACTTGGATTAGGCCTAATGTTTAGTCAACACAACAGAGATATGCAGATGATATTTAAAAGACCATTTATTTAGTAATATAGAGGGCATAATGTTATATGGATGGATGAGCGCCAACTGCTGTCGCAAAAAAAAAAAAAAAAAAAAAAATACATGCATGTGATTGGTTGCATTTGATTTGAAGGGCGCAAAATATTAATGGTGCATTATCAAACGTTGTGTTGTCGTGGATACCAAAGTTTCTAGAGCGTGTTGTTTTTTTTTGTTTTTTTGAGCGTGTAGTACTGCTAAATCCCCGACCACTATGACGGTCTGAGACAGCGAGACCAAGACAAGACCAAGACCAAAGACAGTCAAGGCCGTGACAAGACCGAGACCACGTAAAAGTACATCACTATTCTGGACCACACACACAATGCAAAAAAATGCTTTTCTTGTTTAGGATTTGTTCTCGTTTCCAGCCAAAATATCAAACAATTCTTAAATCAAGAAGGATTGCAGTCTAGTAAACAAGTTTTCTGAAAACAAGAAAATTTTTCATTTTTATGTTTGTATTTTTTATATTTATAATTTTTAGAAAAAACAAATGAAAATTAAGTTTTTGATTAGAACAAGCGAAATAATCTGCCAATGGGGTAAGAAAAAAATCTTATTTCAAGCAGAAAAGATTATTTTTCATACCCCAATGGCAGATTATTTTGCTTGTTTCAAGCAAAAATGCACTTAATTTTGAGTTGTTTTTTCTAAAAACCATTTTTAGTCTAGAAAATCCTTCTTGATTTAAGAATTTTTTATCTTGGCTGGAAACAAGTCAAAAAAATCAAAGACAGAAAAGCATTTTTGGCAGTGCATCCAGTCATAAGGGTAATTTAAAATTTAGATTTATACATAAATCTGAGAGCTGAATAAATAAGGTTTTCATTGATATATGGTTTGTTAGGATAAGACAATATTTGGTCGAGATACAACCATTTAAAAACCTGGAATTTGAGGATGCAAAAAAATTTTAATATTGAGAAAAATCGCCTTTAAAGTTGTCCAAATGAAGTTCTTAGCAATGCATATTACTTTATTTAAAAATTACATTTTGATATATTTATGAGAAGACATTTACAAAATATCTTCGTGTGGTCCAGGGTCACATATAAAGATAAATCTGTCAAGAAATGTACAGGTCACAAATTATATATATATTTAAAAGTCCAAAGTGACAAAAAGTTTAAGACAAAATTACAACAAAGTTCTGACATAAAAAAATCAACTTTTTGTCATTATTCTTACTTTATCTCATAATTATTACTTTTCGTCATATATAAAAATTTACAAAAGCATCTTTTTGTGTGGCTTAGAAGCTCAATTTAAATGCAAAAATTTTAACGTCATAACTCTTACTTTTTATGTCATAATTAGTATTTACCAAAAAATGACTGTTTTCCCCAAAAAATGTATTTGCTTACATGGCAGAAATGGACTTTCATTCATGTCACTCCAAATTCATATAATTCATAAATTATTTTTTAGCCAATTAGGGTAATTTTCAACACTTTAAAAACATAAATTTTTCTTTTTTGGGAAGACTTGAGTTTTTTAAGGCAATTAGGGTCATTTTCATTAGGGTAGTTTGAATTACTTTAAAAATATTTTCACTACAATAATGAGACTTTAGCAGATAAATGTGCTTAATTGCCTAAATATAATGTCACAGCAGAAAAAGCCTTATGGTCCTAAAATAGGCTTTGTTTTCTTTAAGTGTAATATAATTTAAGGGTCAAGTATGATTTGGGCATTTGTTGGTGTGACTCCCTTTGAACCCACTTTGCTTAAAGTGAAGCTTGAGTGTCTTACCGCTGTGAATGCGCAGGTGCTCTTTGAGGTGATGCTTGTATTTAAAGGCCTTTCCACACTGATTACACTTGAACTTCCGGTTCTCCATACCAGGCTCAGACATGGAGTTCTGGAACAGACGTGAAACAATGAGCATGTTGCATATCTGTACGCATGTGGTTTGTTATGCACGCGTCTGATGTCTGTACCTTCTCGTGAGTCTGGCTGTGGAGGGTTAAGTGTCTCTCCATCTGAGCGCGGTACGGCGTACTGTATCCACACAGAGGACACACGCTGTCTCCTCCATCCCTGTCCTGACAGAACTTCATATGTTCCCGCAGAGACACGTCACGCCGGTACGTCCGCTGGCAGTACGGACACGTCTGAACGGCCGCCTGCAGGCCATCAGGGTTTAAGGCTCCACCGTCTGCACAAACGTAAGAGAAAACAGAGTTACTTTTAGTTTTGGGGATCAATCATGAATAAACAAGTCCAAATTCAGTTTTCCATTAGAAAGAAGGAAATCAAACAGCTTTGGACCACAGTAAAAAAAAATTACTTAAAATGCACTCGTACTAAATATAGTTCAAGTCTATTATAATATTTACAAACATATCGCTTAAAACACACTGATGTAAAACTAATAAAACTTTATTTGCTGTACTACTTGTGCACAATGCACATTTCTTAATATTAAGCCTAAAATATAATTTAATGTCATTATTGATGAGGATTGCATGAACTTTGAAGTGCATCTAAAGCAAAATATAAATATACTTAATGCACTTTAATTGTGCGGAAGTAGTGCTGAAGTCCAACTAAAGATATAATCAAGTACAAAATTAGTTGTTCCAATTTAGCAGACTTTAAATATACCAGTTTAGTATGCTAAAAGTACAATTGCAGGGAATTTTTATTAAGTGCATAATATGTAAATATATTTGTACTATACCTAACATTTATTTAATGTATTTTAAATAGATTTTAGTATATTTATTTTTCACTAAGTGGACCACATTCCAGGAAACAAATTTAGGTTTTAAAAACATTGAACATTGTTTTGAGATGTTTCTAAAATGTCTGGCTTTCTTGTCATGATTGTAACTTCATTTAAAGGTTACAAAAATAATTCTTACAACATTTTACTAATGTTACTTCTGATCTAAATGTAACAATATTTGAACGTTGATTTATTAAAAATCTTTGGTTTTCTTGTCGAAATTGTAACATTATTTAAAGGTTACAAAAACAATTCTTACAGCATTTTACTAATGTTACTTTTTATCTAAATGTAACATTATTTGAACGTTGATTTATTAAAAATCTCTGGTTTTGCTTTTGTGATTGTTACATTATTTAAAAGTAACAGAAATGTTAAGTGACAGAAGGACATGAGTGGTTGTTACATTTCAAACAGTAAAAGTTTCAAAAGAGTTTCACATGTAATGCTCATTTCATATGCAAAGATGTCAGCCAATCATAGCAGTGGGTGTTTATTTTAAAGTCTCACAGCAGACACACCCCTTCCAACAGACCATTTATATATAAATTATTAATGTTTTTGATGAAAAAACATGTTAAGATTATAATTGCACCTCATTAAACATAAAATAATAATTAAAAAAAATACATTTAATAAGCTCTACTAGCTGACCTTTGCCCTCGGGTGACTCGTGTTCTCCCGGTGACCAGCAGACGGGTGACATGTCGCCATGATACGAGCTGACGGATCCGTTTCGTTGTTGATTGTGAATCGGGCTGAGCAGATGCGACACTTTCCTCAACTGCACCACGGAGTCGTAATGTGGCGCGCCGTCCATCACACGAGCTCCGGTCTGACCTGAAAGAGACACACGCCTCAACATCATCATCACACTACTGGATTAGATTACTGAAACAAACAATGTAGTCATATTGATGGTTTAAAGCATTTGCTGTTATCTAAAGATGTTAAATATGCTGTAATAACACACTTTTGTTTCTTACTTATAACTGTTGTTCAGCTACTATAATGTATATTTACATTTTTTTAAAGTTTATAATTTATTTATTTATTAATATGCATTATGTTCTTGCTTAAATTACTACAATGTACTATTTTTAAAGATATTTTGCAGCAAAAAATGCTTTTATTTAATTCATGTTTTATTTAATTTAAGCCAGTGTTTAAAGTAATATTTGCAATGCTTATATTAACATATTTATTTTAAAAGTTTAGTAATGTTTTCAAAGAACAAAAAAATCACATACACTGCCGCTTAAAAGTAAGACTTTTAATGTTTTAAAAAAATCTTATGCTCAGAATTCCTCTTATTTGATCAAAAATACAGAAATTGCAATTCAAAATAACAGTTTTTTTTAATATACTTTAAAATATAATTAATTTCTGTGATGCAAAGCCTAATTTTCAATTGCCATTACTCCAGTCTTCAGTGTCACATGATCCTTCAGAAATCATTCTAATATACTGATTTATTACTTTTATTATCAATGTTGGAAACAGTTGTGCTGCTTAATATTTTTTTGCAACCTGTGATGCTTTTTCCAGGATTCTTTGAGGAATAAAACGTTGAAAAGAACAACATTTATTCAAAATATATATTTTTTTAGTATTTACTATCACTTTTAACCAATTTAACACATGCTTGCTAAATAAAAGCATTAATTTTTTTAAAAGAGAGAAAGAAAAAAAATGTATTGACCCCAAACTTTGAACGAGGTGTTTATTGTTACAAAAGTTTTCCATTTTAATTACATACTGTTCTTTTTAATGTTTTATTTATCAAAGAATCCTGAAAAAAGTATAACAGGTTCCAAAAAAATATTAAGCAGCACAACTGTTTCCAACACTGATAATAAATCAGCATATTAGAATCATTTCTGAAGGATCATGTGACACTGAATACTGGAGTAATGATGATGAAAATTCAGCTTTGCATCGCAGGAATTAATTATATTTTAAAGTATATTTAAATAGAAAACCACTATTTTAAATTGCATTAACATTTCACAATATTGTAGTTTTTTTTGTATTTTTATTTAAATAAACAAAGAAAATGTTCAATAGTTTTTATTTTTATTTTGTTTTCATGGTTATTATTGTGTTTTATTGTGTTAGTTAGCTGTATTTTTTGTTGTTGTTATTTTTACTGCAGTTTAATTGAGATTAATTGGAATGCACAATGAAAAAAATAAGATTTTTAAAATTGTTAAAAAAAAGTTATGTTTTTTGCAAATGAACTCTTTATACACACACACACACACACACACACACACACACACACACACACACACACACACACACACACACACACACACATATACATATATATCTATACATATAATTTTAAATATTTTATTTTTTATGTTATGTTTAATAATCCTAAAATAATCACACCAGATGCATAAAACATAAAAATAATAATAAAAAAATGATTCAAACATTTTTAGCTAATATCCTTTCTGGGCTGGCATATTTTAGTCCAGAACAAAATGTTTAAGCGTAAACGAAAATAAACAAGTCTTTAAGGATTTGTCAGGCTGTAAATATGCAAATGCTGTTTGACTTTATTATCATTTCTTTATATTGGCCTGTTGTCATTCGTTTAGATCAGAGACGTTGTTGTTTGCGATTCTCGCTAATGAAATATGAAGGATGATTCAGCGTGAAGAGAAAATGGCTCGAATGTTGCCGAAATCCTCCCTTGAAACCAATAAGACTAAAATATAAGCAGAAGCGCGCGAGGAGGGATGCCAGTGTGCGCTGCGATGCAGGACGAGCTCTCAAATGTTTGCAGATGTTGGCATGGGCTTTCCAGCTCTCTCATGTGGCCGTGGAAGAGTCCGCGCGCCTCAGCGCCGTAAATAGTCTGTTGTAGGCGAACCCTGCGCGTTTGATCTCCGTCGAACAAAAGGGGAAACGCTCACACGCTCAGTTTTGATTTCAGAAGAGGACCGTCACCTCGTTTGATGTGAGGAAACATTACGGCCCTTGATGAGCGCAGCACTTTTGACTGAAAACTCAGACTCATTACATTCAGGATGATAATTACTCTTAAACGCGTCATGTCTATGTTGTGTGGAGCTGATGTGAATGTAGGCCGCTCACTCATCTTTGGCACACTTTCAGAACTTCCTGATCACATCTGATAAAGTTCAAGTCAAAATACTGAATTCTACGTAGTACAGACACATTCATTACTGAGAAAAATGCTTAAAATGGGTTTTAATGTCACTTTAGGCTGTTCAGAATGAAAACCCCAAATACTACTGTTTATATACTGCATACTAAGTATGCATACTGCTTATTTTCTAAAAATAATGTGAAACACGACATGACCTTAATATGAGAAAAGCATCCGGTCGTTATTAATCTATATGTATTTTTATTCTGCATTTAAAATTTTTATATTTAGTATGGACCAGTTCTAGCGTGAGTGGAAAAAAATGGGTTTTAATGTCACTTTAGGGTACTTTGTTCAGAACGCAATGCTATACACCCTTTCAAGGGTGAGAAAAACAATTAAAAACAACTAATGTCACTTAAGGTCACTTTAGGCTGTTCAGAATGAAATCCCCGCATACTACTGATTATATACGGCACACTAAGTATGCATACTGCTTTTTTCCTAAAAATAACATGTGAAACACAACATCACCTAAATATGAAAAAAGCATCCGGTTGTTATTAATCTACATTCATTTTTATTCTGCATTTTAAATTTTTATATTCCTCCGGAATACTGCACAAGTATACATACTAGGGATGCTCATTTCGGTTAATTTTCCTGACCGACAACCGCTGCTCGTTATCCGAACATTAACCGTTAACTGATAAAATTTGAATAATAAATTAGTTTAAAATAAAAATAGAATGCACGAGTATCTGTGATGACACATTAAAAATACAAGCAAATGTTTTATTTTAACGTGCAAACAGCAGCATACAGTGCAACATAAAAAACTGTATTGACATATAACTTAAATTATCACGCATCAGCAGCGGTTCTGAGAACAGAGAAAATCTGAATGAAAAAAAAGAATAATATAAATATGCCTACACTAAATATGTATAAATTAAATAACTACCTAATTAAGATGACAAAACTAAAACACACTGAATCCTTTTATGCGCTTTGAAGAACTGTACCGGTCTTATTCTTCTCGTCGGACATAAAAATATATAGCAGGCCAGCCAATACCTCAGTGTGCCTAGTTTTTAACATGTCCACATGCTGTACGGATAGGCAGGACCGCTGCCTGTTAACTCTTAGATCCGCGAAAAAAACGCCATCACAAAAACCCTTTCAATTTGCGGTTCGGGACTTCCATCCACTGTCATATGCGTGAGGAGAAGCGCGTGTTTTACAGCGTTCAGCAATAGCCAATCACAGACATGTATGTTGATTTGATTATCACTGTGGCCAATCAGAGGAGGCTATGTTACAATCCACTCACCAACCAAAGTGCCGGTTTCAGTTTTGCTGAAACTACACTTTCACGAACTCTCTTATTAAAACAAAGAAAGTGTTGGCATTATATAAATAAGAGATTAATTGTGCAGTGTAAAGGTTATTTTATTACTTTTTAATAACTTTATGAGATTGCGATGAACTACTCTAAGATGAGTGATAGCTTTCCAGTGATTGTAACGGGAGCGCCTATTGCGCACTTTCTAGACTATAATTCATTCAGAATTTGAATACATTCACTCACGGATTCACTCTCTAATAACCCAATATCGCCTCTTGCCATTGAGTTGCATATACTACATCTGTTTACTAAGTAAAGGTGAAGCGAAATATGTCTGTACAGCCACACTGCACGTGTCGACACGCGCGCGTGAGTAAACAGATAACTTACAAATAGCATTATTTCTTTCACCATGCAGCAAACGTTAAAAAAAAAAAGAATAGAAAAAAACCCTTTTAAACCGTTTAACTGATAGTAATAATCGGTTAAAATTCTTACTGTCGGTTAACGGTTAAACGGTCAATATGAGCATCCCTAATACATACTGCTAAAAATGTGTGAAACAGTATGCAGTTTGTGCTTGAAAGTTGCATCCAGTCATCATTATTAAACAAGGGTGAGAAAAAAAAAAAAAAAAAAAAAAAAAAAATAGGTTTTAATGTCACTTTTAGTCCTTATGAATGCAATCCATGCATACTACTTATTATATACTGCACACTAAGTATGCTTATTTTCTCAAAATAACATGTGAAACACAACATGACCTTAATATGAAAAAAGCATCCAGTTGTTATTAATCTACTATTTTTATTCTGCATTTAAAATTTTTATATTTAGTATGGACCAGTTCTAGCGTGAGTGGAAAAAAAGGGTTTTAATGTCACTTTAGGGTACTTTTTTCAGAACGCAATGCTATACACCCTTTCAAGAAAAGAAAAACAATTAAAAACAACTAATGTCACTTAAGGTCACTTTAGGCTGTTCAGAATGAAATCCCCGCATACTACTGATTATATACGGCACACTAAGTATGCATACTGCTTTTTTTCTAAAAATAACATGTGAAACACAACATCACCTAAATATGAAAAAAGCAGCCAGTTGTTATTAATCTACATTCATTTTTATTCTGCATTTTAAATTTTTATATTCCTCCGGAATACTGCACAAGTATACATACTGCTAAAAATGTGTGAAACAGTATGCAGTTTGTGCTTGAAAGTTGCATCCAGTCATCATTATTAAACAAGGGTGAGAAAAACACTTAAAAAAAAAACACTAGGTTTTAATGTCACTTTTAGTCCCTATGAATGCAATCCATGCATACTACTTATTATATACTGCACACTAAGTATGCTTATTTTCTCAAAATAACATGTGAAACACAACATGACCTTAATATGAAAAAAGCATCCAGTTGTTATTAATCTACTATTTTTATTCTGCATTTAAAATTTTTATATTTAGTATGGACCAGTTCTAGCGTGAGTGGGAAAAAAAGGGTTTTAATGTCACTTTAGGGTACTTTTTTCAGAACGCAATGCTATACACCCTTTCAAGAAAAGAAAAACAATTAAAAACAACTAATGTCACTTAAGGTCACTTTAGGCTGTTCAGAATGAAATCCCCGCATACTACTGATTATATACTGCACACTAAGTATGCATACTGCTTTTTTTCTAAAAATAACATGTGAAACACAACATGACCTCAATATGAAAAAAGCATCCGATTGTTATTAATCTACATTCATTTTTATTCTGCATTTTTAATTGTTACATTCCTCCGGAATACTGTACAAGTATACATACTGCTAAAAATGTGTGAAACAGTATGCAGTTTGTGCTTGAAAGTTGCATCCAGTCATCATTATAAAACAAGGGTCAGAAAAACACTTAAAAAAAAACCACTAGGTTTTAATGTCACTTTTAGTCCCTATGAATGCAATCCATGCATACTACTTATTATATACTGCACACCAAGTATGCTTATTTTCTAAAAATAACATGTGAAACATGACATGACCTTAATATGAGAAAAGCATCTGGTCGTTATTAATCTACATTCATTTTAATTCTGAATTTAAAATTTTTATATTCCTCCTGAATACTGCACACCAAGTATGCATACTGCTAAAAATGTGTGAAACAGTATGCAGTATGTGCTTGAAAGTTGCATCCAGTCATCATAATTAATCAAGGGTGAGAAAAACACTTTTTTTAACTAGGTTTTAATGTCACTTTAAGTCCCTATGAATGCAATCCATGCATACTACTTATTATATACTGCACACTAAGTATGCTTATTTTCTCAAAATAACATGTGAAACACAACATGACCTTAATATGAAAAAAGCATCCAGTTGTTATTAATCTACTATTTTTATTCTGCATTTTAAATTTTTATATTTAGTATGGACCAGTTCTAGCATGAGTGGGGAAAAAATGGGTTTTAATGTCACTTTAGGGTACTTTGTTCAGAACGCAATGCTATACACCCTTTCAAGGGTGAGAAAAACAATTAAAAACAACCAATGTCACTTAAGGTCACTTTAGGCTGTTCAGAATGAAATCCCCGCATACTACTGATTATACACTAAGTATGCATACTGCTTTTTTTCTAAAAATAACATGTGAAACACAACATGACCTCAATATGAAAAAAGCATCCGATTGTTATTAATCTACATTCATTTTTATTCTGCATTTTTAATTTTTATATTCCTCCGGAATACTGCACAAGTATACATACTGCTAAAAATGTGTGAAACAGTATGCAGTTTGTGCTTGAAAGCTGCATCCAGTCATCATTATAAAACAAGGGTCAGAAAAACACTTAAAAAAACCCACTTGGTTTTAATGTCACTTTTAGTCCCTATGAATGCAATCCATGCATACTACTTATTATATACTGCACACCAAGTATGCTTATTTTCTCAAAGTAACTTGTGAAACATGACATGACCTTAATATGAGAAAAGCATCCGGTCGCTATTAATATACATTCATTTTAATTATGAATTTAAAATTTTTATATTCCTCCGGAATACTGCACAAGTATGCATACTGCTAAAAATGTGTGAAACAGTATGCAGTATGTGCTTGAAAGCTGCATCCAGTCATCATTATTAAACAAGGGTGAGAAAAACGTTGAACTTAATATGAGAAAAGCATCCGGTTGTTATTAATCTACTATTTTTATTCTGCATTTTAAATTTTTATATTTAGTATGGACCAGTTCTAGCATGAGGGGAAAAAAAGGGTTTTAATGTCACTTTGGGTACTTTGATCAGAACGCAATGGTATACACCCTTTCAAGAAGAGAAAAACAATTAAAAACAACTCATGTCACTTAAGGTCACTTTAGGCTGTTCAGAATGAAATCCCTACATACTACTGATTATATACTACACACTAAGTATGCATACTGCATTCTTTTCTAAAAATAACATGTGAAACACGACATGACCTCAATATGAGAAAAGCATCCGATTTTTATTCATCTAAATTAATTTTTATTCTGCATTTTTAATTTTTATATTCCTCCTGAATACTGCACACCAAGTATGCATACTTGTATTTGTTCAGATCACAATGCTATATACCCTTTCAAGGGTGAGAAAAACACAAGAAAGTCAATTTAGGTCACTTCAGGCTGTTCAGAATGAAATCCTAGCATATTACTTACTGAGTACTGCATACTAAGTATGCATACTGTACGTGCTTGAAAGTAGCATCCAGTCATCATTATTAAACAATACTTTTTATTTTGCATTTATACTTTTTGTACTTATTGAGGACCAGCTCAATAATTGTTTTTGAAACTAGGTTTTAATGTCACTTTAAGTCCCTCTGAATGCAATCCTAGTGTACTACTTACTGAATACTGCACACTAAATTTGCATACTGCTCATTTCAAACCAAAACATTATGCAGCATGCAACACCTTCAGAATGTAGTATGCTACTGTACATTGTTGTCACATGACCTCAATATTTTTTTAATTGTTGTACTTAGTATGGACCAGTTCAAGCATGAGAAACAGCATGTTCTTAAAAAAAAAAAAATAATAATAATAATAATAATAATAATATTATATATCTTTTATTTATTTTTTTATATTTTTACATGGATATTTAACTTTAATAGAACTTTAAGTTTGGATAATATATTCTATTATGTTCTAGAAATAATAAAAGGCAATAAACATACTGTAGTATGCAACATTTTTGTCACATGACCTAAACATTTTATTTTACATTTTTGTACTTAGTATGGACCGGTTCAAGCATGAGAAAAACACCATTTAGTTTTTTTTTTAAATATATAAAAAATAATAATAATAATAATAATAATAAAAAATAAAAAATGTATTACTACTTTTTTAAAGCTGAACTTTAGGTTTACCCTATTTTTGGATCATGCATTCTATTATTTTCTAAAAATAATAAAAGACAGTAAACATACTGTAGTATGCAACATTGTTGTCACATGACCTCAACATTTTAATTTTTGTACTCAGTATGGACCAGTTCAATTATAAGAAAAACACCATGTTGTTCTTAAAAAATATAAAATTATTCATGTATTATTTTTTTATGAATATTTGAAGTTAAACTTTTGCTTAACCCTATTTTTGTATCATGTACTCTATTATTTTCTAGAAATAATAAAATGCAGTAAACATACTGTAGTATGCAACATTGTTGTTACATGACTTGTTGAACATGTATGAGGAGTAACATAAAATAATGTAGTATATAGAATAATGATGGCTGGAAGCTCTTTAATGTTGAGGTCAAGTGACAACAATGTAGCACACTGCAATAGTGACTGGATGTATGAAGTACACTGTATAGCTTCTTTGTTTAAACTGTTCTTGATGTTTCATTATAGGTTCTTCAGATCTTTTATTCTGGAGTATAAAAAGTTCTTCTGGAACTTCAAAGGATTATCCTGTAAAACCCTGTTTTGGTTTTAATTGGAGTCTTTATTTTGAGTTATTTTGCGTGAGGTTCATGCAGGAATGACTTACAGTGTTCAGGGTCTGCGGCTGTGATTTTCAGCGGCGTGGTTTCGGTGTCGGCCCAGCTCTCCGCACACGGGACAGGACTGCCGGGCTCTGTGCCCTCGCTGGGCGTCAGACTGACTTTATCCTGAGCATCTCTGCCGTCCAGAACCTCCATCCCCCAAACACTGCCCTCATCCTCGCCTTCAGAGCCCAGACAGCGCTCCACCTCACCTGAGAAAACACAGCATCGCCAATCACTTTACAATAAATTAAAAATGCATTGCAAAAACAACTCAGAAATTCTTCATAGTTGACCTAATGAATGACATTCACACATTTAGAAGTGTTGCAATAGTATTTATCAATTTATATATTCATTTATTATACTGTATATTCATATTATTATTTACTCAATATTCTAATTCTGTTTAAAAAAAATGCATTGTCTCAGGGTGTTAACACAGTCTTTATTTATCAGTTTATATATTAATGTGTTCATTTGGAAATCATATTTTATTATCCTTGCTCAATATCTAATTCTGTCTAATGTGAAAGCAGTGATTTTACAATAAGAAAAAATGCATTGCAAAAATAGCTTGGAAATTGATCACACTTGATTTAATTAACGACATTCACACATTATTAAATGTTTCTACAGTATTAATCAATTTATATATTAATTTATTAATAATATCATTTATTATCTCTGCTTAATAAGCATTGGTTTTACAATAAACAAACATAAACATAAAACATGCATAAAAAAGATGCATTGCAAAAATAGCTTGGAAATAGACTATACTTGATCTAATTATTGTCATTCTCACATTTATAAGTGTCATTATTTAAAAAAAAAAATTTGCATTTATAATTTTTGCATGTAAAACCGAATTTTAATGTCACTTTGTTCATGCAATTCTAGCATGCTACTTACAGATGACTACATACTGAGTATGCATACTGCAAATTAATTTATACATCCATGCATTATTCTGGGAAAAAATATATATATATATATATTTAAATAACTGCACAAAAAAAAAAATCTACAAATAATAATTAACCTTCATATAATGTGATCCCACCACAACATGAAAAGAGTTGCAGGAATTTAATATTAGCTGACTAACAGTTTTAACCCTAAATGTCAGCCAAAAGCTTAAGATTAAGATCTTGTGAAAAAAAAAAAAGTTAACATTAAAAGGAATAGATGAAAAAGCAAGACAAGTGTGAAGTTCTCAGAAAGCAAAAACGCACGTGAAACATGTTTTTCAAGCAAACGAGTGAAAATGAAAATTAATGTCAGTAGCAATGAGAATGCAAATGATTAAAATGATTCCTGCAGCATTAGATACAAGAATGAATCCTCACACACAGACATGCAAGCGCACGCAGATGTGCGTTTAATGTTTGAATTTTTATTCGGCCTAATCGCTTGAATCTTGTAAAAAGTCACAAATGTGCAACATGAAGTTGATTAAACGGAGAACAGGCTGTGATTTACATCAGCTGGCTTTTATGCATTTATAAATACACTTGAATGGATTGGCAGCCGCAGACTCACGCCATTATAATTTTCCCAAATGGGAATTGGGGTGTGCAGTATTTTTGGGTGAAGAGCGCATGAGAAAATGAAGGCCTGAAAGCTGTTAGGACGGCAGATAGTTCCATTTAGACGGCGAGCGAGCGCACCGAGCAGTTTTCTTTGTTTCGGAGTTCACTTGGCTTGATGTGACGTGTTTAATACGTACCCCGTGTTTTATCTTTTCATGTATTCATCAAGAAACATATGACTGCACATATCTGTGGGCGAAGCGGAATCGAGAGCGAGCGCTTTCACAACGTGAAACTGGACATTATTTGTCATGCTGGCCTAATTACTGGAGAAATCCTGCACTAGTAATATGACATTTAATCTGCGGTGCACTTTTGCTATGAATCAGCATTTAATTTGATCTATTTTTACGATCAGATCATCACTGTTCACAAGCTCTAAACAACTTTAAAACACATTCGTTTAGCATAAACTGCGAAATGCAATACAATTACATCGCAAAAGTGATACAGAATCATTTTTACAGTGTGTTTGTGATGCAACTGTATTCATAAGCATAAAACAGTAAATCTACGGATTACATGTGAAATATTGCTGATTTGTTTACTATTCTGGTTTAATGTTGTTGCACTTTTATCCGTAATATTTTTCTTCGCTTGTAAGTTTTTGTGCATGCCTGCTAAATGAATAAATGTAAATATAAACTTCCTAATTAATGCAAATAAAATATTTGTTGGCATTTGTGTAAAAGTATAATAAGCTCAACGTTTAAGTGCACTTAAGTGTATAAAAATAACACTGGTATTTATTTAAAAATATTTTTGATGATCCTCAAGCTCTAAATATATTTAAACAACAGTAAATGCAACAATAACATCAAAAAAATGCCACAGAATCACTTTTGCAGTCCGTTTGTGATGCAACTGTATTCATAGACATTATAAAAACTGTAAAACGATGGATTACATGTGAAATATTGCTGATTTGTTTACTATTCTGGTTTTGTTGCACTTTTAATCATTAATATTTGTCTTCACTTGTAGGTTTTTTTGCATGTCTGAAAAATTAATAAATGTAAATATAAACTTCCTAATCAATGCAAATAAAATATTTGTTGGCATTTGTGTAAAAGTATAATAAGCTCAACTTTTAAGTGCACTCGAGTGTAAAAAAATAACACCGGCATTTATGAATAAATATTTTTGATGACTCACAAGCTCTAAACGGGTTTAAAACGCTCATTTTTGCTAGTAATATTTCATGTTTCCCATAAACAACAGTAAATGCAACACAATAACATCACAAAAATGTGTGTTTGTGATGCAACTTTATTCATAGACTACACAAAATATATTGCTCAATTGTTTACTATTCTAGTTTTGTTGTACCACTAATATTGTTGCTCTTTTATCATTTTGTGCATGTCTGCTAAATGAATAAATGTAAATATAAACTTCCTAATTAATGCAAATAAAATATGTTGCCATTTGTGTAAAAGTAATAAGCTCAACTTTTAAGTGCACTCGAGTGTAAAAAAAACAACACAGGCATTTATTAATAAATATTTTTTTATAATCAGATCATTGCTGCATTGTTCACAAGCTCTAAACACATTTAAAATGCTCATTTTTGTTAGTAGTTTTTCATGTTTCCTGTAAACAACAGTAAATACAACGCAATAACATAAAAAAACAGAATACAGGTTACAGAATCACCTTTTGCGGTGTTTCATATGCATGAAATATTGCTGATTTCTACTATTCTGTTTTTGTTGCACCACTAACGTTGTTGCCCTTTTATCATTAATAGTTAAGTTTCTTTGCATGTCTGCTAAAAGAATAAATGTAAAGATAAACTACCTAATTAATACAAATAAAATTTTTGTTGACACTTGCGTAAAAATGTAATGATTTCAACTTTCAAGTGCACTTAAGAGTAAAAAATATTTGCTATACTGTTCACAAGCTATAAACGATTTTAACATGTTCAATTTCTGTTAGTAGCATTTCATGTTTCCCACAAACAGCAGTAAATGAAACACAAATACATCACAAAAACACGTATCAGTATACTTTAGCAGTGTTTTTGTGATGCAACTGTGTTCATAGCCTCTCAAAATCTTAAAAACAAATGGAATATTATTGATTTCCACTATTTTGATTTTGTTGCACAACTAATATTGTTGCTTTTTTTTATAATAAACATCCGTCATTTGTAAGTTTCTTTGCACATCTGCTAAATGCATCTAAATTAAAAAAAAAGACTTGGTTAATGCAAATAAATTTTTTGCGTGCAAGTTGATTTTTCATCATTCTGCCACTGAAGTATGCGAGTTTATTCGGGTCTCCAACCAGGTACAGCAGGGCAGGAAGCTACAGTTTCAATTCGACTGTAATGGAACAAACAATGCAGCGCTGACGCATGCAGGAGTGCGTGTGTGTGTGTGTGTGTGTGTCTGTGTGTGTGTGAAGACCCACTGCTGTTCACTTTTGAGTAATACACCTCTGCTCAACGTACACGTGCTGTTCCCACCGGTTCATTGCAAATGCACAAACACAGACACACTCTCTCTCTCTCCTGCACTTGTACTGCATATTATGACCAGGGCCTTTCCAGTTATGACTGTGCAAAACAGGGGCGATCAAACCCATCAGCACAGATGAGTGTTACAGCTCTCATTTCACACGAAAACACATATTTAATGAGTGCTATCTATTTATCTATCTTCACCACCACTTTAAGGTCTAAATTAGTTTGTCATGATCTTAAAACTTGCTGATTTTTTAAATGTTTGGTTACATTTTTAACATATATTATGTACACACACACATATATTGTATATGAATACAAAATTATATCTACTAAACTAAAGGGAGCAAGTCAAGAGAGAGAGATTAACTAAACTATTTTTTCTTTTTTTTTTTAGAAGAATGAAATATCAACACGTCGTCATGTAGAGTGAAGCAGAAGCATCATGATGTGTTCATCGTTTATAGAGTTTAAAAGCATCCCTGACGCACCTTGTCCAGAGAGATCAGAGCTGAAATCTAGAAAACGAAGCTGCTCAATTGCAACTTTCTATTTGCATCAGTCAAAGTCAACTTTATAGTCAATTCGCCACATGCACAGGACCTACGGAGAATTGAAATTGTGTTACTCTCAGACCCTTGGTGCATACAAGTAACATTAAATACAAAAGGTAGATTTAAAAAAATACGAATAAATACAATTAAACGTATTATATATAAAAAATGAAAAATACAATATACAAGTAAAAGAGAGAGAGAAGTGTGCATGCGCCACCATCTTGAGTGCGATATAATTTCTGTTTGTGCCATTTCAGAGTTCATTACTTCATCGTTAATTTAAAATGTAATTATTAAAGAATAGCACATGCATCCAAAGTGTTCATGCTTTTACCATGAGAATGTTTTTGTAAATTAGTTTTTTTTGCCTTCTTGTCTAATCCAACTACGAGGCCCATGCATTATGATGTGTTCATCGTTTGTGTTTAAAGCATCCTATGATGCACCTGTCCAGAGAGATCAAAGCTGAAATCTAGAATAACAAGCTGCTCAATTGCAACTTTCCATTTGCATCACAATTTCACCTCGATATCATTTCTATTTGTGCCATTTCAGAATTTTATTTAAATGTAAATATTATAAAATGAGTACATGCATCCAAAGTGTTCATGCTTTTACCATGAGAATGTTTATGTAAGTTAGTTTTTTTTTGCCTGACTGTCTAATCCAACTACGAGGCCCATGCATTATGATGTGTTCATTGTTTATAGTGTTAAAAGCATCCTTTTCTAACTTTTCATTTGCATCACATTTTCACCTTGATATCATTTCTATTTGTAAATCAGTTTGTTTTGCTCGCCTGTCTAATCCAACTACGAGGCCTATTTTTAATGCATTAATGTGCCATGTCTTAAATGAGCGATTTGTCATGATGAGCGGACAGAGTCTCTGGGGTTTCCCTGTAAGCGCAGCAGGGGTCGGGAACGCACAGAACCGGGTCTGGTCCACATTACGGTGTAAATTGCTGTAGCAGTGAGTGACAGCGGCCTGCATCCTCATGCAGGATGGCTCACATTATCTCTCTGCATTTCAAGCACATTCTTCACTCAGGCTTTTATTTCACTCATAAATCTCAGAAGAGACGCAGGGGGCCACAGACGGATCAGATGATGCTCTAATGGCGGATAGCATGGAAATTGTGGAGTTTTGTTATTAGTGACACTTGAACTGTGACATAATAATTGCAATAAAATATTTTAACATTTTTTGAAGGTTAAATGATTTAAATATGGACTTTCGGAGTTATTTATTTATTTTTAAATTAGTCTGACCTTGGCTTTTTTTTTAAATGATGTTTGTAGTTTGTTGAAATTATTAAGTAAAAAAAGAATTATTGAGTGCATTAGAAAATAGTTTTTCTAAAATTAGGATAGAACATTAATTTCTGCATTCATAAAAATGTCCAAAAATCTGACTCGTTTTTTAAAGATTCCAAAGTTAAGAAACGAATATATGCCGCCATTACAAGACAAGCATGCAGCATCAACATATTCATCTGGAAAACCCTGATGTAGATATTCTAATCTGAGTGTTTCAGGAAACAGTTTGGTGTGCAAACTTCAAACGTTTACTTTTCCTTTTTAAAAGCATGTGGTAAATTGTGGTTACACTGAGGTAAAAGCATCAAACGGGAGTTGGAAACGCACAGCAGAAGTCGTAGTGTTGTGTCATGGTGGATGGAGGTGTTTCAAAACTTTCGTTTCTTGCCAACACAAAATCCACTATGACACATGCTATTTATCACACTACACTCATTTACTCACTATCTGACCTACAAAAATGCAATACTAAGCATTAATTAGGAGTATGAAAGCATGCTTTAAAACACAAAAAGCCACACAGAAGGAAGCAGAACGGTGTGTCGTTTTGACTTGAACACATTTATTTTAAAAGGTCAAGCTGCAGATATTGTGATGAGCAACAAGAGCTTCACCACAGAGAAAAAACCAAAGGTCACAAAAACCACGTTCAGCTTTACCTTGAGCGAGGTCACATGTGCCGCGATCCGTGATTAGTATCCTATGTGCAAACAACTCCAACAATTCCAATGTCTCGAAGAAGTTCAACAACACGCCGTGAATTCTCTGACTCGGCTATTTTCACACTATGACAATGAGTCACAGACGCACCACATCACAGCTTAAAACGCCTCCCACGGCTCTACACCATACCTCACACCAGAGAGACGTCACTGGCACGCTCACGATGCCTTCCACCCCGAAGCGGGGGTCAACCCTGGACAGAGGTGCAAACACGCCGCTCACGGATCGTAGTTGCTGTTTGCATCAGCTCCTGTCCCTGCGTGATTCTCATAAGTCATGCAGGAGGTCAGTCATCTCACAAATGCTCTGATAAGCTCTGATAAGAACATGCTTCCTCAGCTGAACGCAGGTGCCCCATCTACAGCCTGACAAGCTTCACCTTCTCTCAATGTGTGTCAGCAGCAGAGTGTGTGGGTCGACTGATGTTACTGCTCACTGGTTGATCTTTCACAGCTCTCTCTCAATGGAGAGTCCAGTGTGTTTCATTTAAGAACTGTGTCAGAATTTGAGGAGAAATAACAGTACATGAGTATAGCACAAATGGGTCAATACTTGACTAAATTTTGTCATATTTAAACTGGGCATGAATGTGTATTTGGATTACATTGCACACTGCAAAAAATGCTTTTCTTACTTAGATATTTTGTCAGAATTAAGTGCATTTTTGAAACAAGCTAAATAATTTATTTCAAAAAGAAAACAAGATTTTTTTTTTCTTACCCCACTGGCAGATTATTTAGCTTGTTTCGAGCAAAAACACACTTCATTTTGACAATGAGAAATTTTTTATTAATCTAGAAACTCCTTTTTTGATTTTTTAGATATGTTGACTGGAAACAAGACGACAAAATCTAAGTAAGAAAAGCATTTTTTGCAGTGCAATTATTTAATTAATTAATTATGCACTGCAAAAAATGATTTTCTTACTTAGATTTTTTTTGTCTGGTTTCCAGACAAAATATCTAAAAGTTCTTAAATCAAGAAGATGAACAAGCAAAAATCTTATGTCAAACAGAAAACAAGATTATTTTTTCTTACCCAATGGCAGATTTTAATTGTTTACATTTTTTCTGAAAACAAGACAATTTTTACTAGTCTAGAAAATCCTTGTTGATTTAAGAATTTTTTGACATTTTGGCTGGAAACAAGACCAAAAATTTAAGTAAGAAAAGCTTTTTTTGCAGTGCATATATAATATACATATAAAATATATATATATATATATATATATATATATATATATATATGTTTATTTTCTGCTATTAAATAATAATTTATAATCATTTTGCTTTTAAAATTAAGATTTATAAAAGATCAATAGTTATCAAACTTAAATAAGCTTTCCATTGATGCATGGTTTGTTAGGATAGGACAACTATTTGAAAATCTGGAATCTGAAGGTGCAAAAAAAATGTAAACACTGAGAAAATAGCTTGCAAAGTTGTCCAAATGAAGTTCTTAGCTATACATATTACTAATCAAACATTAAGTTTTAAAATTTTTACGGCAATAAATTTACAAAACATCTTCATGGAACATGATCTTTACTTAATATCCTAAAGATTTTTGATTTAAATTAAAAAAATGATAATTTTAACCCTTACAATGCATTGTTGACTACTGGTAAAAATATAACCGTGCTACTTAAGACTGGTTTTGTGCTCCAGGATCACATTAGCAACATAAAGGATCATCTTAAGTACATGTATAGAGTTAAATTGATGCAAAAAGCAAATCATTTGATGACAAATGTTTGAGATCTAGATAACTGGGGTCTTTCCATTAGAACTTAAGGCCAAAAAGCCAATTCTTGAAGTAAATTTCTGTTCAGAACACTCAGTTGTGATATTTCCTTGTGATTGAGGTATTAACGAGGCTTTCAGAGTTCAGAGTGTGTGGGAAGATCTTTCACAGCGGCTTCATCAAACGGTGTTTGCGTTCCAGGCGTAGTATCAGTTCCAGGTTTGATGCATTATGGGAAACCGTAAGAAGAACGACAAATCACTAATGACATCTCTGCATCTCAGATGCTCCTCCAAGACAGCAGTGAGATTAATGGAGAGCAAACGAGTCTCAAAACACCCAGAAATCTCACGTGTCTCCGCTGGGGCTTTAGAAGAGATCTCAACAATGACTCACCCACAAAAAACAACACTTCAGATCTAGATATATTGACTCAGTTGTGCTCACATCAACATTTTAAAACTTTGATATGTCAGTAAAAGTAATATTGTAACGATAGTTTGTCTTCTCATCAGTAATTATAGACATTTCATGCCCAGTTTGTCAACTTAAAATCAACACAAACAAACACCCAATACGATTAAAAGTCAAAAAGCATCTACACGTGTGAATGTGAATCGTCAAATCGAGCGTCTCACATGCTGTAAGATGTTTTCTCCTCACTAACCTCACTTTTCTTCATGTTTGCATCTTGAAGTGCTTGAATCAGGTGTTTTTTAGTGAGAATGTGTGAAGTCAGTTCTCACAGGTAACCAGCAGAGGAAGCACAGGTGTGGAGAATCACATTAACTAGCAGCGTCATCACTAACTAACCACTAACCACACTGATTTCCAGAGTTTTAGCACTTAAAAGCAAACAAACTGCATTTTTCTGAAACATTTTGCTTTTAAAGTGTCTTTCAACATCTTTCTTTGCAATTAATGACATTCGATGTTTCATTTATGCATTTAGGAGATACTTTTATCCAAATCGACTTACGTTGCATTTGCAAAAAAGTCTCCCTAGGAATAAAACCCATGACCTTTGTGTTGCGAGCTTTGTGATATTTTAGCCGTTAAATGTTGTTTTTGGACTTCTTACTTAGAATTTTTGTCTTATTTTCAGCCAAAATATCTAAAAATTCTTAAATAAAGAAGGTTTTTCTAGACAAGTTAAAATTATTGACTTGTTTTCAGAAAAAACATTTGGTTAAAACAAGACTAAATATCGTACGTAATTTTGCTTATCTAGTAAATGCATGTACATTTAAGAACTTTTAGATATTTTGACTAAACAAGACAAAAATACTAAGAAAGATAAGGCTTTTTTTGCAGTGTACAAGGCACCCACTGCAAAAAATGCTTTTCTTACTTAGATTTTATGTCTTGTTTCCAGCCAAAACATCGAAAAATTCTTAAATCAAGAAGTATTTTCTAGACTAATAAAAAAACAAATCAAAATTAAGTGCGTTTTGGGGTTTTCTGTTTGATTTTTCTGCTTACCGCATTGGCAGATTATTTTGCTTGTTCTAAAACAAAAACTCACTTAAGTTTGACATTTTTTTTTTCAGAAAACAAGAAAATATTTTTTTCTTGTCTAGGAAATCCTTCTTGATTTAAGACTTTTTCGATATTTTGGCTGGAAACAAGACAAAAACATGTAAGAAAATATTTTTTTCCAGTGTGCATCTTTGTTTTTAATAAATGACTCTTGATATTTGATATTTAGTAGTTAAAACCCAAGTTAGTTAAAACTAAATAGCAGTCAAATTAATACTTTGTAGCTTTAAAAGCCAGTTCAAAACCAAACAAATGTCTTTTTCCAGGGGAAAAAAACTAATGTAAGGGCACTTTGCCTAAAATAAGTAAAATTATCTAAGAATATATAATAGATAATTTTTTTACTAAATTAAGTGCTAGATATCTATCTAAAGACTAAATATCTTATGTCATGTTTTAAGTTAAGAACCTTTAGGATAATTTGACTGAAAACAAGACTGTCGATTTAAGAATTTTTTGATATTTCGGCTGGAAACAAAACAAAAAATCTAAGTAAGAAAAGCATTTTTTGCAGTGTACCTTTATTTAAGAGAGACGTATTACAAACTCTCTACTGGAATTTTTTGAGGTTGAGTACATGAGCACAGCATATTCATTTTCTGGTGATTAAGTGCATCATTTGTTATGCATGATCACATCGATTACAGTAAAAGCACCTCATTTAGTGAAGTTAGTGAACTGAAGAAGTGCTCTAAACAGACATGTTATCTGATCCGTTTCCACAAAAAAGCCTGATTCTTGATCTGCATTGATTAAGCTACTGTTGTACCTCAGGAGGTCATGACTGCATGAATGCGTGAGTCGCTTTGAGAATGCAAAACGCTCTTCATCAGGGTTGGCCCCGCTGAATCACAAACTTCAAGGTTTACCGTAAACGCGGTGGGAAGATCACCCTCAGCTCCGAGCAGACCAGCCGAGCGCAGAGAACGACAGACTGCAAAGGTGTGATTTAGCAAACGATGCAAAAAACACCTGAAGAGAAATCGTGCTTGAGGAAAGGGTTTGCATGCAGATGAAAGAAGTAGGATGCGTGTGTGTGAGAGAAACACGAAGGGGAGAGACGCGGGACCCCTGACTCAGATGGTGCGAGATTTTCAAACGACAGCAGCGGAAATTCCCTGCGCTGAAATCTGGCCAAAAGCTCGATGACAAAGAGGTTTACGCGGCGCGGCGCTGTGTTGCATGACAGCATGCTATACTGCGCAGATCTCTGCTGACAGACGGCATCTCGCTGTTGATCTCTCTGCGATAGAAACCATTCAGACTTACCAGAAGCATGAGACGGTTTGAACTAAACTGGTTTGAACTGACCCAAACTTATTAGCTTCAGCTTGTGGGTGGAAAAGGAAATGATATCAGTAGATTTTATCATGAAAACAGCATCATACGCTAGAGTTTATGTATGGTGTGTTTACATGCAGTGTGAAAGCATTTTTCAATGTGTGTGTATGGGTCAAAGTCGTGAAAGGGTTTAAGCATAAAAAAGTGTGTTTTTGCATTTTCCATAAAAAATTATTAAAAAGTTTTCCGTTTAATTTAATTGCATTTGTGTTTTTGTTTGTCAGAGCAAAAAATAAACACCATACATTTTCCCAGAATTTACAGAAGGCATATTTACAACAAAAACCAAAAGATTAAAAGATTAATTATTTTCATTCTAATTCTATATTTTAAAAATCGGCCACTATTCACACAAGTTAGTTAAAACTAAATAGCAGTTAAACTAATATTTTAGCAATTAAAACCCAGTTTAAAGCCTTTTCTGAAATGTTTTGCATTTGAAATGCAGTTGTGCATCTTTCTTTATACTTTAAATCTGATTTATGTCTGATTATATTTCGTTATTTTAAAGTGGGCAAAAGTTTCCAACACTTTAAGGGCTCATGCAAACAATATAGCTCGAAACGTGATTGCTTTAAACACAATAGTTCACAGAAAAAAACTGAGTTTCAATAATGGTACTAAAACTGTCCCTGGGGCAGTATCTTTTCAAAAGTTTCCATTTTTGAACCTATCAGGTTCTAATATGTACACTTTAACTACAAATGCTTAGTAGTTTTGTCTTTTCCAAAAAAAATAAAAAAAATAAATAAAAAGTTTTCTGTTTAATTTAATTGCATTTTTGTTTTTGTTTGTCTGAGAAAAAAATAAATATCGTACATTTTTCCCCAATTTACAGAAGTCAATTTATGACACATTAAAAGGTTAATTATTTTCATCCCAAGTACTAATTAGTTCTAATTCTATATTTTTAAACTTGGCCACTATTCTAGGGTTTGCCATTTTTACTCTTAAAACACTTAAAATTTAATATGCTCCCTTATTCTTTTATATATTTTAATATGCACAAGTCAGAATAAGCATGCTGTTTAAGGTTTTACATAAATATTGTTACACTGAATGACAATGTAACATTATTTCAACCAAATTTGGACATTTTATTATTCAAAAAACTTAATTGAAATGCCAAAAGTAGGCACTTTACTTACATTTAATGTGCTTTCTATGGACTTAATGCCTTTAAAATAATGCAAAATTATATATATCCTAACATAAATTAGAATACTTACTATAATCGCAAAAACATCGATTTCTGATGTTAAATTTCACCTTATCCATTTAATAAATGCATATTTATTGATCGTATTGTGATTGCTTCTTCCATGTTTCTTTTTAACATTTTTAATAAAAAATATCTCTGGATCTTTTTGACACATGCATGACTTCCCCAATCATTTTGTTTACGGTCTTAAGTTCTTACAGTCGACTCACATCTCAAAATCCAACCCACAACTGATGCACCAAACCAGATTTTTCCTGATAATCAACTTGAACTCTAATACACACCACAATACAGAAAAAAAGATCAGCAACTTCCACTCATCCTGACCTAAAGCCTTAAAACAAACTACACAGGCCTAAATTACGACGAGTCCTTATATGTTTTGTTTTGGTGGCTCGAAGTCAAGAATGTGTCGTCACAGTTCCGAAATGAAAGAAAATCAAACTTTTGGCTTTGTAGATGATCTGAAGCCACATTACGAGGTAAAAATAGTAAGACGACGCGTGATTTAAGACAGATGTTTTCTTTAGTAAGCACTTGTGTCTTTGATTTTGATTTGATTAGCTCACATTGTTTAATGACCTCCGTGCAGATCATACTATCGCTCTTACGTTGTAATTTAAACCATGTATTTTATGCTGCAATTAATAAAAAGAAGAAGAGCCAACTGTTTTATTTGCACGCCAAGGGCAATTTTTTGTGTTCGTGCATCGAGAATGTTGCTTCTGTCACATCAAGTTTTTCTGTCATGGAATGTAAACACTGCAAAAAATGCTTTTCTTGCTTAGATTTTTTGTTTTGTTTACAGCCAAAATATCTTAAAAATTCTTAAAGTCAAGAGGAATTTTCTAGACGAGTAAACACTTGAAAAAACAAGTCAAAAATAAGCCTGTTTTTGCTTGAAACAAGCAAAATAATCTGCCAGTGGGGTAAGAAAAATAATCTTGTTTTCTGTTTGCAATTAGATTTTTTTGCTTACCCCATTGGCAGATTATTTTGCTTGTTCTAAGCAAAAACTCACTTATTTTGACTTGTTTTTTCTGAAAACAAGACAATAATTTTTACTCTTCTAGAAAATCCTTCTTGATTTAACCCTTAACTGTCACTTCCATTTTTAAACAGAGACGTGAAAATAAAGAATTCAAACTTAAATATTTATAATTCATGGACGAAAACATTTTGTAATATGATTTTGACGTGGATTTTCCACGTTAATACAATGTCTGATTTTAAAATGGCTTTCAAAGGGTGAATTTTGAGATTTTAAGTTTTCTGATATATCATTTCTTATGATTTCTAAAGTGTGATTGGGAACAAGGAACAACAAGGAAGTCTGTTTGTGACAAAGGTCAGAAATCCTGTCACGAAGCAGATTTTTGAGGTGCACTCTTGTCATTAATTAATCTATAATTTTTCCTACATAATTTGTAACACAAAATAAATGTCAAATATCTATTTAGGAGACCGTTCCAATGACATATAGTTTGTCATGATTAGATTACGCTGCAAAAAATGCTTTTCTAGCTTAGATTTTTTTGTCTTGTTTCCAGCCAAAATATCTAAACATTCTTGAATCAAGAAGGATTTTCTAGATGAGTAAAAATCATTTTCTTGTTTTCAGAAAAAAGAAGTCAAAATTAAGTGAGTTTTTGCTTAGAACTAGCAAAATAATCTGCCAATGGGGTAAGCAAAATTTTTTTATTTCAGACAGACAAAACAAGATTATTTTGCTTACCCCATTGGTAGATTATTTAGCTCGTTTCAAGCAAAAATGCACTTAATTTTGACTTTTTTTCTGAAAACAAGACAATAATTTTTACTCATCTAGAAAATGCTTGTTGATTTAAGAATTTTTAGATATTTTAGCTCGAAATAAGACAAAAAATCTAAGCTGGAAAAGCATTTTTTGCAGTGTAGGATTTAGTTACAGTTAAGGGGTTAAGCATTTTTTGATATTCTAGCTGAAAACAAGGCAAAAAATAAGTAAGAAAAGCATTTTTTGCAGTGCAGAGTGTTTATCAGTCAAATGCATTGGCTGTGTGAATCCAGGCCTCTCGAGTTTATTGCTCAGGCATTGCTTTTACATCATTCAGGCCCAAATGAGTCAATTTTGGCCATGCACAACACTGACTTTTGATTGCATATAGTTTTTCCATCACCTCCAAGAAAAACAATAGCACTTTCAAAGAGACCTCATTCATGAATTTTCTGTTTATTTCGCAAACCCAGGACAAACCGAACCGCAGTCAAGCTGCAGAAAGTTTCGTCTGTGTATCTGTGCATGCACTTTTTATTTTATTTAACGTGTGTGTGTCCATGCATCTGCGTTGCATGTGTGTGTGTGTGTCTCTGGTTAGTGCTGCAGTCCAGGAATGTCGCAGCGAGTCTATGATGGCAAACACACACCACATTCTGAATCAAACCAATCCCTCGTCATTACTGTCTTGTCTCAAATCTCTCTCGCTCTCACACCGCACTATAAATACCTTTGCTTCCCCCCCAAATTTGTTTTCCTCCTCTTTTTTTTCCGTCTCTCGACGCAAGAAAATGTTTGCAACATCTTCCAGGCTTTCTGATGTGGCTCTTTATTTTGTACATTGGCGCAGACCGCACAATAGCGGTCGGTGAATATTAAAACATTCTCAGGGCCCGGCGCAAGAGGGAACGGGGCCGTTTTGAAGTTTTAATGGCGGGGTGGGGGCTAAATAAAGCTCCTCTTTGAGCTGGATAATGTGAAAGTCGGTTAGCTGCACATCAGTTGCGACATTCGCTGAGAAATTAGCGTTGGGGTTTCGCAAATATGCCCGCTATCCGTGGCGAGAGCCTGAGCTGGCTTTTACGAACTCGCAAAGCATTTCTACCTCGAGTCATTAAAGAATCCACAATCTCGCAGCTTGTGTTGTTTAATGCGAGGAGCTCAAACCACTCGCTCTGAGAGGAAGAAGAACAACATCAAATGACTTTTGTGTGATCTTTGCAGACAGGTTTCTGTGTTTCCTTCTGTTCTGCATTGACTGAGCGCCACCTTGTGGACACGTTTGGATCTGTAAGAGACTCTACAGCACACAGAAGTGTTTTTAATTAGGCAAAACTGTGACTGAATTCAAATTATACCGTGCTACAAATGGTGTCTTGGATTAAACTCAGTGGAAAACGGCAGAAACCAAGCAAATAATTAGTATCAGCTATATTTAAAACATCAGGTTGCTGACATGGATGTATACACTCCTGTTCAAAAGTTTAAGGTCAGTCTTTTTTTTTTGGAAAGAAATTAATGCTTTCTTTTAGCAAGGATGCATTACATTGATCAAAAGTGACAGTACAGACATTTATAAGAGATCTATTTCAATAAATGCTGTTCTTCTGAACTTTCTATTCATCTGTGAATCCTGAAAAATAAAATATATGACAGTTTCCACTTAAATATTGGGCAGGACAAGTGTTTTCAACATTGATAATAATTAGAAATGTTTCTTAAACAGCAAATCCGCATATTAGAATGATTTCTAAAGGATCATGTGACACTAAAACAGAGGTGGACAGTACATTAAAAAAAATCACTACTTTATCAAAGTGTTTTTATTTGGAAAAACTGCATTGCAAAGCATAATACATTTATAAATAAACGTTCTTGTTTTTTTTACCTTTAATACTTAAGAACATTAACAATGTAGCACTTTCTTGTACTCAAGTAAATCTTTAGCCTCTGCACTAAAGACTGGAGTAATGATGCTAAAAATGCAGGTTTGATCATAGAAATAAATTACACTAAACTATATATTCACATAGAAAACAGCTAGTTAAAATTTTAATAATATTTCACAATTTTTACTGTATTTTATATCAAATAAATGCAGCCTTGTTGAGCAGAAGAAAATATATGTGGTATATGTGTTTTTCTTTAGAAAACTTTTACTTTACTACATTTCAAAGCATAATAATTTTATAAATTAAGAACATTAAAAAGTAGTATTTTCTTGTATTCAAGTAAATCTTTGAATAACTTTTACGTGAGTAAAAGTAAGAAAGCACTAGATATCTAATGTAATTACGTATTAAATTATATTTAATATGTACATGTATGTATTTAAAATGCAGTGCAGTAAAATGTACAATATTATGCTTTGGAATGTTGTGAAGTAAAAAAAAAACAGAAAAACAAAGTACAGACACTTGAAAAGTACTTTTAAAGCAGAGTAAAAATACTTCACTACTGTCCACCTCTGCACTGAACACTGGAGTAATGATGCTAAAAATGCAACTTTGATCATAGAAATAAATTACACTTAACTATATATTCACATAGAAAACAGCTAGCTTAAATTGTAATAATATTTCACAATTTTTACTGTATTTTTAATCAAATAAATGCAGACTTGGAGAGTAGAAGAAAATATATATGGTATCCGTGTCACCCACAAACTTAAAAAAATATCTGTGCTTTATCAGAGTGTTTTTCTTTGGAAAACTTTTACTTTACTACATTCCAAAGCATAATAATTTTATAAATAAAGTTTTTTTTTTTTACCTTTAATACTTAAGAACATTCAAAATTGTGTACTTTCTTGTACTCAAGTAAATCTTTGAAATTACTTTTACTTGAGTTAAAGTAAGAAAGAACAAGATATCTAATGTAATTAAGCATTAAATGATATTTAATATGAAATGGAGTGCAATAAAAAGTACAATATTATGCTTTGGAATGTTGTGAAGTAAAGTTTACTAAAGAAAAACACTGATAAAGTACAGACACTTGAAAAGTACTTTTAAAGCAGAGTAAAAATACTTCACTACTGTCCGCCTCTGCACTGAAGACTGAAGTAATGATGTTAAAAATGCAGCTTTGTTCTCAGAAATAAATTTTATTTTACTATATATTCACATAGAAAACAGCTAGTTTAAATTATAATAATATTTCTCAATTTTTACTGTATTTTTTATTAAATAAATGCAGCCTTGGTGCGCAGAAGGAAATACATGTGGTTTTCTGTGTCACCCACAAACTTAAAATAATATCTGTACTTTATTAGAGTGTTTTTCTTTGGAAAACTTTTACTTCACTACATTCCAAAGCATAATATCATACCTTTTACTGCACTACATTTCATAAATAAAAGTTCTTGTTTTTTTACCTTTAATACTTCAGAACATTAAAAATGTAGTACTTTCTTGTACTCAAGTAAATCTTTTAATTACTTTTACTTGAGTAAAAGTAAGAAAGCACTAGATATCTAATGCAATTAAGTATTGAATTATATTTAATATAAAATGTAGTGCAGTAAAATGTACAATATTATGCTTTGGAATGTTGTGAAGTAAAGAAAAACACTCACTAAAGTACAGACACTTGAAAAGTACTCTTAAAGCAGAGTAAAAATACTTCACTACTGTCCGCCTCTGCACTGAAGACTGGAGTAATGATGCTAAAAATGCAGCTTTGATCACAGAAATAAATTACAGCTAACTATAAATTCACACAGAAAACAGCTAGTTTAAATTGTAATAATATTTCACAATTTCTACTGTATTTTTAATCAAATAAATGCAGCCCTGGAGAGCAAAAGAAAATATATGTGGTATCCGTGTCACCCACAAATCTAAAAAATCTTATTTATATGGTTAGAGAAGCTGTGTAAATGTATGTGTGTGTGTCTGTGTTTATATATAGTTTGTTTGATTTGATTTCATTTGCGTGTTAATGACAATCTAAAGTAAAGTCTTAAAAACACTCTAATTAAAGTCACCGAAAGTGCAGAGATGGCAAAAAACCCTAAAGAAACTGAGTGTGTGTGTGTGTGTGTGTGTGATTGCTGATCCTCTCGCCAAAAAAGAGAAAGAAAAGTGGAAAAAAGAACTAAATAAAATGAAATTGAGTGGGTTGGAAAAATGGGAAGTTTAAAAAGGCAAACGGGGTTTTTAAGAGAATCTTTGATGTGTATCACTGGAGGACTGTGTGTGTGTGTGTGTGTGTGTGTGTGTTACTGTAAGTCAAAGCAGAAGGGCTCGTGGGCCGTGTGTGTTTGATGTGTGTGTGATGTGGTTTCGGGGGGGAAGGGAGCTGTGTGTGGCGTCAGAGGGACCGAACGGAGCGCAGGAGTCTCTTTCCCCTCCAATCGTATATATATATATATATATGTGTGTGTGTGTGTGAGAGAGAGAGTGTGTGTTACACAGACATTCACACCTCAGTGACGCATCACTGCTCATATACGGTGAATCAGTGCCAAATAACTTCATAATCAATAATATTTCCTCCCTCGTCGTCGCTTTGCCATCAACCACAGACATTTATGTGTTTTAAGGAAGGCCCAGTTTTGTCTCTCTGGTTTGGCAACGATTAAATAACGTGCTTTTCCGATCCGATCCGCGCTCAAACCCGCTGGAAAGACAAATCAGAAAATCACAATGACTTCTCCTAAACTTGTTCAGATGTTTCGCCTGCGAAAAACACCCAGTCATCTCACATCGAAGTGAAAAGAAACAGGAACGTTTTCCTAATGTTCTCATTAAGTTATGAAAACGTTATTTTTGAATCTTCTCAAAATTTTTTAATTTCAAATGACGGAAATGTTACTTTTAAACTTTCTCGGAATGTTCTGAAACAAGTAACAATGTAACATTAGATGAACGACCAATGTTTCAGAAAATGTAACAGTTCTGAAAGCATTCCCTGTTATCTGGGATATTACAATACAAAAGTCATTGATGTCATTATAAACTGATTTCTCATGGTACTCTACACTTTTAAAAATAAAGATGCTTTGAAAGGTTCTTCACAGTGATGCCATTGAAGAACAATTTTTGGTTCCACAAAGAACCATTCAGTCAAAGGTACTTTAAAGAACCATGTCTTTCTTACCTTCATTGCAAAAAATGCCTTTCTTACTAAGATTTTTTGTCTTGTTTCCAGCCAAAATATCTAAAAATTATTAAATCAAGAAGGATTTTCTAGATGAGTAAAAATTATTGTCTAGTTTTCAGAAAAAAACAAGTCAAAATTAAGCACGTTTTGGCTTGAAACAAGCAAAATAATCTGCCAATGGGGTAAGAAATATAATCTTGTTTTCTGCTTGAAACAAGATTTTTTTGCTTACGGCATTGGCAGATTATTTAGCTTGTTCTAGGCAAAAACTTAATTTTGACTTGTTTTTTCTGAAAACAAGACAATAATTTGTACTTGACTAGAAAATCCTTCTTGATTTAAGATTATTTAGATATTTTGGCTGGAAACAAGCAATGTTTTTTGCAATGTTTTTAATATCTGAAGAACCTTTTATGAAACAGAAAGGTTCTTCAGATGTTAAAGGTTCTTTATGGATCCATTTAGACAAAAAGAGCTCCTATGGCATCGTGAAGCACCTTTATTTTTAAAAGTGTATGACTCATTACTACTTCTAATACTCCTGAGGAATTCTATGAGAATCATAAAAGTTTGTGTCCTATCATCCATGCGTTTGATGTTCTGCTCTGTGATGTAATTGGATTCGGCGCTGACTTCCTTTCTCACGACTCGACTTCCTGCCGTCAGATCCCTGGACTTATCAAATCTGACCATCTCCATTATCACTTCATACACACTCGCTCCTGACCGCAGCGCCGGAGATGTGTGACGTGTACAGGAGAAACTGCAAGACAGATCTGCTCGAATTCTCTTCTAATAATCAGACTTTCCAGTGAAACGTGTTGGCTCAATGCTTCGACTTGTTTCGCTTTACTTACAATGTCCTCACTAGTCAAAAATGTCCTTGTTAATACACTGAGACCTGTGGAAGAGCTGGAGTTCACTATTTTTCTGTCACTGTTGCAATTCCTGACTGTTTGTTTATATTGAAGCAAAATGTAACTATATTATCATCCAGCTCTGATCTGATAAATGCAACTATAAGGAATGAACAAAGTAAGATATTATAAATATTAGCCTTTTCTGTAAAAAAAATCAAACTGACTTGACTCGGACTTCATATTAAAACCATTGATTTTGTGATAGATCTTCACTCATAAAGCCTCAGAGGAATGTGTGTGTGTGTGTGTGTATTTGTACCTGTTGACTACAGGTACAGCATGAGGGAGGTTTAGGGAGTATTTCTCACTCCTTCAGTCTCAAAACTCAAGGTCTTCATATGTTACTAAGCTGAGCATAAACCAAAGTTCTTAAGTTGCAATTCTTGCTACAGGTCTTGCTGTTATTTATTCATTAGTGCATGCTGTTCTGAAGAAAAAAATAATGTCATATATGACCCTGGACCATCATATGGGTCATTTTTTAAAATTGAGTTATACATCATCTAAAATAAATAAATAAGCTGAAAAATTAAGCTTTCAATTGATGTGTAGTTTGTTAGAATGGGACCATATTTGGCTGAGATGCAACTATTTGGAAATCTGCAATCTGAGGGTGTAAAAAAATCAAAATATTGAGAAAATTACCTTTAAAGTTGTCCAAATTAAATTCTTAGCAATGCATATTACTAATCAAAATTTAAGTTTTGATATATTTATGGTAAGAAATTTACTAAATATCTTCATGGAACATGATCTTTACTTAATACCCTAATGATTTTTGGCATTAAAAAAAATTGATAATTTTGACCCATATGAGGGACTAACTTTTCACAGCAAGCTATATATTTTAGTGTATAAACATTCTATATATTCTATATTTTTAAAAATATTTAGTTTCTAACATGTTACATTACTGTTTTTTTTTTCCTGATTCCTATAGCAGGTTACTGTTAGATGTATTTTTATTATTTAAAGTAATATTTTTTATTATTTATTTAATTGAATTAAATTTAATCTTTAGTATTTCTTACCTACACTCTTAAAAATAAAAGTGCTTTGAAAGGTTTTTCACAGCGATGCTATAAGAACCATTATTGGTTCCACAAAGAACCATTAAATTAAAGGTCCTTTAAAGAACCACCTCCTTCTTACCTTTTTATAATCTGAAGAACCTTCATTTGCCACAAAGAACCTTTTGTGATACAGAAAGGTTAAAACCTGTTAAAGGTTCTTTATGGAATCATTTAGACAAAAAAATGTTCTTCTATGGCATTGTGAAGCACCTTTATTTTTAAGAGTGTATGATTTATTATTGTATTTAGTTTTTTTGTTCATATTTATTTCTGCACAATCACAATGACGTCTCCTAAACTTGTTCTCAGATGTTGTACGAATAGAAACGTTTTCCAAACGTTCTCATTAAGTTATAAAAACGTTTTCAGAATGTTCTCGAAACGTTTAAAATGTCCAGTTTTTTTTAATGTTTTAACATTTTTTCATGGGTTATGTGGCATTATGGGAACCTTACTTTTAAACCTTCTCGGGATGTTTTATAACAAGTAATAATTTAAAAACATTATATGAATGTCCTGAAAGCGTATCCGAAAATGTAACTTTAAAAGAACCTTATTTATTATTTCATATTTTTCTTCTAAGATCTTGTTATAATAGTGAATTGCACAACAGAGGATATTACTGGTGGGAATCATGATTGCAATTATGATTTCTGTTCATAACGATGCATGCATGTTTGCTGACGAATGTTAGATTAATAGTCGGATTGCACCGCTCTGGAATGAACATGGTGCTGCTTTCACACTCGATGAACACAGCAGGATGGCCTATTAAACGCCTTCCTTTAATCAAATAAGTGGTTCATTTTAAATCTTCTGACTGTGATGTGGCTAAAAGTCAAGTCTAAAAAATTCTTAGAAACAAAATGCTGATGAATCATTCACGGGAACATCAATTAGGAGAGCTGAAAGTATTGATTTCATGAACTAACTGCAGTATAATGTTTCACTCATGGTATGTTTTACAATACGAGCACATGACTATAAGAACAAGTCAATCCAGGACAAAACCAAATGAAAACTTCTAGTTAAGACGAGCTATTCCATTACGTACCATCTCTATGTGTGTGTGTGTGTGTGTGTGTGTGTGTGTGTGTGTAAATTGAGCATGGCAGTTCGCTACCACAAGACGCAAACAGGCAAACAGACTTCACTCAGCAAAGATACACTGTTTACAGCCGCGTCAGTCCATCACGACACATTGCACACAAACAAAACTCTCTACGGGTGTATGCGCTCGTGTGTTTACCGTGGTGGGCGAACTCGATGTGTGTGTGTGTGTGTGTGTGTGTGTGAATGTTTAAAGCGTCCGCTCCTGCATAGGTGTGTGTTTAGACTTACTCTGACAAGCAAACAACAATATCAACACTGCAAATGCATCAGTTGGGTGAGCATCAGCGGTTCGTCCTGCGTTAAAGCATGGCACACGACGCCTGTTTACTTCTCCAAACTTCAAACACAAACCCACAGGGAAAATGTTATTGCTTAGAGCTTTCTTAAAGCTCGGGAGGCCGAATGGACTTTGTCTCCTGAAACGCATCAAAAGAAATACAAACAGAACGTAATACAGATTCCATTTGCTCTCTATTTAATAACGGAGATCTTTTGAGTTGAACAGTGTGATTCTTCTGTCTCGAAACTCCCAAATGCAAATGCCAAAGCAATTTAATGCTGCAGGACATTTTATGTGTTTCTGTCTTTTATAAGACGCTGGACTTAATGTGACCGAAGCTGAACATCTGAGTCACAGCAGCGGCCACACACACAGACGTGACCCGAGGAAACGCACGGAAACCGCAGCCTCTCACGCACACGCTACACACGCTTATCATGTATGTGAGACATTAACGTGATCGTGTTTCTCATGTATGAGAACTCTATTGACAACTTACATTTTTCTGCTTTAATTAAGACCAGAGCTGATGATGATGCCCAGCTAATAAATGCTTTTCTAACATTCTCATTGTTGATTCTAAAAAAAATGTTTTCTGAACGTTCATTAAATGTTCTAAAAATGTTTTTTCTTGGTCATTATGGAAATGTTACATTTGAATGTTCTTTAAATGTTCTAAAACTCCTAGTAAGACGTCAGACAAACATCCAACTAAAAAAAGTTTCACGAACAATGTATAAAAAACATTATTAAAAAACACATAACTTTGAATAAACATTCTATTCAAATTACTATAACTGTACTGTTCATAACTTTGAAAGAACATTGCTAGAACATTCTGGGAACGTTCCATTATGCTTCCAAATAAGATATAATATGATGAGATGATTTTCACTGCAATTGCACATTCATTTTTATTTAATATATGTGACCCTGGAGCACAAAACCCGTCTTAAGTAGCACGGGTATATTTGCAGCAATAGCCAACAATACATTGTATGGGTCAAAATTATAAAATTTTCTTTTATGCCAAAATCATTAGGATATTAAGTAAAGATCATGTTCCATGAAGATATTTAGTAAATTTACTATCGTAAACATATCAAAACTTCATTTTTGATTAGTAATATGCATTGCTAAGAACTTCATTTGGACAACTTTAAAGGCAATTTTCTCAATATTTTCTCAAGATTCCAGATTTTCAAATAGTTGTATCTCGGCCAAATATTGTCCTAATTATAAATAATAAAATTTACACTTATGACTGGTTTTGTGGTTCAGGGTCACAAAAAACATAAAAGTTTAAAATAGAATGCATTTTTTAATATTACGAATATTGTTGGCTTTTTGATTAATCGCTTTTGTTTCAATTTTGTTTTGTTTTCAATAAAAGCATCTGCTAAATACATGACTTTTGCTTTGGTCTTAATTAATTTAGTCAGCAGTCTCACAATCTTCCGAGACACTTTTACTGTCTCAGTCTCTAAAAGTTAAAAATAGAATGCATTATTAATAACTATAATGCCAATGGAATAGAACAAAATGTCTTTTTAATAACTTTTTTTGTGTTAAAATGACTATTTCGGTCCAAATTAACTCTTAATAAAACACAAACATCTTCTGAGACATTTTTATTGTCTCTAAATGTTTCAAATAGGACATATTTTTTATATTTGTGATCCTGGACCACAAAACTAGTCATACGGGTCCTTTTTTTATTATTTTGTTTGTTAGTTTGTTAGGATAGGACAATATTTGGTCGAGATACAACTATTTGAAAATCTGGAATCTGAGGGTGCAAAAGAAATCTAAATATTGAGAAAATCGCTTTTAAAGTTGTCTAAATTAAGTTCTTAGCAATGCATATTACTAATCAAAAATTAATTTTTCATATATTTATGGTAGAAAATTTACAAAATATCTTTATGGAACATGATCTTTACTTAATATCCTAATGAAGAAGCAGTGATTTTGATGCATACAATGTATTCTCAGCTATTGGTACAGATATATATATGTACTTATGACTGGTTTGTGGATCAGGGTCACATTTGTAAGCAGAAATAACTGTATTGCGATATATAGAGTTGCACAGCATTAAAATGACTTATATTTTGTCTCTAATTAATCTTTAAACTCTCTCACACATCTTCCAAGCCACATCTACTGTCTCAATCTTTAAAATGTTTAAAACAGAACACATTTGTTACTAAAATGTCCATCAGAAACAACTATACTGTGATATATATATAGTTACGCAGCGTTATAATTTGGTCCGAATGAATTTAGTTACTTTCGACACATCTTCCGAGACACTTTTACTGTCTCTAAAAGTTAAAAATAGAATGCCTTTTTAATAACTTGTTTAGTAGAAATAATTATACTGTGATATAAATTGAAACACAGTGTTGAAATTGCTTGTTAATTGCTAATTAATTGATTCTCGCAGTGAAACACACATCTTCCCGAGACGCTTTTACCGTCTCCAAAAGTAAATACACAGTGTTAAAATTGCTTGTATTTTGGTCCAAATTAAATTAGTCAGCAATCTCATAATAAAACACACACGTCTTCTGAAAAGAAATATCTATACTGTGATATAAATTGTTAAAAAGAAACGACTATGCTGTGATATAGATACAGTTAGGCAGAGTTATAATTTGGTCCGATTTAATTTAGTCAGCGATCTCGCAGTGGAACACACACATCTTCTGCGCCACTTTAACTGTCCCAATCTCTGGCCCTTTCTTTTATTTCTCCTCTTTCTCTCTCCTGCTGCGTCTGACGCCTCAGCTCTCTCGTTTGGGGAGCGCCACTAATAAACCTTGGAGCCTGGACTCCTCGCTGTCTCGCTCTCGCTCTCTCTCCGCTCAAATCTCTCTGATTCCTTGCCCAGTTCTCTTCTGTTGTCCAAAATGACAAGCGACTTTTTCTTAGTCTCTCTCTCTCTCTGTCTGTCGTTTTCTGCGCATTCTGCCCACTGTGACAAGACTGTGCCAGAGAAACACACACACATTCGACAGCAGACACACAGCTGGACCCCAGCTGCCTACAAAGGCTGGGGTTTGGAAATCAATGAAGGCGAATGAAGAAAAAGGGAAAAGAGTTTAAATAAATTGGCACTTGAAAAAAGAAAACGCAAAGAGGCAATCGAGAGAAAGAAAGAGAGAGAGAAAACACGCGCGCGAGCGAACGCTAAGAGACAATAGGCAAGGAAATGAGCTGTAACTGCAGCACTACGTCAAAAGAGAAGGTCAAAGACCATCCGTAATCGCAGATAACAAAGATGCGACGTTTCAGAACGGATGACATCTTGCATTAAGATGTCTGAAATCTGATATCATCCAATCACCAACTTGGCTGGGGTTTTGACAAAGGACAGTGATGCGGACGCCACCCTGAAATCGGTGCATTTTCTAACGCGGCACGTCACAGTATCCCTATTCCTCCATTGAGAAGACTTTCCTTCTCGCTACTGAGGATGATGTTGAAGGAATGAACAACATCTGCGCTTCTCATGCTCATTTCGCAAAGCGTTTTATGTAGCTGGTCAGATGAAAGTGCTCAGTCTTGAGTGACACCGGCAAAACACAAACACAAAAGGACGGAAAACGTTTTGATTCATGTTTTAGAACGGATGCAAATGCCCAGCTAACAAACATATGTTCTAAGAATGATTTGCTAATATAAAAAAAACTTTTTTTTTTGTCACTCTCATTATGTTTGTTAAATGTTACAATGGAATGTTCCCATTGTAACATTTTACAAACATAATGAGAGTTACTTTTAAAAGTTACTTTTGAATGATTTGAACATTCCGAAACAAATAGTAACATTTGAAAAATGTTACATTGAAAAATTGATGTATTTGTGCTTTTGCTTTGAGAAGTTAATTAAAAGCAGATGTTCTATTAATGATGCTTTTTAGATTTATGTTAGCCACAATTCTGAGAACTGTCCACTATTCGCCACATATACAAAACACAAACTCACACGTGTGCACATACTGATCATTAATCAGAATCTGCACTGTTTAACACTTAATACTTAAAAAATGCGCTGATGAGCCATGAAACAAGCAATGAATGCGCCAGGGAATTCTCACTGTGTTTGATGCAATTGTGTCTTTTCTCTCATCACAATCATCTGTTCTACATATGCACACACTCACACATTTTTGTTAAAGAACGGGAAGGAGAGAGATAATGTAAGGCTGCGTTATCAACAACTTTTGCATGTCATCGCTCAGCGCTTTCCAGCATTTTTTGACAAATTTTTGACCCTAAAACCTCACTTCACACAGATATTAAATACTAAAGCATTCGTTAAAAGGAAAAATGCACACATGCTTTTCAAATTAAATATTTGACAAAAGTTTGAACTGCTAATCAGTAGATGCAGTGTTGAAGATTAAATGTTAGTTTGTGGTTAGTTAGCAGATTATGTTGATAGTTAATGTAATTCTCCACACCTGTGGTTGCTCTAATGAACGCCTGTGAGAGTTTAAGGAGAACCAGTGCTGGTTGCATAAACTTAGTAGTTAGACCAGCTAGTAGTTAATCAAGAGGTAAACACTGTTACTTTTAGATTAAGCTTAAGTCTTAAAAGACAAATTTAGTTACATTTAGCTGCTGACTTTACACATCCACTAAAAACCAGCTATTTCAAACACACTGAGACTCAAACACGAAGTGATGTTAGTGATCCTGCAGCATACTTTGGCATATTTAAATGATTTATTTACACTTGCTACTTTTAAACTGACCACTGGTGAAACACAAAGTAGCTGATGTCTGAAACCGTCCTATTTTATGTTACTTAGAATTAGGGAAGCAAGTAATTGGTAGGGTCAATTGTATATAAGCACAGTGTGTTTATGTGTGAGGTGACACAGAGGTCTTCTGCCCGTTAGCTCTGGCCATCACACACGGGTGCGAGGTCGACAAAAACGACACTTAGGCCGCATCCAAATGAGGAAGTTCTCTAACCACACACACACTCACATGCACTCAAATACACACCGTCCTACATGCATGTCAAACTAAACGCCCTCGATCGTGAACCGCTGTTAAGAAACACAATCACTTAGATGGTCCAGCAAAGCACTTTCACACTTCTTCACCTTTTCTAAAGCACTAACGTATCGGATCTCCGGAACGTGCGGTAAGCGCCGGGAACGATTGTCTAGGTTTTAAGCTTGTCTTGTGTTCGTGGGTATCTACACACAATCTATAAACTAATGTGAAATGTGAAACTAATTAGTCTGTTGAGTGTGACTTTTGTGGGGTATACATATAAAACCTACAAGTGAATATTTGAGGCCATGTGAAGGTGTTCAGAGCTCGAGACGGAACTCTTAAAGGCCCAAACAGAGCAACTTTTCTTCGAGAAAACCAGAGGTATTTAGTTCATTTAGTTTATTTACTGAGAAGTTAAAAAGAAGTTGCAAAATGTAAATAGAAATCAATAGATGAGCTGCAAGCTTTCTAATTTGTAAAAAGTGTTTAAATTAAAGCATTTTAATTATGATTGCACTACAATTCTGACATTTTACACTGTTAAAAATGATTCCAACAAAGGGTGTTTTTGCAGTGATGCCATAGAAGAACCATTTTTGGTTCAGTGAACGGTTCCTAATATTTTACAAAATCTAAAGATTATAAAGAACATTTTCTTTATTTGAAAGGTTCCATGGATGTTCAAGGTTCTTCAAATAAAGCACCTTTATTTTTAAGAGTGTACAACAATAGTGAATTTCAGAATAAGTACCATAAGCCTAAATAAACAGTGAGAGTGTTTTTGATTTGTGATAAACAATTATATAATTGCATGTATAATAATGCATCTGTAGCTCATGTTAACAATAATACTAAGAATAATTTAAAAAAAAATATTCTTTAAAAATGTCAGTCACATTCATTTTAAAGTCAGCTGTAATTTACTTACTATACTGTATATTATTCCGTAACATCAAAGTAAAACAAAATCCCTGTTCTATTTTTAAGGAATGTTTAATTAAAGTCAAATTAATTGACTTTAATTCTGTCCATCAGTTGTAAGACACGAGAATCTGAGGAAGTGCAAGAAAAAAAGTGCAGCTGAATGTTAAACCCAATGAAAATGTGATGCTGAGGACTGCAGAAATGATGCAAAGCGGACCGCAAGTTCTGCAAACTTTAAAGCTGACCGTCAAAAGTAAGAAAAATAAATGTTCTAATGTATTAGAGTACTGTAAACATGCAATAATATCTTAGGAATAGTGCTTATGTCCAGCTACGGTTGCAAACGTGTTAATCCAGTTTTCCTAACGGAATGAATGAGTGCAAAAAAAAAGAAAAACGCACAACTTCTCGAGACTTCCAAGGCGGCTGTAGTCACCACTAACCTTGGTTTCTCCGCGGGTTCGCCTGTTTCCTCCGCTTTCCTCGGCTCCTCTCTGCCATGTCGTGGCCGTATGTGCCCGGTGAACGCGCGGACGGATCGTGCGGGTAAATGACCGAAGTGTCGCTCCGCATCGCTCGCGCCCGACAGCGCGTGACTGCAGTAGCGCTCAAACCCGCGTCGCGTTCAGCAGCGGCTCTGATGTCGTCATTGGAGGCAGGTCTGGTGTCAGCCCGTGTCACCCCAAACTGTGAAGTGTGTTCTGAGAAAGGACAATTTGCGCACTTAAGAGTGTGTTATGATCTCCTAAGGTGGAGTTACTTTTTATTTTATGTCTGCTTTTTTTTTCTAGTCATAAACACCACTGTTAGGTATAATGTAGCCTGTAAGTAGGCTTATATATGAGCGTAGCAATAATATATAAGAATACTTAAACATATATTTGAATAGCTATTTGTTTTTGAAAAAGCGTCAATTATTTAATTTAGGTTTGCAAAAGTGCTTAAAGTTTACTGTTTTGAGTAAATGCACGTACATAAATATATTTACCTTTTAAAACATCGGTTAAACCTTGCAAACGCTTTAATGCGCAGGTACGCGTTTTATTGAGAGCGAATCGCACCTGTTCCCGCGCCCCCCATCGGCCTCTACTCCTGTTGATCGCTGTAGGAAGTATTGTATTGTCACCTCTTTTGTCCGAGTAATTGAACGGTAATCTGTTTAGCAACTGAAAAAGAAAACATCAGAAAAACTCAAACACACCGTTCCAGGACCCCTTCCTTGGCATTCACACGCACCAACCCCCACCTGAACGCGCAGCGGTGCCGGAGCGCGCAGTGTCATGATAATGCCCGCGCAATACTTCCCGAGGTGCGCGAGGTAGGGTGGACCTTGATCCCTAAGCGCTCCCAAATAAATGACTTTTTCCACTTTAAATGATGTTAATGGTTAAGTCGTTCTGCTTTCTATTATAATATCGTGTTAATTATTATTACTAATACGAATGTCATTCTGTTCCCTCGCATTAGCTAACAACGGTAACACACATTGATCTGAAATAACAGGCCATCTGTGATATATCATAATATGTTCTGCTCTTTGAAAACTATCGATTATATTCACGTTGTCTTGATTATGTCTTGTTTCGCGCCAGTAAAAAAAGCGCGGCAATGGATTCTGAGGGGAAAATAACTTTATCTTAATTGTTGTTTTTACAACAGCGGGCGGATTTCTCCTTTTAGTCTGGAAAAAACATCTTACAGACATTACATGAAAACCCACAACACTAAATATTACCACAGGATGACCGAGATATGAAAGAAAAAGGTTTGTATAGTTTACTTGGATATTTCGCTTAGCATAAACGTCGTAAATTACGACTTACCGGGGATTTCTAGACTGCTTTGTTTTATATCAGGTTTTTGCGGTTTGTTGTTGTTGTGTACTGTTGAATAATTAGCTAACATATTCATGTACTATGGGTTTTACACAGTACACTAAGGTGCTTAAAACAAATAAAGTGTATTACCATGGTACTTTTTAATATAAATCCTGTTCATTTACCACAATGCTAAGCTTGTGTTTATTGTGTATACAACCTGAACAAATAAGCTTTCCATCGATGTATGGTTTGTTAGGATAGGACAATATTTGGCAGAGATGCATACTATTTAATATCTGGAATCTGAGGGTTCAAAAAAATCTAAATATTGAGAAAATCACATTTGAAGTTGTCTAAATTAAGTTCTTAGCAATGCATATTACTAATCAAAAATTACGTTTTGATATATTTACAGTAGGAAAATATATAGGAAATATATGTTCATGGAACGTGATCTTAATATCCTAATGATTTTTGGCATAAAAGAAAAATCTATCATTTTGACCCATACAATGTATTTTGGCTCTTGCTACAAATATACCAGTGCTACTTAAGACAGGGACACATATCAGAAGGTAATACTATAGTGCTTTAATTTCCATTGAGGGACAGAATAATTACCATATTCGTGTACCAACGTATTTACATAGTACTTCAAGTTGTGTGAACCATGGCAATTTTTAGTAGTGAATCCTGTGCATTTTAAAGGCAATATGCTAAGCTTGTGTTTGTTGTTTCTAATGGACATTTGTCTTTTTAGGGACATAAAATAGAGGGTTTCAGGTGGAGAAAGCCAAAGAAAAGGAGAAGGGATGAGAGGTCACAGTCCTTTTGTCCAGGAGAGGAAAGGAGATGGAATGGGTCATAAACCTACACCCTGCTGTGGATCTTGGATGAGAGGAGTAAAGGAGCACACAAAGAAAAGCCTCATTCACCACTTCACCTCTGCCCCTGCAGATGACGGCAAGAAAGTGTTTCTTACATGAACGTTATAAACAAGGTACCGTTGTCTCTTTATGTGCAAACAAAGAGTGCAGTTTGCCGTGTGCAACGAGCCTAAAAACAGCCAGTAAGCGCAAGAATCTGGGCACCAAATGGTCCCAAACACCTCCGTACACCGCCGAGGGACGCCCTAGGGTGGGGTGTCCCGTGGGGTTTCCAGCGCGCGTGAGTTTGGCAGGGGTTCAGAGAGGGAGCAAAGGGAGGAGTCTTCCTTAACAGCATATTAAACAGGAGTTAATTATATGCCAACCTTTGTGACAAAGAGAATAAAAAGCCTCGACTTGAATGGCGAACCAAGAAAAGAAAAGTCATTATGCTGGTTTCACTTCTTTGCATGTGAAAACCTCAGCGCTTATTTTGCCATTTCCATTTGTATCAGCAACCTCAGCTCGGTAGATTGTGGCTTAAGTCGGGCTGTAGATCAGAGCGCTGTTAAACCTCTGCACTCTCTCTTTAGAAATCAACTGAATGCTGTGTTCTGCAGATGTTAATTATAGAACGACTAGTATGTTTCCTTTGCATTTGTGCAACGAGAATTGAGTGCATGCATGTGTAGCACTAAGGGTTGCACTGATTGGAGTTGCAGCATTTGTTTGCATTGCAAAGTAAACATTTATTTTATTTAATTGCTTTAATATTTAAATAATAGCAAACTTTTTTGAAAAAAAAAAAAAAAACCCCGAAATGACAGCACTCCTCAACACGCCACATGATTTGAGAGATCGTTCATGTTCAAAGCACAAACAGTGCGGGACAGCTTCGATACTTGAGGTAACCCTAAGTATGAGCAAAAGTAAAGGGATCCTTGCCTGAGCAAAAACCACTAATGATGAAGGAGGGATAATGCAAGATGAGGATGGAAGCAAGGTACAGAGCGAAAGGAGGAAGCGGAGACGATCAGTCAGTTATGTAGCAAATAACAGATGGGAGACTTGAGTCAGCGGAGTTGGCGATGGCGATGTCGAGGGCAGGTCTTCATTGGATACATGCCGCACGCAGCATTAGATCTGTGGGGCCGAATCAGGGTACCAGGGACCGGGAGCCACAGCATTACAGACTCAAACGCACACACTGGCATGTAGTCCAGGAAAATCTTTCTTTTGATCTCATAATCAGGGACAGGGAAAGGGCAAGTATGGAGAGGATTAGCTTTGTCACAGAGATTTCAGTATTAGTGAGCAAAAATGTTCTCTTTGTAACTAAAGGAGGAGGGATCTAATATGCCAGTGTAACATAAACCCTGTGTGTGGCTTTCAAGACCTCACAAAGACTGTGAGCTGTAGATTTGACGCCATCTAGAGGACATTTGACATCTTTCTACCTGAAAAAATAAAGGTGGCAAGGTTGAAGCGTTCAAAATGCATCATGCACCAATATATTGTTTTTCCCCCCAGTGTATTTACTATTGAGAAAGTTTTAGATGGATCAGAACATTTCTCATTTTCATTGTTTAACTTGTACTACATAAACTAATTCTGAAATTTGATCAAAACTACAGTGGTCAACATTTGAAGTGGATCAAAACCTTTCATTAGAGTTGTCGTAAAACCAAAACAATACAGCTTTGATTTTTTAATCAACTCTTTGGATCCACTTCAAATGTTGACTACTATATATAAACAAATACTAATAAAAATGAACTTAACAGCATAAAAATAAAACATTAAAAGATCTCAATTTTACTAAAATAACACTGACATGGAAATGCACAAAGAAGCATAATACAACACATGATTTTCTTCCATCACAGGCTCTGTTTATTTATAAACTGGTATAATATAGTACCTTTGTACAAAAATGTAGAAAACGGTACGCAAAAATATCACTTAGTTTCCTTGTAAATAGATGAGATAAATGCTAATATCATAAATCTGTTACTACTTTATGAACTTTTGCCAGCAAAAAGGTTTGAGTGAACTGTGACAGATATAAAAACACACCGAAATGCAAAAACCACAAAATATGTTTTTTTTTTTTCTTTAAAAAAGAGGAAATGATAAAAAAGAACATGGTTACATTCTTTATCACAGCAATATGGAAGCACATGACGTTGTGTCTAGCAAATATCAAGTGTGGACTCGTCTCAGTGCCGCTCGTCTTTGGTATGCCACGGAAAGTGGAAACACTGGGATTTTTGAAGGGTTGCAGCCCTCGATAACACTTAAAATGATAAAATGATACTTAAAACGAGTTAGGCACAATGACAAAGTGTTGCAATATCAGAGGACTTTAAAATACCTGCACTGTATGTACCTTTCATACTATATGGAACCTTTAATAAAAATTCATCACTTCTCCTCAGCTCAGTGCTGTTGTCAGTGCAATGCATATGCATGCTAGCTTGGGTTACGTAGCGCAGCGTAGACTAAAAGAAACCTTACAAAAAACACTCAGTGCCGTTACCCTTTAACGCATCTGTCTGAAAGCAGACTAGTCGAATATCAGAAAACAAACACTAAAACTCTGAATGAATATTATGACTTAAAGGCTCTTGTCTAGACCTAGAAATAACTGACAAAAGCTTCAAAATACTGTTCTGTAATCTGCCATTATGACAGTTAGCGATGCGTTTTAGTGAGAACACCCTTTCTCTGAAGCCCAAAGTATATGCAAGTACTCTTAATGGTCAGCTTGTGCAAATGCCTTGAATTTATTTGTTGCATTACTTAGTTGGTCCACAAGGTGGCGACGTTGGTTGTTTCACGGTGGAAAAACAAAAGAGGTGAAACAACAATCTACTGGAGGCGCAACGAGAAAGTACAAAGAGGTTTTTTATTGCTTATAACTTCTGTAGAGGAATAGCGCAGACGTCGGCAAAGATTAAACTTCCTAGTGCACTAAATGGAGTATACTTTGAAAGGTTATGCATTTGGCTGTACTCGTACACCAAGTGTTTGTGAACTTAAGTATACTTTGGGCTTTACACTAAAATTATCCATCTGTCTTGTTTTTCCAACACGTCGTACCTGTGAGGAATCAAAGAGGCCACAACGGTCAAAGGCACTTGAGTCCTGTCTTTACCAATACTTCTAGAGAACGTGCCAACCGGCTTCTTCCTTTACACATTCGCTCACTTAGTATTTCAGTCTTCTTATGTAGAGTTCATGTGGCTTTTGTGCCATGTATCAAAAAGTAGATTTTCTTTATACTATCTTGCCACCATTTACAGTCCAAAACTCATATTTACATTTTAAACAAGATTTCCATCGTAAACAGTCTCACAGTAGTGACTGGAATGCCCCTTCAGTAAATCATTAGGCCTCTGTGGTAATGTTTAGCAACATACTTTACACAATTACAAAACTGTCCCTGTAGGACACCAGGAGAGCCATCAGTAACTGGCGTATGAGCAAGAAACCAATGTCCGGAGGACTCTTTAGTGTTGTGAGGGCAATAGAGTCTACATGCTCACTTTGGCCCTATTATATGTATAAACACTTTAAGACAATGTGTTCAAATACTTGTTCTCCCCAGCAAGGGATGTCAACATTGAGGTCATGTCCCCGATTGCCATATTAGAAAGGCCACTTGGAAGGGTGATGGAGGTTTGGGGTGTGGTGAGGCGGGAGGAGGTCTGAGAAGAGCACTGGTGGTGTCCAAGCGGTGGGTTTATAGGACTGTAAGATGAAGGTTCTGGGTCATCGATGATGGAAGCAAAGTCAATCTGAGCGTTCTCCAAGTCCAGGTTTTCTAAGGCGTTGGACATGGGTGCAGGGTCCGAGTAGGCCATCGAGGTGGGCTTGGTATTAGGGTCTATCCCTGTCAGGTGCTGCTGGGCCAGGCACGGACCATCCTGAGTCTTCTCAATGTCGTGGTGCATGTGTATCTGGCCTGAGTAGTACATGGGGTTGTTGTTATTGGTGAAGTTTTCCGAATGCTGCTGCTGTTGCTGAACCGGTGGGAGCCGCACTCCTCTTCGAGGACTGGCGGTGGAGTGGACCGGGCTGAGGTGAGTTGGGCTGCCCAGGTAAGTTCCACCTCCCTGCTGAGAGAGGCTGTTCTGGCGACTCAGAGGTTTTCGTCCCTGAGGTGGTCGTGGCACCATGTCCGGACCGTAGCATGATCCCTGCATCCCAGCTGCATGCTCCTTGATGGAACTGGGAATGAGCTTTTGTGGTGGGCTCATCAAGTTCTGATTTGGGTAGCCTTGGTAAGAGTTACCAGGATAAAGGTTCTGGTTAACTTGCTGATGCTGCGGACTGTGCTGCATCATCGCCGTTTGTCCTCCCATGTCCATGCCATCAGGCTTCCCAGAGAGACCGTCGACTACCCTTTGCTCCTGCTGCTGTTCCCACAGGAGCGCTTGCTGGGACTGCACATAGTTCCTCACCATCATTTCCTTCATCTGATGCATTGGCGTCTGGGACCTACGGCTCTCCGCCAGAGCAAGATTAATCCCTCCGCCACTCGGGAACGATCCCGCCTGGCTCTGCTGTGGAAGACCGGCTTGGGTTCCCATCTGGCCCTGATGGAAGTCGCAATTTATATTGGAGGACCTGCTCATGAGGCCCTGGCCTGACTGTGGAGGATACGCCTGCATGTTTGCATTATGCCGATGTTGGTGTAGAGGTTTGGTGTTCTGGCAAGAGCTGGACCCTCCCATGGATGGATGGAACTGCTCTGGTTTTACAGTAACTCTTTGATGGCCAGGGTCAGATGTAGGGTTGTATACACCCTGTTGAGTGTAGTGCTGTCCTTGCATGCCTGCACCTTGGTACTGCATATCAGTCTGAGGACCCTGGAGCTGGTTGGTCTGTCCCCAAGGTCCTGATCCATCGCCTTGGCTGGGATAGTGTGGACCGGAGGGGCTGAGCTGACAGTTGCTCATGCCGTACTCAGCTTGCTGTAGAAGATTGTTCGCAATGTCAGCCTGACCCATCATCCCGGAGGTGCAGATCTCCTCACGCTGGCCCTGGTACGGACCTTGCATTTGAGTCTGGTAGACTTGATCCAAGCATCCCAGACTTTCTTGTCCGGGAGATAGCTGACTGGCATTGTGAAGGTGGTGTTGAGTTTGCGGGTAGCCCATGTAGGCTCGGTCTCCACCTTGGATCATGCCTTGCTCTCTGCCTTCGGCAGTCCCGTGGGGTTCCATGGCCATGGCCTCCATCATGACATTTTCAGTGATGCTCGGTGGACGAGGCGAGTACATGTGCCTGCTGAGAGCGGCATCAGACCCGCACTGCTGCAGTGCATTGCGGCGACTCATGAGGGACACGTTGCTTAAGCTATTGAAGCGCTGCACTTTGGGTAAACCCTGCGGGTCGGCAGTCGAGCGTACTGGGTCGCTGGCGCGCCTCGTATTGTTGCCAGGTGCCTGATGTGGATAGATCACTCCCGTGCCATAGTCGGCATTAGCGCTGTGCCTCCTTGTGCCACCTTGCTGCAGAAATGGTGGAAGAGGTTGGCCGTGGCATTCCCTCAGGAATCTTCCAGGGGTTCTGGGCTGGTCCATGTTAGGTAGCGGGGTTGGCGGTGGACCGCCTGTTGCTGCTGCATATTTTGCCTTCAAACTATACTGCTGCGCAGGAGTCAGACTCGGCAAACCTGGCAATCCACCAGAGTTCTGGCACGATCCAGGCCTTTGGCTGTTTTGGGGAGACAGCGGGTCGCCAGGCATATCGGTCCCCATTACGGACTGGCTGTGGCCCATTTGGGACACGTCACTGGAGCGCCTGCTTGATAGGTAGGGTGAGACCATGGATGAACGGCGGCTCACTGTGTAGGCAGAACTGAGGCTGCTGGTGCCACTGCCCCGCCGGTCATTCGGTGGACAGGGCATTCCCATTGTGCTAACTCCGCCCAGTTCCGGGGCAGAAAGCTCCATTACACGCCGGTTGGAGAGCAAGGGTGAAGGCGCACACATGCCCATCATCTCTCCCGTTGCTGAAAGGAGGAGAGAAGGAAGGACAGTTAGCATGATGGCAGATTTTCGGGAAAAGCATGAGGTTAGAAATGCCAAAATCTGATTTGTTGAAACATTTTGTTGGCAAAAGGTATTTTGATTTAATCAACAATAACACATATCAGATGAAAAATGTACATAATGTATCATAATGAATGCATATTACAATCTGCACACAGTAATGTGAGCACCCCCTGATGGCCTCACTAGCACCTCTTCCAGCAGCAACCTAGTTTTCCCTGGTCGTCTCCCATCCTGGTACTGACCAGGCTCAACTCTGCTTAGCTTCAGTGGGCGACCAAGCTTGGGCTAGAGGGTGATATATTACAATTATGAAATGAAATGACAAAATTTGCAGGATATTTTGGTCAAAAGAGAAAATTCTTTGACTAAAAAATGATTGAAGTTATGAAATTAATTTATTATAAAAAAATAATGGTTTGTTTTTGTTGTTTGACCTTTAACCACAGCACAATTCAAACGACCTAGCACAATAAATGTTTTTTTTTTTTTTTTATTAATAGAAATTACCTGCATTCTAATACCTGGTTTTAGAATTAATTAAAATAAATACAACATAAAATTGCAATCAGTGTTTGTACAGTTTTTGTTTTAGTCACAGTTTTTGTCTTACAACAAAAACATCCATTTTTTATAATAAAATAATTGCAATAAATTGCAATTGTGTTCATTTTTACAGTTTTTGTCCTTTGACAGAAATAACCTGCAAACAATGGAAAAGTAAATCAAAACCAGTGTGCTTTGTGTCTTCTTAACCTGCAATTTATTAAAACAAATTGCAATTAGTGTTTGCGCATTCGGTTTTAGTTGTAGCTTTTTTCTTACAACAAAAACAACCTAATAAATTAATTTCAATTAATTTCAACTGAAATCTTTGTACTTTTTTTTTTTAGCAAATTCTGTCATTTTATTATTACTGATTATAGTTTTAAGTCTAAAATGACATCTAATTTTAGTAGACAAAATTAACATTTTACAATAATGACGAGTACGAAAAGTCAAATTTACTTGTGCAAATGTATTACTGTGTGCAGATTGTAATATTGTTCACAGTGTGCATTCATCTCATCTAGCATAGACTCCTTTTAGCTTCATCATGATGTACTTTTTTTCATCTGTTATTGTTGATAAAATAAAAAATTTTATCAGATTGACACTACGCAAATCTTTGTTCTTTGTTCGTAATCAGTCTTTTACCTCCTGAGAGAGCCGGTAGTTTATTCCCTGCGCTCCGTCCAGGTGGTGTTGGCCGGCGAATCTGCTTCAGTTTGTCGATCTTCAGGTTCTCCAATCTCTTCAAGGCCTGAACAGACATGCACATTCCACTTGACCCGCCGCCGCTTGACTCGGCCACACCGGTGTTCCCGCTGTCCTCTTGTGTCGTCAGGTCCTCCAGACTCCCCGCCGCATTGAGGTTCATCTCCACTCCGCTGTCGTTGTTGTTGGCGCTCCCTAGTGGAGAACGTTCGCTACTACAGGACGACTGGCCGCCAGGACTTGGCTGGGATTTCTAGAAATGCATCAAGACGTATTGTAGTTATTACGCGCACAACTATCCATTACAATGAATGAAGCGCAGAGTGAACAAAAAGCTTGTCTGACCAGTGTGGTTTCTGGAGCGAGTAATTTGCAGTCCTCTCTGCTTCTCTCCTCTTTTTCTATCAGAAGTTCAGAGCTCTGTCCTGGAGTGGTCAGACCCGGAGGACGTGGTCCGGTGTCTCCGCGGTGCTTTTTAGTGATGTGAGCCTCGGGTCCGTGTACCGTCTTCACATGCTTTCTTAGAGAGCTTGGATCAGTGTAGCGCTTCGTACAACCCGGGATCTTACAAACATACGGTTTCTAAAGACCAAAAACAGGAGAATGTTATTGGCATGTAATCTACAGATGTAGCCAATCATTTGGAAACAAAGCTACATTTATGCTCAGTGAACGACAGGCTTATTGCTTTTTTCAGGTCATGTGGCATTTTTGCTGCTGTATTTATATAATGAAAAGTGTTATACATTGAAATAAAATAGAAATGCTGTTTAGAAGTGCTTTTAAAACTGGGAAAAGAAAAGCAATAAATAAAAAAAAAAAACTGGAGCAAGAGATTTAAAAAAAAAATAGTAATAATAAATCAGTGCAACTGATTAAAGGATTTATAGATGAACCTCAAAGGTTCCATTGAACCGCATGTACTTTATAAAAAAAGGTAAAAAGTTAAATGAAACACATTTTGACACAAAAACTTACTCATACTTGTGTATTTTAGTCATAGTTTTTGTTCTCTGCCAAAAGAATAAACATACATAATAAAATTCAATAATGTTTTGTAGAGTTTTGTTTTAGCCATAGATTTTGTCCTTTGACAATAAATAAGCTATTTTATTTTTTAATAAATTAATGCAATAAGAAATTGCAATCAGTCTTTGAAAGTGTTTTAGCCATAAATTTTGTCCTTGGACAAAAAAAACCCTACTTTTTTTCAGTAGTTTAATTCAATATTCAATAATAAATCACAATCATATAAATCATGAATTTTATTTTATAATAAATTGCAATCAGCGTTTGTAGTTTTTAGTGAGTTTTTGTTCTATGACAAAAAATAATCAGCTTTTTTTTGTTTTAGTAAGTTTTTGATCTTTGACAATAAATAATAAATTTTATTTTTTAATAAATTAATGCAATAATAAATTGCAATCAGCGTTTGTAGTTTTTTAGTGAGTTTTTGTTCTATGACAAAATAATAATATGACATTTTTTGTTTTAGTAAGTTTTTGACCCTGACAATAAAAAATCAATTTTTTTTAAATAAATTAATGCAACAATAAATTGCAATCAGTTTGTAAGTGTTTTAGTCATAGCTTTTGTCATTTGACAAAAAAAATAACCTACAATTATTTTCAGTAATTTAATTTAGTATTCAATAATCACTAAAAATCATATAAATAAGCAATTTTATTGTATAATAAATTAATGCAATAATAAACTGCAATCAGTGTTTGCAGTTTCTTAGTGAGTTTTTGTTCTATGACAAAAATAAAACCTGACAATAAATAAGCAATTTTTTTTTTTAAATAAATTAATGCAATAAAAAAAATTTCAATGAGCGTTTGTAGTTTTTTAAATTAAATTTTTGGTCTATGACACAAAGTAATCTGCACCTTTGCTACCTATCTGCTACCTTTTTCAATAAATAAGCTATTTTGTTTTATTAAAAAAAATTATCCAATAAAGAAATTGTAATCAGTGTTAATTTTTACAGATTTTATACTCATAGTTTTTGTCTTTTGACAAAAACATCCTGCGAATTGTCATGCCTTATTCATTTTAGTCAAACATTGTACTTTCAATCAACACAAAAAAGTAAAATGCAACACATAACCAGATAACTTGACATCATTTTCAAAACTGCAAAAGCACGTTTTTGTAACATATATATTATACATATGCAGATTTTATTTTTAGTTTATTTTTTTATTAATGCACGAGTTTACCTCATTAGAGTGTGTTCGGTTCTGGTGCTTTGCACGGTCCGATGCATTGGAGAAAGCCTTGTTGCAGCCCTCGTGTTCACACACATAGGGTTTCTCGCCGGTGTGCGAGCGCAGATGAGTCTTCAGGTTCTCCAGACGCGAGTACGCTTTATTACAGCCTTCAAACTGATATGCACAAACAGAAACATTTATATGACACTGTTTTGAAGAGGTTCAAACACAGATATAACTATCAGAGAGCATACTCACAGTGCACTTGTGAGGTTTCTCTCCCGTATGTCTGCGCATGTGGACCACAAGCATGTACTGGGCCTTAAAGGGCCGCTGCTCTCGAGAGCAATCCTTCCAGTGACACACAAACTCCTTCTTCTCCCCGTGAATGTGCTCGTTATTGATATGCTGGAAAGAAAAGCAGAGGAAAATCAGGTTAAATGCATGAAATGACATGCTGTTGAGTAAACGAAATGTAAGCTTTCTTTCTCTGTCTTACATGCACAAGTTGTTCCTGAGTGTCGAACTCTTTGATACAGCTCTCCCAGTGGCAGTTGGTCTCATAAATGGCCTCTGGTTCAGGTTTTTCCTCCTTGTCAAGATCATCTCTGCCTTCCAGTAAACCCAGAAGAGGATCCTGTAGAACAGTGCAGAACAACATGAATATTGATCCATTTTTCTGCAACCAAAGTTTCGGAGGATGTTAATCTGTTAGTCAAGCAATAGCAAATGTTTGGAAGTTCACCTGGGTTCCAGTTGAGGATGGACTCGCCACGTCTCCCTCCGAATGCTCCTCCAGGTTCTTGATGTTTATGCTGTCCATCACACTGCCCAGAACCGGCTCTGTCTTCAGCTGAAGACACACACAGCTGGGTTACTGTCATTAACTAAAACTTACATCTATTTGTTAATTGCATTGAAGCTGTAAATAAAATTGCTTAAATAAAAATAAAATAAACAAAGATTAACTGTGAAAACTTACTAACTGGAAATCAAATAAATAAAACTGTAATTGAACTATTAGACTGAAATCAATATAAATCAAATGTAAATAGTTATATAAAAAAATAATGCAATTAACAAAATTACTAATTTTCATTTAGTTAAAGCTGAGAATTACCTAAAACTAAAACTGAAATAAAAATAAATCAAACCTAAATTGTAATATTAAAAATAATAATATTAATTAACAATGACAAAAGCTCATAACAAAAAACAAATGTTTGATTATTTTAGGCAGCAGCACTAAAACAAGTGACTAAATGAAATATAATAAAATCTAAATTTTAACTAAAACTAAAATAAAAATCAAACATAAATAGTAATATTTTACAAAAACTTAATAAATACAAATGCATATAATAAAACTACTCATTTTCATTTAGTTAAAGCTGAAGCACAGAAAAAAAATTGAACTAAAACTAAAAAATAAATCAAACCTAAATTGTAGTATTAAAATATAAAATATTAATAAAAAATGACAAAAGCTCATAACAAAAAACAAATGTTTGTTTATTTTAGGCTGAAGCACTAAAACAAATGACTAAATAAAATATAATAAAATCTCAATTTTAACTAAAACTAAAATAAAAATCAAACATACATAGTAATATTTAAAAGAAATAATAACAAATACAAAAGAATATAGTAAAACTACTCATTTTCATTTAGTTAAAGCTGAAGCACAAAAAAAATTAAACTAAAAAATAAATCGGTAACACTTTACAATAAGGTTCATTAGTTAACCACATTAGTTAACATGAACTAATAATGAACTGCACTTATACAGCATTTATTAATCTTTGTTAATGTTAATTTCAACATTTACTAATACATTATTAAAATTTTGTTAACATTAGTTAATGCAGTGTGAACTAACATGAACAAACAATGAACAACTGTATTTCGTTAACGTTAACGAAGATAAGTAAATACAGTAACAAATGTATTGCTCATGGTTAGTTCATGTTAGTTAATACATTAACTAATGTTTAACTAATGAACCTTATTGTAAAGTGTTACCAATAAATCAAACCTAAATTGTAATATATATTTAAAAAAAAAAAAGACAAAAGCACATAACAATAAACAGTTGTTTGTTTAGTTTAAGCTGAAGCATTACAACCAATAAAAGGAAAATAAAATCATTAAAAATTAAACTTTAACTAAAACTGAAATAAAAACAAAACATACATAAATAGTAATATTTTAAATAAATTAATAAAAATAGAAAAGCATAAAAGTTGAAGTAGTAAAATTACTAATTGAAATAAAATAAATGAAAACTAAAACTGAAATAAAAATGAATTAAACCTCAATAGTAACATTAAGCAAAAGCACTATATAATGAATACATAATAAAATGACAAAAGCACATATCACTTAAATTAATATCAATTAATAATTTTCATCGACTTTAAGTTTGTGGAAACTAGAAATACAATAAATAAAAACTAAAAGTAAAATAAAATTAATGAACCCTAAATAAAAAAGACAAAAGCACATAACAGAATCCCAAAATTTTAACTGAAAACAAAAAACAAAAACTGAAGTATAAAAATAAAAGGAACCACAAAGCATTACGGATTATTATTATTTTTTTAATTGAGATTTATACATCATCTGAAATTGATGTGTTTGTTAGGATAGGACAATATTTGTCCGACTATTTGAAAATCTGGAATCTGAGGGTGCAAAATCTAAATATTGAGAAACCTGCCTTTAAAGTTGTCCAAATGAAGTTCTTAGCAATTAGGGATGCTCATTTCGGTTAATTTTCCTGACCGACAACCGCTGCTCGTTATCCGAACATTAACCGTTAACTGATCAAATTTGAATAATAAATTAGTTTAAGAATAGAACGCACTAGTATCTGTGATGATACATACAAAATACTAGTGTTGGGTCGAGTCCACGTAAGTCGAGTCCGAGTCGAGTCCGAGTCTTTAACCAGTCGAGTCCGAGTCAAGTCCGAGTCCAAAATGGGGCGAGTCGGACTCAAGTCCGAGTCCAAATGGGTCGAGTCCGAGTCGAGTCCGACCGAGTCCAACTAAAAACTACTGTTTGTCAGTATCTTAACCTTGTTTTAATTTGTACAACTACAATAAGGCAATGACAATTTAAATGTAACAAAAGGAAACCTCTGTTGCATATTGCCATTTTGATTTTTTTATTTCACACCATCTCATTAGTGTCCTGCTCAGCAAACTTAAAGTCATGTAACAGAAGTTATGACTGACTTGATATTATGACATATTTCAGAGTGAAACAGCTTTTAGAATGTGGGAAGGACAATGTGGGAATTATAAGGGAAGGACAGGACTGTACCTACGAGTAAAAGAATGAATCTGTGATAAAGGGAGGGGTAGGTGAAGAGATGGACAGCTAGTGACATATTTTTCTTAGATGAAAATGAGGCTGTGAGGGTTAATGACATGGAAGTCATGGAATAAAAGAATAAAATTCTGACTTTATTTTCTCAATTTCGAGATTATATCTCACAATTCTGATAAGAAAATACATTCTCCCTTTTCCTCTCAGCTAAAGTCATGAGTTTATTTTTTCCCTCAGAACTGACAAACTTGCTATTGCTGCGTTAAATTGAGTTCTAAAGTCTTAAATACAACATATAAACGACATAAAAAAATTCTGAATTCTGAGATAAAATAGGTAAATGTAAAATGTTATAGGTTTAAATAGTATTTTTTTACTGACATAACTGTAACGTCTACTCCAAATTGGTCTATTGACAACGGGCCATTGAATTATTAGAAAATAATGCACACCCAAGTAAGTAAGTAAAACATTCTCAAGCTTACTGAAGGAAAATAAACAGTCTAATAATTAATTACAAGCAAAAGCATAAATAAATATAATAATCAAAATACAAATGAAATAGTTTTATACGTTTTTCAGATTGATCTATATAGTAAAGTATACCACAGAAATAGTGTACTACAAACATTTAATGAAGTAATAAATGTAAAAATAAAACTCTCTACAATCTTCACCGTATATAATAAATATAGATGATTCTTATTAAAATTGCTAAACTGCTTCAATCAAGAGCAGTGAGTGATTTTCTCTTTTTATTTTGTTGTTTGATTATGACGCAGTCTGTGGCAGGTTTACACTGCTGTCGCTTTAAGACCGGACGCACAGATCATATATTTTGACACATCTGTATTTCTAACTCAACACAAAACCGATAGCATTTACATGAATGCTCTCCAAGACGATGCATTTTGACATTACCTTTCGTGTAAGTGTGTAGCAATAGAGAAAGAGTTTAATTCAGCATTGTGCGCTGACTGAGAGGCAGGCTTTCAAGTACCGGCAAGACTTTAAAACACATGCCAATAATACTGAATGTCACTTTCGTAATAATGCATCGAGTCAGTAAAATTTCCATCAACTGTCCCTGGACTCGGCTGGACTCGGCAATAATTCCCGAGTCCGAAAAGCTCGAGTCCGAGTCAAGTCCGAGTCAAAATGCATCCGAGTCCGTGACAAGTCCGAGTCCGCTAAAAATTGTACTCGAGACCGGACTCGAGTCCGAGTACAAGTCCGAGTACCCCAACTCTACAAAATACAAGCAAATGTTTTATTTCAACGTGCAAACAGCAGCATACAGAGCAACGGAGCAACAACAAAAACTGTATTCACATATAACTTACTCAAATTATCACGCATCAGCAGCGCTTCTGAGAACAGAGAAAATCAGTATAAAGTATATAAAAAAGAATATAATAAATAGACCTACACTAAATATATATACATTTAATAACTACCTAATTAAGCTGACAAAACTAAAACACACTGAATCCTTCTATGCGCTTTGAAGAACGGTACCAGTCTTGTTCTTCCCGTCAGACATAAACATATATAGCGGACAAGCCTATACCTCAGTGTGCCTAGTTTTTAACATGTGGACATGCTGTACGGATAGACTGGAACGCTGCCTGTTAACTGTTAGATCCGCGACAAAAACACCAACACAAAAATCCTTTCAATTTGCGGTTCGGGAGTTCTCATCCATTGGTCATATGGTGTGGAGACGCGTGTTTTTACAGCGTTCAGCAATAGCCAATCACAGACATTTGATGATCGCTGTGGCCAATCGGAGGCGGCTAAATTACAATCCGTTTACCACTCAAAGTGGCGGTTTCAGTTTTTTTGATTTCTACACGTTCGCAAACTCTCTCATTAAAACAAAGAAAGTGTAGGTATTATATAAATAAGAGATTAATTGTGCAGTGTAAAGGTTATTTTATTAATTTTTATTAACTTTTTGGGATTGCGATGAACTACAGTAAATGAGTGACAGCTTTCCAGTGATTGTAACGGGAGCGCCTATTGCGCACTTTCTAGACTATAATCCATTCAGAATTTGAATACATTTACTCACGGATTTAACATCTGATAACGCAATATTGCCACTTGCCATTGTGTTGCATTTAATACATCAGTTAATTAAGTGAAGGTGAAGTAGGTGTTTGCTCAGCGAAATATGTCTGTACAGTCACACTGCACGTATGTAAACAGACAACTTATGTATAGCATTATTTTTTTCTTTCACCATGCAGCAAACGGTGCATATATATATATAAAAAACCTTTTAAACCGTTTAACTGATCGGTTAAAATTCTTACGGTCGGTTAACGGTTAAACGGTCAATATGAGCATCCCTATTAGCAATGCATATTACTAATCAAAAAATGATCTTTACTTAATATCCTAATGATTTTTGGCATAAAAGAAAAATTTTGATCCATACAATGTATTTTTGGCGAATGCTAAAAATATTCCCATGCTACTCAAGACTGGTTTTGTGGTCCAGGGTCACATATATAATGAAAACTAAAACAATGCCAGTGACACGGGGAGAGTGAGAGCGGGGTGTGATGTGATGGGACTCACGTGTGTGTGTTTGGGCGGAGCGTGAAGCCTAGGGTTGTGTGGCGGCAGGCGAGGCGGCGGCCCGTGGCACGATGGGCCTGGATGAGCGAGAGAGCCGTACATGTTCCCCTGCGGTCTGGAAGGGTAGTTCATGGAACTGGAGAAACCCAACGACGGACTGAAATCACAGACAACCCACGTTAGGATCAGAATCAAGCGCATTGTTGAGGAATATTCAGACTGAACAGAAGATGTTCACCTCATGGTGCCCACAGACAGATGTCCGTATGAGCTGGCAGCGTTCTGCCCACAGCGCGAGTTCACAAACGCCACCAGAGAGTTGGGCGAGGTGCGGATGACCGTCTGCAGATCTACGCTGGCGTCCGAAAGGGGCGAGATGGACAGAGCACGCTTCTTACTCAACTTCAGCATGGAGCGAGGCGTCGAGAAACAAGATGCTGCTGGACAGACAGACAGAGAACGACCAGATTAAGATGAGTTTAGAAACACTTTAAGAAAGGAGGTGAATTGAGGCCAAGTATGGTGACCCATACTAGGAATTTGTGCTCTGCATTTAACCCATCCAAGTGCACACACACAGTAGTGAACACACACACACACACCCGGAGCAGTGAGACTCGAACCTGCAACCTTTGGGTTACAAGTCCAACTCTCTAACCATTAGGCCACGGCTGCCCCCTTTAGAATAAGATTTGATTAGTTAGCATGCATTAGATATCATTAGATAACACTAAACAATTTTAAATAAACACATTTTTAATATTTGTGACCCTGGACCACAAAACCAGTCTTAAGTCGCTGGGATATATTTGTAGCAATAGCCAAAAATACATTGCATGGGTCAACATTTTTTATTTTTATTTTATGCCAAAAATCATTAGGAAATTAAGTAAAGTTCATGTTCCATTAAGATTTTTTGTAAAATTCCTACTGTAAACCTATCAAAACCTAATTTTTGATTAGTAATAGGCATTGTTAAGAACCTAATTTGGACAACTTTAAAGGTGATTTTCTCAGTCTTTTTGGTTTTTTTGCATCCTCAGATTTCTGATTTCAAATAGATGTATCTCAGTCAAATATTGTCCAATCCTAACAAACCATACATCAATAGAAAGCTTATTTATTGAGCTTTCATGTGATGTATAAATCTCAGTTTTGTCAAATTTAACCTTATGACTGGTTTTGTGGTCCAGGGTCACATTTCAGTTTGGATAAGTTAACTAGTTAATGCAGGGTTTCACAAAGTAGGGTTTGTGAGTTGATGAAAAGCTGGTAATTCTTTGGAAGTAATGCATAAATAAATAATTTAAAAGTGAAAACTCAGAATTGAACTTTTACATTTTTAACATTTTGGATACATTAACTTTAGATAATGCAGAGTTTTCCAAACTGGGTTTGGTGTTTTGCGCAAAAACTAGAATTGAACCAGAACTCAAGTAAAATATATATAATCAATACACTAATAATAAAAATGACAAAAGAACATACCAAAATTAATAATTTAATTTAATTATTAAAAAATGTTTAAGCTTTTCATTAGGCTTTAAGCACTGAAATGACTAACTTTAAACGCAATAAATAAAAACTAATAGTGAAAGTGCAAAAATAACAGCTAATTTAAAAAATATATATTAAACACTTACCTTTTTAATATTTCAGTTTGGATAAATTAACTAGTTAATGCAGGGTTTCACAAAGTAGGGTTTGTGAGTTAAAGCTATTAATTAATTTAAATGATTAATGCAATAAATAAATAATGTACAAATAAAAACAGTCAGAATTGAACGTTTACATTTTTAACATTTCAATTTGGATTAATTAACTTCAGATAATGCAGATTTTCACAAACTGGGTTTGGTGCTTTGCTCGAAAACTAGAGTTGAACCAAAACTCAAGTAAAAATAAATTAGGGCTAAATAGTAACATTAAGCAAAAACAATATATAATGAATACACTAATGATAAAAATGACAAAAAATGTAATTATTAAAATAAAAATTTAATAATAAAATGAATCATTTTCATTGAGTTTAGGCTTCTAAATAAAAAGAAAAGACAAAATAATTACTAAAAATGTAACTGAAATTAAAATTTAGTATAAGTATAAAATAACAGCTAATTTATTTTTTTTATATTTCAGTTTGGATAAGTTAACTAGTTAATGCAGGGTTTCACAAAGTAGGGATTGTGAGTTGATGAAAAGCTGGTCATTAATTGAAATTAATAACTGCATTAATAATTAAAAAATAAAAACAGTCAGAATTGAACTTTTACATTTTTAAAATTTAAATTGGAATAAATCAACTTCAGATAATGTTTCAAAAACTGGGTTTGTGAGTTAATAAAAAAATGATATTTAATTAAATCATAAAAATGTAAAATTAAAAGAAATAATTAAAGAAAACAAACAAACAATATTAAATATTAAAATTTAAACTTGGATACAGTTACTTTTGTTAATGCAAGGTTTCCAAAACTTTTTGCGAGTAGATTAAATGCTAACAATAATAATAAAAAAAATGTATTGAAAAAATAAGTTAACAATAATAATTTTAAACATTTTAGCTTTGATAAAATAACTTTAATTAATGCAGGGTTTGTGAGCTGATGAAAAGCTAATAATCTAAATAAATACATTTAAAAACAAATAAAAATTGACTCATACTAATTTCCTGAGATTCTATGTATCATGAATTAACATGAATTAACAAAATACGATAGTGTACCTATAAATGAACATTAACCTAGATTTATCAAATGTCATAAAGTTGTCATGTTTTTGGAAATGCAGTCGTCAGGTTTATTGTGATGGACTGTAATGTAGTTTGTCGTCTCACCGTCTCCTGATCCCATGTGTTCAGATCCCGGCTGGTTATGCGAGAGGTTGTGATGAGATCCCATCATGCTCTGGTTACAGTAGGGGGCGCCGCTGACACCTAAAACAACTACAATGCTTTTAAAACACAACTTCTGAGACTCCTCATCTGTGTCTGATGAGTGATAATGACGAGAGCTCACCCTCAGGCGGAGGCATCCCGCGGTGTCCCATCATGCTGTGCGGCGGAGGGGCGTGTGGGGGCCGCATGTAGGGGTCCATACAGGCTCCTGGGGTCATGGAGGGGTTGTACATCTCTCTGCTGTCTGGCGGCGCCGCACACACAGACGACACCTCGCTGTAGGGCACTCTTACTGACGGAGCCAGTCTGCACACAGAAACACAATCACAATTCATTGTTATACAGAAAATACTTCACATACTTCACACACACTTCAGTTCAATTGTTATATGTGACCCAGGACCACAAAACTAGTTTTTTGAAATTGAGATTTATACATCATCTGAAAGCTGAAAAAATAAGTTTTCCACTGGTGTATGGTTTGTTAGGATACGATTTTTACAAGTATTTGAAAATCTAGAATCTGAGGGTGGAAAAAAAATCTAAATACTGAGAAAATCAAAGCAATGCATATTACTAATCAAAAATTAATTTTTGATATATTTACCATAGAAAATTTACAAAATATCCCAATCATTTTTGGCATAAAAGAAAAAAATGATCATTTTGACCCTTACAATATGCATTTTTTAATATTGCTACAAATGTACCTACTTTAGACTGGTTTTGTGGTCCACAAATACACAAAATAAAATATATTAATACAATTAAATACATGCATATAGAATATATTCAGAAAGTAAAAGTAGTAGGTTTAATACTTCTTATAACATTTACAGCTAAAAATGTATTTTATTAAAACAATATTTCTTTTATATATTTTATAAGAACAATATTTTGCATTCTTTTACATTAAACGATTTAGAAGTATGTATATGCTTTATTGCATGTATAAATATAAATAAATAAATTATAGTAATATAATCAATATATAGTATATTGTGACTCTGAACCAGAAAACCAGTCATAAGGGTCAATTATTCAAAATTTAGATTTATGCATAATCTGAAAGTCGAATAAATATGTTTTCCATTGATATATTGTTAGGATAAGACAACATTTGATCAAGATAAAACTATTTGAAAATCTGGAATCTGAAATAAAAAAGCCTTTAAAGTTGTCCAAATGAAGTTCTTAGCAATGCATATTACTTATCAAAAATTAGGTTTTGATATATTTACGGTAGAAAATGTACAAAATATCTTAATGCAACATGATCTTTATTTAATACCCTAATGATTTTTGGCATAAAAGAAAAATCAATATTTGTGATCCATACAATGTATTGTTGCCTATTGCTACAAATATATCTGTGCTACTTTAGACTGGTTTTGTGCTCCACATATATACAAAATAAAATATATTAATACAATTAAATACATGCATATAGAATATATTTAGAAAGTAGAAGTAGTAGGTTTAATACTTCTTATAAAATTTACAGATAAAAATGTATTTTATTAAAACAATATTTCTTTTATATATTTTATAAGAACAATATTTTGCATTCTTTTACATTAAAAGATTTAGAAGTATGTATATGCTTTATTGCATGCAATGTATTGTTGACTATTGCTACAAATATACCCACGCTACTTTAGACTGGTTTTGTGCTCTACATACATACAAAATAAAATATATTAATAAAATTAAATACATGCACATATATTTAGAAAGTAGAAGTAGTAGGTTTAATACTTCTTATACTTACAAAATTTAGAGATTGTATTAAAACAATGTTTATTTTTTATGCAAAAAAAAGGAAAGAAAACAAAATCAAAATATTGAACAAAAATTGCCCTTAAAATTGTCCAAATGAAGTTCTTAGCAATGCATATTACTTATAAAAACATTTACAAACTAGCTTCATGGAACATGATCTTTACTTAATATCCTAATGATTTTTGGCATCAAAGAAGTCACTTTGGGAATTAGTACTACAGATGCTTGACTTAGTACTAAATAAAGTGGGGGTACTAAACATCTGTGAGGGTTTATTGTGATTCATCCACATGGCCACTAAGAGGCGCCACTTCCTTCATCTTTTCTTTAAACTTCCACCAAGGAAAGACTAGATCCACATCAGTGGGAATCCCCAACATTCTTCAACCTTCCTCTTTCTCTACCTTCCCATATTGATCAGTTTTTCCCATCTGTCTCTGTGTGATGTAATGAAGTGTGGTGTTCAGTGACGGTGGTCTGTCTCTGTGTGTATTCCAGCACTTTAATCTCCTCACACTAATCCAACACGCCTCTCTCACTCTCTCTCTTGTCTTTCTCCTTGTCTTTCTGCATGTCTCTCTCTCATCACACTGCTGTGAATCTGTTCTCTCTTGTGCAAATTCATCTCTGTTCTCTTTTTGGAAATAATCATATTCTTAATGAGCATCTTTGTCTCTCCTTTGTTTTCCTAAACATTCCTAAAAGATGATCTGATAAGCTAAAATGCTATTAAAAGAGAAATATGAAATATTTAGATTCACTAGATTATTTATTTTTTACTAATATGATTTTATCTTTAAAAAATAACAAGTTTCGCTTGTTTTAGTTTGTATAAATGCTCTAAATAAAACAGTTTTGTTTCTCAAGTGAACTTAGGTTGGATGTTCGGATGTTTGTACTAAAAAAAAAGGTAAAAGACATACTTTCATTTATGTTTTTGGGTCGCTGAGGAAGTTTTTCCTTTGCAAAGTTTTCGTATACAAAGTAGTCAACTTTTCTAAACAGTGTTTGACTTTTTTGTAAGAACTATTCTATTAAGATCTGATTGTTTTTTGTTTGACACGACAGAATAAAGTTGTTATTCTAAAATTCAATTCTCTCTCTGAGGTAACCTGAGTCTGGTTTGGTCAGTCATGCGGAGAGTTTCTGCTCTCTGACCAGTAATAAGCAGCTGTGAGAGAGAAAGCGGACGAGAGACACAGAGAAGCTCAGAGAGAGAGAGAGAGTGAGCGAGTGTCTGACGCCGGCTCAACATGGGTGGCATTCAGCAGGAGGAGGAGGAGGAGGAGGAGGAGGAGGAGGAGGAGGAGCGAGAGACTGTATCTGACCTCATCATTAATAACCATCATTAAACTCAAAAGAGCCTAAATAAACCTGAGCATGATCATTAGATCGACAAAACCACCAACTAAAAATAATTCTAATATGTTTCTTTGTTTTAAAAAACTGCAAAGGTCAAATTCTTGTGGTTGCATTCTAGTTTCTAATAAAAAGTTAAAAAATAATCAGGATCAGAGAGAATGAGCCAAATACTTAAACTTGACAATTACCTTGAAAAATACCAGTCATAAGTAATTGTAAATAATTAATAAATATTAAATTTAAAAAAAAGCTGTAGTTCCTTTAAAAAAAAAAAAAAAAATAAATAAATATATATATATATATATATATATAATAAAATATTTAAAAAAATATATATAATATATATATATATATATATATATAAAGGGTTTAAGCATAAAAACAAAAATACTGCTTTAAATTGTTGTTTTCAAAAAAAAATAAAAAAAATGTTTTCTGTTTAATTTAATTGCATGTTTGTTTAGTATCATACATTTTTCCCTCATTTACAGAAGACACCAAAAAAAAATAATTTATAATTTATAATCACCAACAAAAATCAATTTAAGACATATTAAAAGATGAATTACTTTCTAATTAGTTGTAATTCTACATTTTTAAAATGTGCCACTATCCTAGGTTTTGCCCATTTGTCAGTAAGAAGTTTTAACTCATTTAAAACACAATAAAAGTGTAATATGCTCCCTTATTCTATTATATAAGTCAGAATAAACATGTTGTTTAAATTGTTGCATAAATATTGTTACACTGAATGACAATGTAACATTATTTCAACCAAATTTGGACATTCTATTGTCCAAAAAAAATGACAAACCTTAAAAGTAGACACTTTACTTACATTTAACATGCTTTCTATAGACATAAAATCACTTTTGTAAATTTCTCTTGATGTGGACATCTTAACGTCTTTGACCCATATTTATATATATATATATAATTTAGAGCCAAAACAACTTATAGCTCACTAAGGCTATTACATTATTCACTATTACTAACCCATTTTTTATACACTTTTTTTCTTTCAATAATTATTATTTAAAATAAATACATATTAACTTTATTTAAACACATTTGTTTTTTACTTTAAATTACTTATGCAAGTTTATATTTTTTGATTCAACTGATAACTTTTCATCAAACCCTGCAGACCCTCACAAACTCAAGTTTTGTAAACCCTGTGCATAATTCCAGCAAAGCATTATTTGTGTTCCAGAATCAGCGGTTGATCTATACAATATGCATTATCTAACTATAAACACATGAGCTTCACACTGAACAGGTTTTGTTTGTTTGTTGGTTTCTGCTCTACCTGTCCGTTCCTGTGGAGGACGGCTGATATGAATCAGATGTGTTTTACGGTGTGGGATTGTGGGTAATGTGAGTGATCGTACCCTCTGCTCGGCTGGTTGGCGGTGTTGTCGTAGTGGTACAGCCCCTGGTGCGGCTGCATATCCACTGGCATTGAGACGAACACACCGCTACAGCCACAGACCTCTGCAGAACACACACAAACACACAACAGCATTAGACCTGACACAACACAGCTTACTGAACTACATAATACTCTGTTTTCATCATGCACTTGTATTTAAAGTCAATAGGAGTTTAATAAAGTACCAACATAGTACTTTAAGTAAAGGAGACTTTTCTAGACACCTACATGGATATGCAATACACAGCATGTGTGTGTAGGTGTATATCTGGTAACGTGTGCTAATGAGTTTCAAGCGCTAAATAGAGATCTTGTATGAAGCCACAGCTGCCTGCTCTAATAAATACCATGAGGGAGGTCCACACACACACACACACACACACACACACACACACACACACACACACACACACACACACAGCACATATGGACACACACCTGTCAGAACTCACAGAGGAATCATAGGCATGACAGGGACAAAAATGTCACTGTGTGACCATCAGTCAGCTAAAAATAACCTGTCAAACAGGTAAAATATGTTTTTTAATTTATTTAAAAATTGTAAAAAATAATAATAATAATAATTTGTGACCCTGGACCACAGTCATAAGGGTCAATTTTTTAAAATTGAGATTTATACATCTCTGAAAGCTGAATAAATAAGCTTTCCATTGATGTATGGTTTGGAAAATCTAGAATCTGAGGGTGCAAAAAAAATTCAAAATAATGAGAAAATCACCTTTAAAGTTGTCCAAATGAAGTTCTTAGCAATGCAAAAGCACATATAACTTCAAGTAATACCAATTAGTAATTTTCATTGAGTTTAAGTTTGAACTGGAAATACAATAAATAAAAACTAAAAGTAAAATAAAATCAATGAAACATAAATAGAAAAGACAAAAGCACATAACAGAATCACTAACAATTTGATTTTAGGTGTAAAAATAAAAGCAAATTTATTATATGTGACTCAGGACCACAAAACCAGTCATAAGGGGTTAATGTTTTGAAATTGAGATTTATACATAATCTGAAAGAATAGGACAATATTTGGCTGAGATACAAATAGGGTGCAAAAAAAAAAAAATCTAAATATTGAAAAAATCTCCATGAAAGTTGTCTAAATGAAGTTCTTAGCAATGCATATTACTAATCAAAAATTACGTCTTGATATATGTATGGTAGAAAATTTACAAAATATTTTCATGGAACATGATACTTAATTTCCTAATGATTTTTGGCATAAAAAAAAAAAAATACAATTTTGACCCATGCAATGTATTTTTGGCTACTGCTACAAATATACCCATGCTGCTTAAGACTTGTTTAATATAATTAAATTTTTTATTCTATAAAATACATTTTATTTACATTTTAAATGTATGCATTTGGCAGTTGCATTTATCCACAGTGTCCTTTTTTAATGCATTCTCTGGGAATCAAACCCATGACCTTAGTGTTGCAAGCACCATGCTCTTCTGTTTGACCTATAGGATGGCTAATATACATTTACTTTCTACAAACCTGGTTGGGAAACCTTGTCCGACAAGCTGTCCTAACCAAACATGATGCTGCATGTTTCAAGCAACAAGCAGGTTTCAATTCAGTGTTACATGACACAGTATTTAGAGCAAGACTTTGCACCAATGAGATTTCACTGTGGGCGGGGCTACACAGAACAACAACAACACAGAAATTAAAACCAAATAATTAACAACTCACTCATCACTTGTTGCTATTTAGGACAAAACTCAGATTGAGTTTAGTGGAGTTAGGAAATGAATACTTCTGTTCATCAAAAGTGCCAGTGCAGACATTTATAATGTTAGAATAACTTTTATTTATCTGTGATTGCTAGAAATTAAATGCATCACAGTTTCCACACAAATATTGGGTTTTTGCAACATTGATAATAATCAGAAATGTTTCTTGAGCAGTAAAATATCAGAATGATTTCTGAAAAGTCATGTGACACTGAAGACTGCAGTAATGATGCTGAAAATTCAGGTTTGATCACAGATAGTCACATAGAAAACTGTTATTTTAAATCACAAAACTATTTCACAATTTACAGCATTTTTAATTAAATAAATACAGCTCTGGTAAGCGGAACACTGCAAAAAATTATTTTCTTATAGATTTTTTGTCTTGTTTCCAGACAAAATATCTACAAATTCTTAAATCAAAAAGGATTTTCTAGACGAGTAAAAATGATTGCCTTGTTTTAAGAAAACAAGTCAAAATTAAGTGTGTTTTTGATTGAAACGTTTTGTTTTCTGTTTGAAATTTTTTTTTTTTTTTTTAATTTGCTTACCCCATTGGCAGATTATTTTGCTTGTTCTAATCAAAAACTCACTTCATTTTGACAAAAATCCTTTTTGATTTAAGAATTCTTAGATATTTTGGCTGGAAAAAACACAAAAATCTAAGTAAGAAAAGCATTTTTTGCAGTGAAGAGACTTCTTTCAGAAACAGTCAAATGTGACAGATCCGTGATTTTGATGATGCATCTTTTCTGTGATGTTGAGTGTAAACTCTATTGGCGTCTTTCAGCAGACAGACTGTAAAAGGGTGTAAAAGTTGTTAAAGTCTCGTACGCCCTCATCTGCAACAGCTTTTCCTCTCTTTCTCTCTCTCTCTCTCTCTCTATGTTGGCTGCTGGTCTCGCTCCATCTCTCCTCCCATCCCCCTCTCCCTCTGGATCCTCCTCCTCCTCCTCCTCCTCTCTGTCGAGGTGGGTGTTCTGGCTGTTATGACTTGGAGAGGATAATGGCAGCTCTAATGTAGCCAGCCGTTCCTGATGTGGCCCAAAATGAGAGAAATGGGCCGGGTTTGGGATCGGACCAACCACAGCCAGATTCCACCTTCATTTTTCCCCTCCGTCTCTCTCAATATCGCTGTTTTTCTTCAATGGTAAATGTTGTTTTCCAACTCCGGCTTTGTTTTCATAACCCAACTCAAACGCCCCTCGATGAATTCTTCAGTCAGTTATTTCCTCCGAGCGAAGGACTAAACACCACAACAACCCGTTTACTAAACCTACAACTAGTTAACTCCAGCAGCAGCTCATTAAAATGCAACTTCTACAGCATTTGAGTCTGATCACAACGGGGTTATTATAGAACTAAAACTCAAACTTAAATTAAAGCCACTAAAATAAAAAATATATATACTATATTTATATACATAAATAACAAAAACTACAACAAATAACTTTTAAAAACTTAATTTCTTAATCAATGAATTTAATTTTTGCAAAGCTGCTTTGAAATATTTTGTATCGCTATATAAATAATAAACATGACATGATTTGACCTGAGAGAGAAAAGGCAAGCTGAAAAATGTAGCGCGAGTGAGTTAATATCTCACAAAAGCATTAATTTAAGTACATGAATGCCAGATTGTTGCAACAAATGTCGCAAGAAAGATTCTTTTGGAATTAAATCGCTGGGCTGTCGTCATGGCAACGGTAAACTGTTTAAAGGAAACTTTAGTGTAAAGGGCGTCTTCTTTTTCCAACCTCTCTCTCTCTCTCTCTCTCCTGTGCCGTCCATACCTGTGGTTTCACCAGCCTCACACCTCCATCTGCTCTCCCTCTCCTCATTCATTTCATCATTTACACACCACCGTACTCAAAATCAGCTTGTCTTTTCTACTGGTTGAAGAAGTGAAGCAGCTCCAGCAACATCCAGCTGCTGGACACATGTGTGCTTACCTTCACACACACTCTTCCTCTATGACCAATCTAGCCCAGAATAGCACTGTAATAATAGCAGAGTTCCTGTGACCACAAGAATTGTGTAAAATAGTCAGAATACCCATAATCACCATGTGCGGCCCTACTGATGTGTGTGTGTGTGTGTGTGTGTGTGTGTGTGTGTGTGTGTGTCTGAGAGAGATTTCCAGTGCTGGTTTAGTCAGTCATGAGTAGGACTAGCCCACCCATAACACTCTAATTGCTGCATAGCAACATAGCAACACCCTGGCAACCACCCAGAACACCTAAGCTACAAAAACAGCTTTTAGTTGGTATTTTTGTTTTGTTTTCCAATACAAATATCCAAACATTTGTCAATATTTAAGTTTAAGATGCATTTACTGGTGATGAAAATTATTTTAAGTCTTGTTTTCTAAAAAGAAAATCTACATTAAGTAAGTTTATGCTTAAGTGGGCTTTCAGTGCGGTAAGAAAAATAATATTGTTTTTTCTTTTCTCTTTATTTTTTTCTTCAGAAAACAAGATAGATTTAATATATCTACAGCTATTTTGGAGCTCCAGTAAATATATCTTGATTTGAGAATGTTCAGATATTTGTACTAGAAAACTAAAAAAGCAGACAGAAAAACTGGAGAGAAATATTTTTCAGTGTGAAATCCTGTTAACCACACAAACCTGCCTAGCAACACCTTGACAACCACTCACAGGTACATAGTAACACCTTGGCAAGTCAACCATCCACAGCTGCATAGCAACACCCTGGCAACCACTCAAAGCTGCATAGCAACATCCTGGCAACCCCCCACAGCCACTTGGCAACACCCAGACAAGTCAACTGCCAATATCTGCTTAGCAACACCTTGGCAACCACTCACAGTTGCATAGCAACACCTTGACAAGTTAACCACCGACAGCCTTATAGAATCACTATGGCAAGAACCCATTTACAGTTACATATTGGCAAGTCAAACATCCCCAGCTGCATAGAAACAGCCTGGCAACCACCAACATCTGCACAGTAACATCTTGGAATGTCAGCTACCCACATCTGCAAAGAAATAGCCTGGTAACCACCCACAGCTACATAGCAACACTCTGGTAACCATTAACAGCTACATAGTAACACCCTGGCAATTCAATTGCCCATATCTCCTAAGCAACACATTGGCAACCACTCACAGTTTCATAGCAACACCTTGGCAACCATTCACAGCTACATAGCAACAACCTGGCAAATCAACCACCCATATCTACTTAGCAACACCTTGGCAACCACCTACAGCTGTGTAGCAACAGCCAGGGTGTTGCTATGCAGTTACATAGTAACATATCGGCAAGTCAACCATCCACAGCTGCACAGAAACAGCCTGGAAACCACTCAAAGCTGCATAGCAACACCCTGGCAACCACCCACAGTTACACAGTAACACCTTGGCAACCACTCACAGTTTCGTAGAAACACCTAGGCAACCACCAAAAGCTGTGTAGAATCACCCTGAAAACCACCCACAGCTGTGTATCAACACTCTGGCTACCCCTAGCATCTGTATAGCAACACCTTGGAAAGTCAACTACCACAGCTGCAAAGAAAAAGCCTGGTAATCACCCAGCTGTGTGGCAACACCCAGGAAACCACTGACAGCTACATAGTAACACCCTGGCAACCATTGACAGATACTTAGCAACACCCTGGCAACCACCCACAGCTGCATAGCAACACCCTGGCAACCACTTAAAACTTTTCAGCATCATATCAATGAGTTTTCCAGATGCAAGCATCACTTTCATTTTCAGAAAATGTCAGTCTAGTTCTTAAACAGCTGTGAACTCTTAGTGTAAACAAACACAACTATCACTGCACTTATTGGAAACACACACGAACATGAACATGAGGAATCTAGCAGAACATCATCACTGAAAAAAAAACACCTTTAGACTGTCAACGATCTGCTGAGACCCACAATACTGATTATTGTGAAAAATAACTCAAATACAAATAAACACTTTAAAATTCCACTCATTAGAGACAAAATATCCTGTTATTTATTGTAAAGGAAGAAATTTCATAAGTATTTGAAAAAAACATGAAGAAGACGGCACTTGATTAAATGATTAAAAAGCGCTGAAGCTCCAACAGTGTTTGTGTGCGGATCTGATGAGAGTGCTGTAAGTGTGCGGATGGGCTCACTGTGTGGTCCTGTTGGGTCAGAACTCATTCATTGCACTGCGATAAAGTCATTCCGAGTGTTTATACGCATGTGTAAATCATCTGTAAGAACGTGTGTGAGAGTCTGTTCAGTGTTACAGTGCGATTGGACTCCAGCCTGAACATCACAGTAACAAACAATGGCCTTTCAATGACTCGCATCAGCAGGAATCTCACAGCTTTCAGATATTAATTCATTACATTTCTGAAAATCATTTAGCTTCAATCATTTCACTTACACAGTTTTATCACATAAGAAAAAACATGAACATTTGTTACATAATTGAACATAATTGGACGTCAATAATATTAAACAGTAAGCTAATAAATACTATATTTTATTTATAATAAATACATAAACTGCTGCTCAAAAGCTTAGGATCAGTGAGATTTTTAATGGTTTTTAAAAACGTTTCTAATGCTCATCAAGGCTGCATTTATTTGATCAAAAATACGGAAAAAACTGTGATATTGTGAAATATTATTTCAATTGACAGTAACTGTTTTCAATGTGAATATATTTTAAAATGTAATTTATTCCTTTGATAAAAAGCTTAATTTTCAGCATACTTTCAATACCCCAGTCTTCAGTGTCACATGATTTTTCAGAAACATTGGTGTCAGTACATTTATTTATTTTGCAAGAAATTAATACTTTTATTCACCAAGGATATGTTAAATTGATAAAAAGTGATAGCAAAGACTTATATTGTTAGAAAAGATTTTTTATTTTGAATAAATGCTGTTCTTTTGAACCTTTTATTCATCAGGAATCCTGAAAAAAAAAAAAAACATTGATAATAAGAGTAATTAATCAGCATATTAGAATGATTTTTGAAGAAACATGTGACACTGAAAACTATAGTAATGCCTGATAAAAATTCATCACAGGAATAAATTACATTTGATATAATCTAATCTAATATATTATTAGAGAACGGCATTTTTTTAAAATGTAATAATATTTCACAATATTAAATGTTTTTCTTTATCTTTGATCAATTAAATGCAGCCATATAAGAGTTCTTAAAAAAAAAAATCTTACAGATCCCAAACTTTTGGGCAGTAGTGTATATTTTTACAATATTTTTAATTTTTAAAGTGATAACACAAACTCAAAATATTTGTAGCTGAAAGTGCAGTTGCATTAGTTAATTACTTAAATGCAAAAGTTAATTAGTTAATGCAAAAATTGATATTTAATTACAGTCAGTGTGCTCCTGCAATTATAAAACTTACAGTAACAGCATTCAGGCCTGTTCCTACAAACCCTGCTGCGATTAAACCACAAGAAATCATCAGATAATCACAGTTCTTTGGACATAAAACTATCCACAATCCTGTTGACTAATTTTCTGAAATATTTGCCCAGGCAGGAACACGTAAACTCTGACGGAGCGAGCGATCGCTCATCAACGGGAACATTCATTTGTTCGCCACACTTCAGCTCCTTCTTTCAGGCGGTGAAAAAGCTTTTGTTTCCTCGCTATACGGATCCCGGGAGCTCTAAACCGAGCCACTCACACAACAGCTCCGTCATCGAGGGCCATTTACATAACTAAACACTAACAAATGAGCACATCAACTCACTGAGAGACAGAGAGATGAGAACTAAATGAGTGTTAGCTGTTCTCTACCGCGCTATTCCAGCGTGTGTGTGGCCTGTTCCTCAATGATTCGCCGATCATATTACACACACACACACACACACACACAGGCTGCCAAACAGCTCTCAACACCCAATAGCAGATAACAGCCTCACATCTACATAAAGAGCACAGAAAGACTTCAGAAGAGCCTCGTCCAGAGTTAAACAAACACCAATCACCAGTTTAGAAGAGCTGACAACAACATTTCAACAATCCTGACAACACTGTCATATGTCATCGGAAAAAATATGAAAATGTGACAACAACATTTCACGATCATGCCAGGGCTCTAGAGTGCGACCAATTTGGTCGCATGTGCGACCTAATTTCTCAATGGTGCGACTAAAAAAAATCAAAGGTTGCACCGGTGCGACCAGCCGTTCGAGGGGGGAAAAACGAAACTCCGTCACTCTTAAAGTCTCCCTGTTGCTCAACAACAGACACACATTAGACCCATATCGTGGTCTAAACCAATCAGAGATAAAGGACGGATCAAGCGTTTACAATGCCTCCTCCGCAAAAACACGGACTGGATCGCGGACTCCATTCATAAAAACCGAATTTACTATGGCGCGGAATGCCACGTAATACGTTGATTTCTGGAATGATAAATCAAAAGTTGGTCTGTCACTTAATTCAAATCGCGATATGGACTAGTGTCTATGAAAACTGAAAGGCAAAAAGACCGTTTAAAATGAATCCTGCATGTTCCGTTTGCCTCTGTGTATTAATGGTGGAGACGTGTATTTTTTTACTACAGGCGTATAGGCTACTGAAGCACGCGTGACGCTCCCGCTAATTTTTGGCATTTGCATCTCACATGAACAGATAAACTCAATCTCCAAACCTACTGTGTCACTTTTACAGTTTCATTTGAGAAAGCATCATACTGTACACACAGAAACTTCACGGCAACCTGTCAAAATAAGAGTACGGTTTAACATGAAACAGAACAATATTAGTCCTGTATTACTTTTGTACAGTATAATGTAGGTGTTTATATATTCCTATTTATAAATCATATATATGTTTGCCAAAAATTAAAAAGGTTTATTTTTCATTTGATTAAAAATAAATACATGTTTATGCTTTCATTTGATTATGAGAAAAATTAAAACAAGAATTAAAAAAAATAAAAAAAATAAAAAAACAATTGTGGAGCCCTATTGTTCAAAATGTTAAAATAGAGAGTTTTGTCCTTATTTTTTCACTGAAATGTTTTCGTTATTACACAAAGTAGGGTAAAGTACTGGGGGAAAAAAAAATGCTTCAAATAAAGAACTTTATATTGACCAGATTGTTAGTTAATCATTTACAACTCAATTTTGCCCATATGGACAGGGATTTAAAAAAAAAAAGTTAAAAAAAAGTAAAAAAAAAAAGTGAACTTGTAAAACTGCGGTGTTGAATGTGATGTGGTTGAAAATTTGGGTGCACCTAACTTTTGTGCTGGTGCACCTAAGAAAAAAAGTTAGGCGCACCAGTGCAACCAGTGCAAAAAGTTAGTCTAGAGCCCTGCATGCCCTTCATTTGTAGAGATAACGTCATATTTTATAAATAATATTAAACTATTTATTTACAATGCACTTTCTAAAAACTAAATAAACATAAATACTAATATAAATATTATGCATAAATATAAATGTGTGACCCTGGAGCACAAAAACAGTCTTAAGTCACAAGGGTATATTTATAGCAACAGCCAAAAATACATTGTTTGGGTCAAAATTATCGATTTTTCTTTAATGCGAAAAATCATTAGGATATTAAGTAAAGATCATGTTCCATGAAGAAAAATTTCCTACCGTAAATATATCAAAACTTAATTTTTGATTAGTAAAATGCATTGCTAAGAACTTCATTTGGACAACTTTAAAGGTGACTTTATCAGTATTTAGATTTTTTTGCACCCTCAGATTCCAGATTTTCAAATAGTAAACCATGCATTAATGGAAAGCTTATTTATCCAGATTTTAGATGATGTATACATTTCCAAGGTCTTGTGGTCCTGGGTCACATATAAAGCACTGTCATTAACTAAAACTAAAAAGAAACGCTTTTATTAATTGAAATTAAACTATAAATATTAGAAATATTAGTAAAACTATTATAAAGTAAATGTTGCCTTGGTTAACTGCTGATATATGTTGAATTACTAAAATTACTAAGTGAAACAAAAATAAAATAAACTAAAACTATTAAAATAATAATAGTAAAATAAAAATACAACTGCAAAAAAGTATTATATTAAATATTTTATTATGAATATTATATGTATCAATAATGTTTTAATAAATAAATATAATAAATATTAATAGAAACAAATATTATTTCTTATAAAAAAATTGAAATAAATCCCAAAAGCACAAGATTAAAATAAAAATAGTAAAATTAAAATACAACTACAAAAATGTATTATTAAATTAAATATTTGTATTAATTGTGTTGAATCTATTCATATTTATCAATAATGTTTTAATAAATAAATAAAATAAATATTAATAAAAATATATAAAAAATGGAAATAAAACCCAAAAGCACAAGATTAAAATAAAAATAGTAAAATAAAAATACAACTACAAAAATAATTATTAAAATAGATATTTTATTAAATCTATTAAATCTATTCATATTTATCAACAATGTTTTAATAAAGAATTTAAATAAATATTAATAAAAATATTAAAATAAATAGAAATAAAACCCAAAGCACAAGATTAAAATAAAAATAGTAAAATAAAAATACAACTACAAAAAAGTATTATTAAACAAAATATTTGTATTAATTGTATTAAATCTATTAATATTATATAAATAAATAAAATAAATATTAATAGAAACAAATATTATTTCCAAAAAAAAAAAACAGATATAAAACCCAAAAGCACAAGATTAAAATAAAATAGTAAAATAAAAATACAACAACAAAAAAGTATTATTAAATTAAATATTTGTATTAATTGTATTAAATCTATTCATATTATATTTATCAATAATGTTTTACTATAAAAATGAATAATAGAAACAAAGATTTAAAAAAAATAAAACCGAAAAGAACAAGATTAAAATAAAAATAGTAAAATAAAAATACAACTACAAAAAAGTATTATTAAACAAAATATTTGTATTAATTGTATTAAATCTATTAATATTATATAAATAAATAAATATTAATAGAAACAAATAATATTAAAAAAAAAACAGATATAAAACCCAAAAGCACAAGATTAAAATAAAAATAGTAAAATAAAAATACAACTACAAAAAAGTATTATTAAATTTAATATTTGTATTAATTGTATTAAATCTATTCATATTATATTTATCAATAAGGTTTTAACAAAATAAAAACAAGAAATAAACAAGATTACAAATAAAAATACAAAATATTCTGAAATTATTTTTTTATTATTTGCATTAAATCTATTCATGTATATCAATAATGTTTGAATAAATAAATAAAATAAATATTAATACAAATATTTAAATAAATAGAAAAAACAAACAAAAGCACAAAATTAAAATAAAAACTGAAAATACAAATAGTAAAAGCTAATTCAAAATAATAATAAAAATCACTAATACTTGTAACCATATGTTTGTGAATGTACATTAATATTGTTCTTTATGAAGGTAAAGGTTGATTTCTCCAGGCTGGTGAAGCTGTGAGTCAGAACATTCTCAGACAGAAAAAGAGAGAATAATCCAAAGAAATGAAAACTTCCAGCGATCTAAAGAAAAAAAAAAATTAGGCGCAGAGCTGAACATGAGATGGAAAAAATGTGGGAGCAGGAAGTTGGCGGCAGCATGTGTGTGTGCGTCTGTGTGTGTGTGTGTGTGTGTGTGTGTGTGTGTGTGTGTGTCCGACTGTGTGTGGCATTGAGACGCCCTCCAGCTCCACTCAACCACACACACGCACTGTACGTCTACATATATATATACAGTGTGCATACAGAAACAGAGCAGATTCCACAGTGCTTAGTGTTAGGTAAGATAGATAATCATTATCAGAACACATATCTTCATCATCATCATCCTCATGAACTCATAAATAGTTTTATTTATCTGAACTGCATTTACAGTTGACAGTTTAAAGAAATTCTTGTTACTCTAAATACACCAGCATTTCATCTACAAAACACAATAAACAGTGTTCAGGCCTGTTCACACCTGTCTGATGCGGCTAAACGACACAAAGTCAAATATTTGCATCCAAGACTAATTTACATTTCCAGCATTAGAGCGCAACATATTCATTGCTGTTAGAACACTTTTGTAAAAAAAAAAAAAAAAAAAAAAAAAATCATACAATAATTCAGTGTTTTACCTTTCCATTCAGTTCATTATTAATTATTTATTATTCTGTAATAATATTATGAAAAGGGTAAACAAAAAAGAAATACAATTATGAAAATGTTTTACACTGTTTAAACTGTTTTAAAAATATTATGCTTCAAAAACTTAATGTTTTATTGGAGCATAATGATTTTTTTTTAAATAGTTTTGGTGCAAAACTTTTGCAAATATTTAATTTCTTTTTTGTTTTAGGGTAATTACAAAACATAAGCAACTATTTTTGTTTGTTTTAAGATTATTGCAAAACATCTGCAAATTTTTAATTTTTTTTTTTTGTCGGGTTGTTACAAAAAAATTGCAAATATTTAATTTTTTGTTTTTGTTTTAGGGTCGTTACAAAACATTTGCAAATATTTAATTTATTTTAGTTTTAGGATTGTTACAAAACATTTGCAAATATTTAATTTATTTTTTGTTTTAGGGTCGTTACAAAAGATTTGCAAATATTTAATTTATTTTTGTTTTAGGGTTGTTACAAAAGATTTGCAAATTTTTTATTTATTTTTGTTTTATGGTCATTGCAAAACATTTGCAAATATTTAATTTATTTTTTGTTTTAGGGTCGTTACAAAAGATTTGCAAATATTTAATTTATTTTTGTTTTAGGGTTGTTTCAAAAGATTTGCAAATTTTTTATTTATTTTTTGTTTTAGGGTCGTTACAAAACATTTGCAAATATTTAATTTATTTTTTGTTTTAGGGTCGTTACAAAAGATTTGCAAATATTTAATTTATTTTTTGTTTTAGGGTCGTTACAAAAGATTTGCAAATATTTAATTTATTTTTGTTTTAGGGTTGTTTCAAAAGATTTGCAAATATTTAATTTATTTTTGTTTTAGGGTCGTTACAAAACATTTGCAAATATTTAATTTATTTTTTGTTTTAGGGTCGTTACAAAAGATTTGCAAATATTTAATTTATTTTTGTTTTAGGGTTGTTACAAAACATTTGCAAATATTTAATTTATTTTTTGTTTTAGGGCCGTTACAAGACATTTGCAAATATTTAATTTATTTTAGTTTTAGGATTGTTACAAAACATTTGCAAATATTTAATTTATTTTTTGTTTTAGGGTTGTTATAAAATATTTGCATTTTTTTTGTTTAGGGTGATTACAGTTAACTAAAACCACAAAACAAATATAAAGACATTTTATTTCAGCTTTTTATTTTTCATTTAGTTTATCTTGACGAAATTAAATAACAAAGCACAACTGAAATCAAATTAGTGAAAATATATAAACATATTTGAAAATGATTTTATTTCAAAATAGTTTATTTTTGCAACATTTTTGCATCCAAACCAAAATTACTAAAACTTTAACTAAAATGAAAATATAAAAATCAAAACAATTCAAAATATTCATACAAATTATAATAGTATCTCTAGGACAATATTTGGCCGAGATACAACTATTTGAAAATCTGAAAATCTCAGGGTGCAAAAAAACAAAAAACAAAATTAAATCGAAATATTGCCTTTAAATTTGTCCAAATGAAGTTCTTAGCAATGCATATTACTAATCAAAAATTAAGTTTTGATATATTTACAGTAGGAAATTTACAAAATATCCCAATGGAACATGATCTTTACTTAATATCCTAATGATTTTTGGCATAAAAGAAAAATCAATCATTTTGACCCATGCAATGTTTTTTTTTTTTTTTTTTTTTTGGCTATTTCTACAAATATACCCATGCTACTTAATACTTGGTTCTATGGTCCAAAGTCAAAAATAACACTAATTCATACACACAAATTAATTCCAAACAAAAAACTATGCTTTAAAAAAAAAAAAGATGCGTCACTGGTGTAAAAGGAGTTCACAAAGATGTGTGCACTTTGGATTAGGCCTTTTAAACTCTTCATTTATAAGTTTTGAGTGACAAACCTCCCTACAAATGCAAATTCACCGCCCAATTCCTTAGCAACCACAATGCAACGTCCTAGCAACCCATCACAACACTTAAACCAGTCTGAAAATGTCCAGCACGTGTCTGATGAACATTTGCAGCACTGATCTCATCGGTAACGTTTCCACGTCCGATCAGGATTTAAAGAGGGTCGTCCCACAAAAACAGGTTCCTGCCACCTGATCCCGACGGGTCATCAGCTATTTCCTCATTCATTAGCGCACAAAGAGCCGGAGCGGGACGAGGCTGGAGAGCTGGAGGAGGTTAAACTCTCTCCTACCTGAGGAGCGCCAACATTTACAGATAAGAGCGGGAGAGAAAAGCGAGTGAGCGAGAGCTCTCGAGTCGGCCGGCTGTAGGGCTCTTGGGAAGTTTGTCTTGTAATTGAATCAATTGTTGACCTCCTGTTGAAACTGCCCGAGCTGCTCGGAGAGGAGAGCCTGCGGAATAATAAACGCCTCTCTCTCTCTCTCTGAGTGTGGCGGGTTGCGCTCACCCCTCCTCTGCGCTGCGATTGTGCCGTGAGTCAAAGGCCGTGATTTAAGGGGGGAGCCGTACAATCCTTTCACTTTCTCCGCCTTCTGCATTCTCTCTCTTTCATTCCTCCTTTTGTTGCAGCGTGGGATGAATTCTAATCATCCGTCTCACCGCCGCCCCGTCTCACCCCTAAACCTCCCGTCTCACCTTCACACTGTACGTCTGTCTGTTTTACCCATCGTGACACTGTCCTGACACGCAACAACATCCACCAGATCAGTCTTGAGAATCAGTGTGTTCACAAAAAGTACAAATATTACATTTGAGTCAAACTGAGTTGATTCTGAACTCAAGTTGATTCAAATTGGATTGAGCATATTAAATCTGAATTTAAACTGATTCAGTCATTTTAAATTTGTTCCAAGTTATATTTGGGTTTAATTAATCATATTAACTTTGATTCAAACTGATTCAGTCGTATCAAATTGATTTAGGTTGAATTGGTCATATTAGATTTGATTCTAATTGATTCAGTCATATGAATTTGATTCAGGTCAAACAGGTCAGACTACATTTGATTCAAATTGACTCAGATTGAATTTGTCATACTACATTTGATTCGAATTGATTCAGTCAAATTAATTTGATTTGTGCTGAATTGGTCATATTAATTTGATTCAGGTTGGATTGAGCATACTAAATCTGAATCAAACTGATTCCGTCATATACATTTGTTTCAAGTTATATGGATCATACTAAATTTGATTCAGTTTGATTTGGGTTTAATTAATCATATTAACTTTGATTCAAACTGATTCAGTCATATCAATTTGATTCAGTTTGAATTGGTCATATTATGTTTGATTCAAATTGATTCAGATTGGATTGAGCATACTAAATCTGAATCTCAAGTTGATTCAAATTGGATTGAGCATACTAAATCTAAATCAAACTGATTCCGTCATATACATTTGTTTCAAGTTATATGGATCATACTAAATTTGATTCAGTTTGATTCAGGTTTAATTAATCATATTAACTTTGATTCAAACTGATTCAGTCATATCAAATTGATTCAGGATGAATTGGTCATATTACATTTGATTCAAATTGAGTCAGATTGAATTGGTCATATTACATTTGATTCAAATTGATTCAGGTTAGATTGATCATACTAAATCTGAATCTCAAGTTGATTCAAATTGGATTGAGCATATTAAATCTGAATTTAAACTAATTCAGTCATTTTAATTTGTTCCAAGTTATATGGATCATACTAAATCTGATTCAGTTTGATTTGGGTTTAATTAATCATATTAACTTTGATTCAAACTGATTCAGTCATATCAATTTGATTCAGTTTGAATTGGTCATATTATGCTTGATTCAAATTGATTCAGGTTGGATTGAGCATACTAAATCTGAATCTCAAGTTGATTCAAATTGGATTGAGCATACTAAATCTAAATCAAACTGATTCAGTCATATCAAATTGATTTAGGTTGAAATGGTCATATTAGATTTGATTCTAATTGATTCAGTCATATGAATTTGATTCAGGTCAAACAGGTCAGACTACATTTGATTCAAATTGACTCAGATTGAATTTGTCATACTACATTTGATTCGAATTGATTCGGGTTAAGTAGGTCATATTACATTTGATTCGAATTGATTCAGTCAAATTAATTTGATTTGTGCTGAATTGGTCATATTAATTTGATTCAGATTGGATTGAGCATACTAAATCTGAATCAAACTGATTCCGTCATATACATTTGTTTCAAGTTATATGGATCATACTAAATTTGATTCAGTTTGATTTGGGTTTAATTAATCATATTAACTTTGATTCAAACTGATTCAGTCATATCAATTTGATTCAGTTTGAATTGGTCATATTATGTTTGATTCAAATTGATTCAGGTTGGATTGAGCATACTAAATCTGAATCAAACTGATTCAGTCATATACATTTGTTTCAAGTTATATGGATCATACTAAATTTGATTCAGTTTGATTCAGGTTTAATTAATCATATTAACTTTGATTCAAACTGATTCAGTCATATCAAATTGATTCAGGATGAATTGGTCAGACTACATTTGATTCAAATTGATTCAGGATGAATTTGTAATATTACATTTGATTCAAATTGAGTCAGGTTGAATTGGTCATATTATGTTTGATTCTAATTGATTCAGATTAGATTGATCATACTAAATCTGAATCTCAAGTTGATTCAAATTGGATTGAGCATATTAAATCTGAATTTAAACTAATTCAGTCATTTTAATTTGTTCCAAGTTATATGGATCATACTAAATCTGATTCAGTTTGATTTGGGTTTAATTCATCATATTGACTTTGATTCAAACTGATTCAGTCGGATCAAATTGATTTAGGTTGAATTGGTCATATTATATTTGATTCTAATTGATTCAGTAATATTAATTTGATTCAGGTTAAATTGAACATACTACATTTGAATCAAACTGATTGGTTCATGTTACATAGATCATACTAAATTTGATTCAGGTTTAATTATAATTATAATTATAATTATAATTATACTAAATTTGATAAATTTGATTTTGATTCAGGTTTAATTATAACTTTTGATTCAAATTCATTTAGTCATATGAATTTGATTCAGGTTGGATTGAGCATACTAAATCTGAATCAAACTGATTCGGTCATACATTTGGTTAAAGTTATATGAAACACATTAAATTTTATTCAAATTGATTGAGACATAAATAAGATACAGAACTGATCATACTAAATTTTATTAGAATTGGTTTAGTCATTCCATTTTGATTATATTAAATGTGATTCAAACTGAAGCTTTGCAGCGGTTAGCAGGATTTGCCAGATTTTCTATGAACACTTTCAGAGTTTCACCAGCATTCATAAGGTTTAAGCTGTTTTAGATACACTTACTAATGGTCGAGTGGAGAAGAAAGAGGAGATGCTCCTATAATCTGCTTCTGTTTGCTCCAGAGCTTTAGATTTCTGCTCTATTGTGATGTTTCTCCAGATCATCTCGCATACAGTCTCAATACAAAGCAGAGAGCAGCCTGAAAACAAGCTGATAACAACCTCAGACTCAAGACTCAGTTATACTTATGATACAAAATACTGAATATTTTTTAATTCATTTTTTGCATTGGCTCAGTGATCTACAATACTGAAGTAGTGTGTTTTCTATTAAAAACTATAATTTACTTTTACATTTATGCATTTGGCAAACGCTTTAAAACAACAGGATATTGCATTCGAGCGATCATTTCAGTTAAATTCATGGATACATGACTGCTTTTTGCAAATGATTAATGCACATATTTGTGGACAATAATTGTACAGAATATTAGACAGAAAGTTTCAGATAAAAATAATAGGTTGCTTTGGACCAAGATTTATTTCTATACAAACAAAATGAAGAAGTGCATTATTAATGCATATTACTTTAATAAATTAATTTGGTTTTGATACTGTTCAATGTCATTAAATGTAATTATTAATTACTTATTTAACTAATGAAACAAATTAATTTGTAAACAAGGTTTAAACAATATTGTTTTATATATAATATATAATAAATATTAATAAATATCCAAAGCAATATTGCATTTGAGTGATAATTTTTTTTCGATTCATGCACAGATGATTGCTTTTTGCAAATTAACTGTGTGCATATTTCTGACATATTAACTCAAAATTCAGTATAAATATGTATAAAAAAATAATAATAACAAACCAACCAAGCAGAGAACTAAATATCATCCTAGACTTTTATTTATCAGTATGGAAGCCCTAAATAAAAAATAAAAAGGTTATTGCAACTTATCTCACAATTAAGACTTTTTTCTCATAATTGCGTGATACAAACTCGCAATTCTGACTTTTATTCAGAGTTGTAAGTTATAAAGTCAGAATTGCATGACATAAATTCGCAATTCTGAGAAATAAAGTTGCAATTGCATGATTTTTAACTTTTATGTTACAATTCTGAGAAAAAAAAAGTCAGAACTGTGAGATGAAAAGTCGCAAATTACCTTTTTATTTTTTATTTAGTGGCAGAAACGGGCTTTCATACTGATATATAGCAGTCTAGGATGATATTTAGTTCTCTACTTTGTTGGTTTGTTATTCTTTTTTTTATACATATTTATACTGAATTTTGAGTTAATATTGTGTCAAATTACTGTCAGAAATATGCACACAGTTAATTTGCAAAAAGCAATCATCTGTGCATGAATTGAAAAAATATATCACTTAAATGCAATAAAAAAATTCAGTGGCAGTGGTAAAAAAAAAAAATGAAAAAAATTAGAGTTCAGATTTTTTTTTATCATACGTGATAAATTTCCAACTTACACCGGTCATCTATTTTATGACTTATTTTCAATCCACATGACAAACTGTTCTGGAATCAGTCACAACGGCCACATTTGGACCCCACTGGCGTATAAACTCAGTGTCCCGATATAAACGGCGCGTCTGACCCGGGGTCAGTGCTGAGGAGAGCGTCTCACCGTCTGAAGGAGCGCGAAGGGTTCTTCAGCTCCTTCTCATTCACTCTGGATCCTCTCCTGAAGTGTTTGTTGGGAAATCCTGAGTAAATCACAGTGTTTGCTCACGCTTTGTCGGAAGCACATTTTTATGGACTTCCACTGTTGACAATCGCCTCACTTCTGTTGGCCTCGCACAAGCAGGATAACGCTGTGCAAATATGCTCGTGTACACTCGCACAATCGCTCTCTCAAACACACGCGCGCTCCAGTGCCAATGTCCCGAACCCACACGCCGATAATCGCAAACGCCGCACAGTTTAGGTCACTATTAAGGGAGAAGTTCACTTCCAGGACAGAAATTTACAGATTATATACTCATCCAAGATGTTCATGTCTTTCTTTTTTCAGTCGTAAAGAAATTGTTTTTTTGAGGAAAACATTTCAGGATTTTTCTCTTCTATGGTACCCCGGGTTTGAACTTCCAAAATGCAGTTTAAATGCAGCTTCAAAGGGCTCTAAACAATCCCAGCCGAGGAATAAGGGTCTTATATAGCAAAAAAAAAAAGACAATTTCTGTACTTTTTAACCTCAAATGCTCATCTTGTCTTGCTGTGCACTGCAACAATTGATTTTCTTCCTTGGTATTTTTGTCTTCGATATATATATATATAAGTACAAAAAAAATAAAAAATAAATAACAAACCAACCAAGTAGAGAACTTAATATCATCCTAGACTGCTATATATCAGTATGGAAGCCCATTTCTGCCACTAAATAAAAAGTAAAAAAAAGTAATTGGGACTTTTCATCTCACAATTCTGACTTTTTTTCTCGCAACTGCGAGTTTACATCTCACAATTCTGAGAAAAAAAGTCAAAATTGCGAGTTTAAATCAAGCAACTGCGACTTTTTTCTCAGAATTGCGAATTTATATCAATTCTGACTTTATAACTCAACAATTATGAGAAAGAAAGTCTGAATTGTGAGATAAGTCACAATTAGTTCAAAAGTTTTGTCTTGTTTTCTAGTATAAATATCTAACTGTAAGTTTAAATCATGCAATTGCGACTTTATTTCTCAGAATTGCGATTTTATATAAATACTTACTTTATAACTCAACAATTATGGGAAAAAAAGTCTGAATTGTGAGATAAGTCGCAATAACTTGATAACGTTTGTCTTGTTTTCTAGTATAAATATCTAAAAGTTATTGAATCAGGATGCATTTACTGGACAAGCAAAATTGCTTGGTATTATGCCTTGTTTTCTGAAAAAAATACCCAAGCAAAAATATCTGCCAATGGGGCAAGAAAAATTATCTTGTTTATTTTAAGATTTTTCTTGTTTTAAGCAAAAACGAACAAAATTTGGATCATTTTTTCAGAAAACAACACATAATATCTTATGTCATTTCACTTGTCAAGTGAATGCATCCTGATTCAAGAATTCTTAGATATTTACACTAAAAAACAAGAGAAAAATACTTAAGAAGAAAATCATTTTTTGCATTTTTTCTGGTTTAAGAAAGTTAGGGTATGTTGTAAAACTCCCATCTTATTTTTCCCCCCAACTTCAAGATCATCCTACATCGCTGTTTTACCTTTTTTGTTAAGGGTGTTTGATCTTCTTTGCATGTTCACTTTGCAAACACTGAGTCGGTTCTTCTGCATCGATGTAGGATGATTTGGAAATGATTTTTGAAGTTGAGGGAGAAAATACGATGGGAGTTTTTCGACATACCCAAACTGTTTTGAACCAGAGATGCACATTTGTGACCCTGGACCACAAAACCAGTCTTAAGTCGCTGGGGTATATTTGTAGCAATAGCCAAAAATACATTGAATGGGTCAAAATTATTGATTTTTCTTTTATGTCAAAAATCAATTGGAAATTAAGTAAAGATCATGTTACATTAAAAATTTTTGTAAAATTCCTACTGTAAACCTATCAAAATGTAATTTTTGATTAGTAATATGCATTGTTAAGAACTTAATTTGGACAACTTTAAAGGTGATTTTCTCAGTATTTTGATTTTTTTGCACCCTCAGATTCCAGATTTTCCAATAGATGTATCTCGGCCAAATATTGTCCTATCCTAACAAACTATACATCAATAGAAAGCTTATTTATTGAGCTTTCATATGATGTATATATCTCAGTTTTGTAAAATTTAACCTTATGACTGGTTTTGTGGTCCAGGGTCACATTTGAGGTTAAAAAGTATATCAACTGTAATTAAAAAATTAAATAAATGACTGATTGTTTCACTAGATAAGACCCTTCTTCCTCGGCTGGGATCGTTTAGAGCCCTTTGAAGCTGCATTTAAACTGCATTTTGAAAGTTCAAATTCGGGGCACCATAGAAGTCCACTATATGGAGAAAAATCCTGAAATGTTTTCTTCAAAAAACATTTTTTCACGACTATCTTGGATAGCAATGGGGTGAGTACATTTTTGTTCTGGAAAGTAACTTCTCCTTTACCACCACTGACCAGTCATTACCTTTCAGCAACAAATTACTAATGACAACAACTACAAAATATTTAACTGGCCAGTATTTTGTCATATTCAGATCATTGCATTAGCTTTTAAACTTGTTTCAGACACAAATAGGAAATCTATTTGAATGCATTAAATAACACTTTCAGCATGAAGCGCAGTAGTACATGCAGGCGTTCCAGATGCATGATGGGTAGATGTGCGCGTGTGGCGGTGGGCGGTTCGAATCGGCGGCTCATTAGTAGCTCTTTGACCGGGACTGCAGGCCTGAGCCTGAACACATTCACATGAATGCAGCAGATCATGAGGCTCACCGGGGCCCTCGAGCACCAACAATAGACCCCCTACCGGAGCCCAGCACTTAATACCAATGTCCCCGTTTCACACGTCATTTCAAAGACCCGTCCCTCCCCCGTCTGTCCGCCTGTCCTCAGCCCTGTCTGTCTCTCCGTCTGCCTGTCTCTCTCTCCAGCTCAGGTTTGTGTATTGGGCAACAAAGCAGACGCAACACAACCGCTGGAACGGCCTTCTCCTTCCTCACACCAGTGTGTGCGCGGTCAGTGCTAAATGAGTAATTAACATGTGAAGGTAAAACAGAAGGCCTGTTAATGACGGCTTTAGAGTGACAGTGAAAGTGTGTGAGGATTAATTGCCTCATAGTTCTTACTGCACTGTATTTGATGCATGATCCGTCATCTGACTGATAGGAAAAGATCTTTTAGTGTAATTGTACCAATGTCCACTTTTGTTTTAGCTGTCAAATTTTTATTTTATTCAAGTAAATGTAAGATTAACTAGTAATATGTGACCCTGGAGCACAAAACCAGTCTTAAGTAGCACGGTTATATTTGTAGCAATAGCCAAAAATACGTTGTATGGGTCAAAATTATCAATTTTTCTTTTATGCCAAAAATCCTTAGGATATTAAGTAAAGATCACGCTCCATTAAGAAATTTTGTAAATTTCCTACTATAAAAATATTAAAACTTAATTTTTTAACAGTAATATGCATTGCTAAGAACTTCATTTGGACAACTTTAAAGTCGATTTTCTCAATATATATATATATATATATATATATATATATATATATATATATTTATTTATTTCAAATATTGTCCCATTCTAACAGAATGGGAATGGGGCAATATTTGGAATCTGAGTGTGCAAAAAAAAAAAAAAAAAAAAAATATATATATATATATATATATATATATACTATAATAAAGATTTTTTTATTCAGCTTTCAGATGATTCATAAATCTCAATTTAAAAAAAACTGACCCTTATGACTGGTTTTGTGGTCCAGGGTCACATATTTCCAAATGAACACTTACTGGACTGAATCAGTTTGTCTTTACTTGATTTTAATTAGTTTTTAGAAAAAGTCTCAAATCTGATCATCATTATCTTTTGAGGAATGTTTGTTTCTAGAAGTTTTACTTTCACTCTTCCTCAATGGAGAAATGATCTTCCCAAGCCTCTAAAACATCTCGCATCTTTTGAGGAATGTTTATTTGTTCATCTCTCAATCATTATTGAATTGCATTGCATTATATATTTGGATCATTTCAATCTCATTTTACTAAGACATATTACATATAGAGGGGATATAGACCAAAAACCAGTCATAAGGGTAAATTTGTTTTTAAATGGAGATTTATACATTATCTGAAAGCGAGATAAATAAGCTTTTCAACTACTTATTCAGCTTTTAGATACAACTATTTGAAAATCTAGAATCTGAGGGTGGAAAAAAAAATCTAAATATTGAGAAAATTGTCTATAAAGTTCTTAGCAATGCATATTACTAATCATAAAATACGCTTTGATATATTTACAGTAGGAAATGTACAAAATATCTTCACGGAACATGATCTTTACTTAATATCCTACACTGCAAAAAAAGGCTTATGCCTAGTTTTTTTTGTCTTGTTTCTAAACAAAATATCTACATAATATCTAAATTAAGATGCATTCACTAAATAAGCAAAATTACTTAAGATATTTAGTCATGTTTTCAGGGGTAAAAAACTAAATTAAGTGCAGTTTGTTTGAAAAAATAATTTAATTATCGGCTAGTGGAGTAAGTAAAATACTCTCGTTTTATTTTACTTACGCCACTGGCAGATCATTTTCTTGTTTCCAGGACTAAATGAAGTAGATGCTGCTTAAAACGAGACTAAACATCTAATGCCATTTTGCTTATCTAGTAAAAGCATCTTAATTTAAGACTTTTTAGATATTTTGACTAGAAACAAGACAAAAATACTAAGTAAGATAAGCCTTTTTTGGCATAAAAGAATATACAAGAATAGATCATTTTGACCAACACAATGTATTTTTGGCTATTGCTACAACTTCATCATATGAATATCAGCATCAAGTTCCTATTTTTGCTCAGTTTGAGTCTATGATTTAAACTGAGCAGTTTTTTCCTCCTTATTCTGAGTATGTCATACTATATAAGCCAAAGACATGTCTGACATGCATGATGGAGCAAATCTGATACTCACGCAACCTTTTTAAAAATATTTTGTCTAAAGGTTTAATAAACTGTTCCATTTGAAAAACTGACGATTATTTCATATGTCAGGGTAAATATCTGGAAAAGTTCCCGAGGAAAGGATGATGATGTGTATGATGCCGCTACGCTTCAGTCTCGCCTCGCTCCATCAGGAGCTGGAAAACACGGCTCAGCGGCTCGTGTGTCGCTGCGGTGGATCTGAGGTCAGACGTATTAAACCAGTGTTCTGAACCTGGCACACCCAGAACCAGCTCAACACATGTGCCAGAACCAGCTCAACACATGTGCCAGAACCAGCTGGATGCAAAACTCAGCATCAGCAGAGAGCCAGAGATGTGTGAGATTGTGTCATGGGAAACTTGGAAAAAAGGTCAAAATGGTTTTCTGTAGTCATCAACATTGTGAAACACACTGTCACGAGTTCAACTCATATTAAATCTTAAACATTAATTTTAAAAAGTTTATTTCTTCTTGACCTGATAGTTAAAGTTAGTTTAGTTGTAGTGAGGTTGATTCAGTGATATTCAATTAGAATCAATTTGATTCAGTGTAAGTTTGATTCTAGCAGAATTCATCGTATTGAGTTTGACTCAGACATAAATGAGATTAAGGTAGATTAAATCATTCAATCAGTTATTTAAACTTGATTCAGGTTGATTAAATCATATAAATTTGATTCAGGTTGATTCAGTCATATCAACTGAATTTAGGCTGAACTGATTTAATTTTGATTCATTTGATTCAAACTGATATAATTTAAAGTCATTTAAATTTGACTTGGGTTAAACTGATCATATTAATTTTGATGCAGGATGATTAAATTATAAATCGGATTCAAGTTGAATCAATCATAAATAACCATTATTTTAAAAAAAATGGTTGAATTAAAAATTCAGGTTGAATCGACCATACTAAGTTTAATTCAAATTCATAGAGTCATTTACATTTGACTCAAACTGAATCAGTCATATTAAACATGATTCATGTTAATTAACAATTCAGATTGAATCGATCATATTAAATTCAATTAGAGTTGATTCAGTCCTATCAGTTTGATTCAGGTTGAATCGATCATATTAAATTAAATTCGAGTTGATTCAGCCCTATCAGTTTGAATCAACCATATTAAATTCAATTCAAGTTGATTCGATTCTATCAGTTTGATTCAGTTTGAATCAATCATATTAAATTCAATTCAAGTTGATTCAATCCTATCAGTTTGATTCAGGTCAAATCGATCATATTAAATTTGATTCAAGTTGATTCAGTCCTATCCGTTTGACTCAGGTTGAATCAATCATTAAATTCAATTTGAGTTGATTCAGTCCTATCCATCTGATTCTGGTCGAAACGATCATATTAAATTAAATTTGAGTTGATTTAATCTTATCAGTTTATATCAATTTAAAATTTAATTAAATTCAAGTTGATTCAGTCCTATCAGTTTGACTCAGATATCAATTCAAATAAAATTTTGATTCAGTCATCAATTTGATTTAAAATGATTCAGTCATACTAATTTGAATACAATTTTCTAATTAAGATGTTACCACAAACACATTTAAGATTCGCTGACGAACCACATTTCCAGCTCAGACAGCAGCAGCAGAAGATCCAAATCAGGAAAAGTCTGAACCCTACAGCCAAATGGGACATTAGCATTTTAACAGGCGGACGGGAGGCTTGTCTAAACCTGTCATCCCACACACACTCTCTCACACACACACACACACACACACACACACACACACACACACACACACACACACACCTGTTGGGTTTACATGTTTTATGGGGACATTCCATAGGCGTAATGGTTTTTATACTGTACAAACCGTATTTTCTATCGCCCTACACCTACCCTACACCTAAACCTAGCCCTCACAGGAGATTGTGCACACTTTTACTTCATCAAAAAAACTCATTGTGCATGATTTATAAGCCTGTTTCCTCATGGGGACCTGAGAAATGTCATTTGGTCCCCACAATGTGATGAATACCAGGTACACACACACACACACACACACACACACACACACACACACACACACACACCTCAGAGGTTTAGCAAACACAACTTCACTAACTGGAGGAATCCCAACTGAAAACAGTCAACAACGATAAATAACAGCAACTAACCCTAATCCAGCCACAGCAATAAAATACAGACATTAATGCTTATGTTTAACCTACTGGACACAACAATCACAAATAAGATTTATGAAATATATTGATGGATTAGAGCAGCAAGATTAATTGAAAAGAAATCAAAGTGCGATTATCAAATTGCTAATTACTAAACTACAATTTAATAAGTGCTGCTTATTGTATTTCAATTTTTTTATTTTATTACATTTATTTTTACATTTTTTTGTGTAATTTTACAGTTGTAATGTAAAATAAAATAATATAATTTCCCCCTTAAATCTCATTATTTTACAGTGAAATGATACAATTATATTTTATTTAGTTTTTTGTATTTTTTATATTTTATTGAGTAATAACAATAATAATAATAATTGTTATTATTATTACATAGCCGTATTATTATATAATGTATTATCACCAATTTTTGGGGGCAAATTGTGCAAGCAAAATTTTTTTTTATTGCAAAAATAAATAAATAAATAAATATATTTTCCCCTCAATGCATGTTTTAAACCAGGGTACTCCAAATTAAGATAATCCACAGATTATACAACTGTCCTTCAGATGAACAGCCATTATTTCTTCTAGACAAGACGAGACGAGGTGAAACTAAACTAGACTTTTACTGAAATCTCAGTGTCTCCTCTTGATTTTCAGAGGATCTCAATGTCTCAAACTGTGCTCAGATCAGCCAAAGTCCATAATTAAAAGTCAGAGATCTCAATATGAATTTAAACACATCTCATCAAACAATTTGAGCTGTTTCACATTCATTTTACAGCTCTGTACTTTTATTGCAATTCTGACCTTTTTTCTCAGAATTGAGAGAAATAAACTCACAATTGTAAGTTATAAAGTCAGAATTGCAAGATATAAACTCACAATTCTGAGAAATAAAGTTGCAATTGCATGACATAAACTCACAATTCTGAGAAATAAAGTTGCAATTGCATGAAATAAACTTCGCAATTCTGGGAAATATTCACAATTGCATGATATTTACTTGCAATTCTGGGAAATAAAGTTGCAATTGCATGCTATAAACTCACAATTCTGAGAAATAATGTTGCAATTGCATGATATAAACTTGCAATTCTGAGAAATAAAGTTGCAATTGCATGACATAAACTCGCAATTCTGAGAAATAAAGTTGCAATTGCATGAAATAAACTTCGCAATTCTGGGAAATATTCACAATTGCATGATATTTACTTGCAATTCTGGGAAATAAAGTTGCAATTGCATGCTATAAACTCACAATTCTGAGAAATAATGTTGCAATTGCATGATATAAACTTGCAATTCTGAGAAATAAAGTTGCAATTGCATGACATAAACTCGCAATTCTGAGAAATAATGTTGCAATTGCATGAAATAAACTTCGCAATTCTGGGAAATATTCACAATTGCATGATATTTACTTGCAATTCTGGGAAATAAAGTTACAATTGCATGATATAAACTTGTAATTCTGTGAACTTTTTTCTCCTCAAAATTGGACTTCATAACTTGCAATATTGAGTTTATGTCTCACAATTCTGAGAAAAAAAAGACACAATCTTGCAATTGTGAGAAAAAACTCACAACTGTGAATTTACATCTCACAATTAAGCCATGAAAGAGCGTCTCTGAGAAATGACAGCAAAGATAGTGTTTGAACTTCATAAAGTAGAATATCTACTAGCAACAGGAATCAAAGATCAAGCTATTTCCGTTTTATAGATCTTTATGTGTTGCTTTACTGCTGGTTTTATCACTGTTCGACTAGCCAGCAACTTGTTTGTTCGTGAAAATCATGCAGCTCTGCCAATGAAATTCGTCAGCTGTTGATGAAGGTGAGAAAAAAAAATCCTGAAATGCTTGAGCATATGAGCCGCAAAAAAATTCAGATGAGCTTCGCCACATTAAAGACAATCAGTGTCAAAATACTGCAAACAAACAGACGTGAACTTAAAGCATTAAAGCAATACGCCACCGACGGTCATTCCTTTTTCACACAAACACACTTTCTCACAAACTCTCCTAACTAGTGTCCAGCTGACAGAACAGATGAAGCTCATGAGTCCAGGTGTCTCCACAGGGAGTCTCTCACACACCTGCTTATCTGGGAAATGAACAATGGTTGAGGCAGGGAAAGGCATCATCATCATCATCATCCTCCTCTGGGAAAGAGTTCTCGCAGTCACTGTTTAACAACCTACAGGTGGGTAGCTCACGTGAAACACTGCTGGGTAGCTAAAATGATTATATTCCATCTATTTTAACCAGAATTTCTTGTATAGTTATTATGCAGGCGGTTTTATGCCCTATATTAGGTAAAAGAATATAGAAATATTAGTAAAAATAAAAACTTTTACAAGTAGTAAAGACAAAAGGGATATTATGAACAAAAAAACTTTACTTTTTTTTTGTAATTTTATAAAATAAGTTAAGTTGAATTTAATTAAGTTTTATTAAAAATTAAATGTTTGTTTGAATTTTTCTAGATTTGAATGACTTTAATCATCAAAAGCATGTCTCATCAACCAAATTCTTAATACTTTCACACTTTAATCAAATCTTTGAAAAATTTAAATTTAAACATTGCTTACAACAATTTTTAAAAATACACTGTTATACAAAATAATTTATTCAATAATTAAAAAATATATATGAATAATATATTTCTGTCATAATTTCTTCAAGTAAAACTAAACCTTTTTTTGCTGGACGCAAACTCTGTGTTTTCTGTTTTAATTTTCTGGATTCCATTTTAATGGTTTTAATCATCAAAAGCATGTCTAATCAACCGAATTCTTAATACTTTAACACTTTAATCAAATCTTTATTTAAATTAAACTTTGTTTACAACAGATTTTTTTTTTAAAATACACTGTTATACAAAATAATTTATTTAATTTTTTTAAATTATAAATAATATATTTCTGTCATAATTTCTTCAAGTAAAACTAAACCTTGATTTTTCTGGACGCAAAACAAAGATTTAGTTATTCAAATTCAGTTTTTCCCAAACTCTTTGTTTTCTGTTTTAAATTTTCTGGATTCCATTTTAATGGTTTTAATAATCAAAAGCAGGTCTAATCAACTGAATTCCTAGTACTTTAACACTTTAATCAAATATTTGAAACAATGAAAATTAAACATAGTTTACAACATTTTTTTTAAATACACTGTTATACAAAATAATTTATTTAAATAATTTTTAAAAAATTATGAATAATATATTTATGTCATAATTTCTTCAAGTAAAACCAAAGGACGCAAAATAAAGGTTTAATTATTAAAATTCAGTTTTTCCCAAACTCTGTGTTTGTGTTTTGTGTTCCATTTTAATGGTTTTAATCATCAAAAACATGTCTAATCAACCAAATTCTTAAAACTTTAACACTTTAATAAAATCTTTGAAAAAAATTAAATTAAACTTTTTTTTTTACATTGTTATACAAAATAATTTATTTAAATAATTAAAAAAAAATAGAAATATATTTCTGTCATAATTTCTTCAAGTAAAGCTAAACCTTTATTTTGCTGGATTGTGGTGAAGACGATAGTTTTATCAAATTAAACTGAAATGCATTTTAGTGTGTGATTCTGACCATGTTTTCTATTTTCTATTTTCTATTAGTCTTCCTTCAGAAAAAAACAAAGCAAAATTACTGATGACTCATCCTGCACTAAACCAATTCTTGTCCAATCAGACACTCTCTAGAATGAGAATGCTCCTCCCACTATATTATAACTATCAGCTGACAGCGACGGACAACAGCAAGTAACAAACAATCATTAAGCTCTGATGCATGCAATTAAAAGACTATTAGCTATTAAACAAAGAGACAAGCTCTTTAATATTTCCTATTGAAGAAAATAAAGAAACCTGCACTCATCATGCCCTAAACGTCTCTGTATTGGCATGTGAGGTTCCCGCAGTTTGGTGTTTACCGCAGCAGAGAGTTAAGTGAAAAGGTAAACACAGCGTCTGTTACCTGAGGAGGAGCTACACACACCGTTTGAGCAGGTGTGACACACACACACACACACACACACACACACACACACACCTCACAAGAGTCTCACGAGACAACATTAAAAAGACACCAGTCATAATCAGATATTCTGCCCAGGGTTATTATCATTAACTAAAACCAAAACCAGAAAATAGTAACAATAGCACAAAAATAATAACACTTTACAATAAGGTCAGATTTAGTAACATTATTATTGCATTCACTAACAATGAGCAGTACATTTGTTACAGTATTTATTAATCTTTGTTAACGTTAGTTAATAAAAAATGATAAAACGAATATAAAACAAAACATATGCAACTCTGTTATTTTAAATATATCAAATATTTTATTTTAGCTAGTTGCCAAAAGTTGCTCGTTTTTATTTAGTTTAACTTGATGTATTAAAATAACTAAAACAAAAATGAGTTTCGAAACTAGTTTAGATTTTAATTTCAAACAATTATGAAAATACAATAATCGAGATAAAACGATTATTGCTACCGATTAACTAAAACAAAAACTGAAATAAAAATTTATAAAAACTAAAATCAAAAACTCATAAAATGAAAAAAAAAAAAAAAAACATTACTAAACCTTTAAAATTTAAATGAAAAATATATATATAAAAAACTGACTTAAAATGTTAATGAATGGAAAAAATATACTTGAAATAAAAATGCAGCCAAGCAACATTTCTCATTTTCATTTAGTTTAACCTGATGTACTTTATTTTTAAAAACTATATAGGTATATATATACTACCATTCAAAGGTTTGGGGTCAGTAAGACTTCTGATAGTCTTTAAAGAAGACTCTTCTGCTCATCAAGGCTGCATTTATTTGATTAAAAATACAGAAAAATGTTTTTACAATATAAAATAATGTTTTTTATTTTAATATACTTTAAAATAGAATTTATTCCTGTGATAAAAAGCTGAATTTTTCTGTTACTCCAGTCTTCAGAAATCCTTCAGAAATCATTCTAATGTGCTGATTTATTATTAGAAATATCAATGTTGGATAATATCAACAGTTGTGCTGCCAAATATTTTTTGGAACCTGTGATTTTTTTTTTTTTTCAGGATTCTTTCATGAATAACAAGTTTAAAAAGTACAGTGTTTATTCAAAATATAAATATTTTATAACAATGTAAATTATTTATTATTAACTTTTAATAAACTTTTAATCATTAACTTAATACATCCTTGGTGAATAAAGGTATTAATTTCTTAAAAAAAAAAAAAAAATGTACTGACCCCAAACTTTTGAACGGTAGTGTATATATAAAAAAAAACTAATAAAAATGACAAAAACACACAACAAAGTTACTAAAACAGAAAATATAAAAACAATAACTAGCTCAAAATATTACTAAACACTACAGTCTTAAAAAATAAAGGTTCTTTATTGGCATTGATGGGTTCATGAAGAACCTTGAACATCCATGGAACCTTTCAAATGCAGAAAAGTTTCTTTAGATTTTTAAAATGTTCTTTAAAATGGTTCTTTTAAAAAAATGTTGACAGAAAGGTTGTTTGGGAAACCAAAAATAGTTCTTCTATGGAAAAACACCCTTTTGGAAGCTTTATTTTTAAGAGTGTAAATAAAGTATCTCAGTCTGTAATAACACTGTTGTGGTTTGATCAGGGTTCAACTTATGACTAATACGTAGGGCTGGGCGATAAAACGATAACGATATGTATCGCGATAGACAAGAGATCGATATCAATAAAAAATGTGTTCGATAAAACGTTCGATATTTTGTATTCTTCGTCGGCCCGCCCAGCCCCCCTTTAACGTTCAGTTCATAGCGCCAGATCACAATAGAAGTTAAGGTTATCTTTCCTACAGAACGGGTCCATGTTGTTGTATTAAACAAACTAAATAGCCTTATGTTATTTATCTTATTTACACGACGGCATTTGATTTCTGTCTCTACGTGATCGCGCGTTTACAATGTCTCCTCACAGACGGGATCGCGGACTCCATTCATAAAAACGGACTTTACTATAGGGCGGAATGCCGCGGAATTCGTAGCTTTTTGGACCAATAAATCAAAAGTTGGTCTGTTAATTAATTCAGATCGCGATATGGACTAGTGTCTGTGAAAACTGAAATGCAAAAAGACCGTTTCAATAAGCAGAACAGCATGAACAGACAAACTCCAATAAATACATCTCCAAAGCTGCTGCGAGTGTCACTTTTTGTCAATTTTACCGTTTCATAAGTGAAACTAGCATCATTCATACTGTATACACACAGAAACTTCACGGCAACCTGTCAAAATAAAAGTGCGGTTTAACATGTAACAGAACAATATTAGTCTTGTATTACTGTACAGTATAATGTAGGTGTTTATATGTTCACATTTATATAATTTACATAAAACAATATATATGATAAAAAAATAAAATAAAGAGTCAACGCTTAATTGTTGAAAAAATACTATTATTATTATTAAACCTTTTTTTAACTGAATATAATTTTTCTTCTATGTATTAATTTTAACAGTAAAGCTCCGTTTATTTTTATTTTTAAAAATAAATCTGTGATTTTGCTTTCATTTGATTATCAGAAAAATTAAAACAAGAATTTCTGGAAAAAAAAAAAGATTGTAAGGCCCTATTGTTCAAAATGTTGAAAGTTTTGGACTTATTTTTTCACTTAAATAAATATTTTTGTTATTACACAAAGTATAGGCTAAAGTACCGGGAAAGAAGTAATGTTGGCTACTGGCAACCAGCAATCTGTGCAGAAAAAAATATAATCAGCCAAGTACTTTGCAACAACCTCTGACCTGTGGTCAAGCCGTACTTCTGGGCCATACATTAGCTTGACCATTCACTTCATCGACAATGAATGGGGTTTGAATTGAGGATTAAGAGATAATTAAGTGTATATTGTGACTTTAGACTTATGTTTACATTTTAATTATTTGAGTTTTCCATGGTTGTTGACATTTCTGTCTTAATAACTGAGGGGATTATGATCAGAGGAAGGTTAAGTTTAAAATAAAAATGCTTGAGTGTAATATATTTTTCTCCTGGTCCTTATTTTAAATGGGTCATAAAAATATCAATAATTATCGATATCGACCGATATGAAACACTGATATCGTGATATAGTTTTCAGCCATATCGCCCAGCCCTACTAATACGACACCAAGAGATTTCCCAGATCAATGTCCGACTTCCAAAGGACGTCCGTCTGACATCACAGAACAAAGTACGACATCAACAGCACCACATTGACTCACTGTATTCAGACAAGACGCTCACTAAACACGTACCTGCACTTCTTCAGAATGACATCAGAGACCCTCACTGTCCCACAGTCAGGCGGACATCCTCCCGAGTCCCGACAGAAGGACTTGTGAATGCGTTTACATGCGAGTGAATGAAAAAACATCAAGTCAGTAGCTGAAACAACAACAGCTGCTGCAGCTATGACACTTTACCAACCCATCCATTCACCCCGGACCACTACAATCCTGACCAAACCATCAGGACGGGAAAACCACGCAGCTGTCCCGTCCAACACACACTCAGCAGAACATGGGACACTTATGAGGAAACTCAAATGTAAGAGGTCAATCTGAATAACACTTTATCACGTTATTTAGAAAATCTCCATCGGTGAGCATAAAAGCGACATGAAGTCCTGAAACTCTGTGTGTGCAGTCCGTGCGTAATTAATGAGCGCAATTATTATAACTCTGAGGAGGAACAGTGTGTCTCAATGAGAAACAGATGCGGCACACAGGGAAAGGTCAGTCGTTCACACACACACACACACACACACACACACACACACACACACACACACACACACACACACACACACACACACACACGCAGCGCCGCCTGTAAATAATAACTTACGAGCTCACAAGCACAAACGACTATTACTATAAAAGCCTCAAGCTGAATTAGCGGCCACACGGCTGACGGAAGTGTGACAGAAAGAGAGACCGCAAGTTATGGATGAAACTAGGGCTGTCCAATTAATCGAAATTCAGTTTTGGCAAAAATCATAAGCATGATTATTTTGGTCAATATTGTAATCCCGGTTATTTAACACGATTATGACTTTATATTAGTGATTCTTTTAAAGATAGCAATACAGCAAAAAAAGAAATGCTTTTTTATTTTTTTTAAATACTGAATACTTCTACGCAAGTCTAAAGTAGTCTAACAATGCTACAGAAATTGAATGTAATTATCTGAATGTAAAATAAAACAGTGTCTTCACTGTAAATATTAAACATGCTTTGTTTCTTATTAAAACTACAAAAGTCCTTCATTCAAGAGCGGTGAGTGATTTTTCTTTGTATTTTTACATTCAATTAATATTAAGCACAGAGACGGCTGAAGGAATATTTGTTGCAGCTTTAAGAGCCACACGGATCCAATATGTGACCCTGGACTACAAAACCAGTCATAAGGTAAAATTTTACAAAACTGAGATTTATACATCATATGACAGCTCAATAAATAAGCTTTCTATTGATGCATGGTTTGTTAGGATAGAACAATATTTGGCTGAGATACATCTATTTGAAAATCAGGAATCTGAGGGTGCAAAAAAATCAAAATGCTGAGAAAATCACCTTTAAAGTTGTCCAAATTAAGTTCTTAACAATGCATTTTACAAATCAAAAATTACATTTTGATATATTTACAGTAGGAATTTTACAAAAACTCTTCGTGGAACATGATCTTTACTTAATTTCCTAATGATTTTTGGCATAAAAGAAAAATCTAAAATTTTGACCCATGCAATGTATTTTTGGCTATTGCTACAAATATACCCCAGCGACTTAAGACTGGTTTTGTGGTCCAGGGTCACATATATGGTTACACACGTATTTTCATTCTTAACTGTTTATGATCATTTAAGACATAACAGACAAGTATTTACATGAATAATCACCAAGCGCCTCATTTTGAAATATTTTTGTGTGTATTTGAGCATTTAGGTGCGCAGCTTGAGCTAAAAGATAACTTTATATGTCCGTGTTCAGCTCCGTCTCTGAGCACAAACACAGAACAGCGCAAGTTTTCTTACGTGCTATTAAAAACACAACATCAAAGAAACACTAATAAATCAAACACATCTTGTTTTATGAAAGTCATGATTTTGCTGATTTGCATGTGAAATTATGCTTTTATGGAGGAGCGAAAGCGCACCACTGGTAAGGGGGCGAAATGGGGCGCAATAATCAATTACTGCATTTTCATGATCGTTTGAAGCAGAAATCATCGAAACCGAATTTTGATTAATTGCACAGCCCTAATTTGGATTTCAATTTCAAACGATAAAACGATTGTTGCTACCGATTCCAGCCCCTTTGTGTGCTTTTGCTCCTCTATAAAAAGACAATTTCAGACGCAAATCAGTAAAAGTATGTAACGTGACTTGCATAAAGTAAGACGTGCTTGATTTATTGATGTTTATTTGATGTTGCGTTTTTTAAAAGCATGAAAGAAAATTTGCGCTGTTATGTGAATGCGCTCAGAGACGGGGCAGAACACGGACAAGTAAAGCGAACGTTTAGCTTAAGATGCGTACCTAAACGGTCAAGTACATGCAAATACATGTCAAAATGTGCTGTTTGGTGATTATTCGTGTAAACCTTCATCAGTTTTGTCTCAAATGAACGTAAACGGTTCAGAAATGAAAATCTGTGCAGCTCTTAAAGCGGACACAAGTAATATTTCTTCTGCCATCTCTGTTTAATGTTAATCAAACAACAAAAGACAAAGACTAAATCACTCACTGCTCTCGACAGAGGGACTTTTGTAGTTTTTATAAGAAACAAAGCATGTTTAATTCTTACAGTGAAGACTATGCTGTTTATTTTACATTTAATTAATTACTTTAAATTTCCAAAAAAAAAAAAAACTGTTTCATTTGTATCTTTTTTTCTTTTGTATTGCTATCTTCATATCATATAAAGTTCCGGACCCACTCATAATCGCGTTAAATAATCCTGATTACAATATTGACCATAATCAAGCAGCCCTAGAGGAAACTAAAAACACAATGACTTTTAAAGTCAAACCAAAAATATTTGCACTTTGTTTGCTTTTTTGGAGATGTAAGTTGGAAATACTAAACATAATAAATAGAAATGACTACAAATATATGAATTAGTATTAATTATAAATGTTGTTGCTGTGGTTAAATTGTTATTATTAAACAATAACAATACATTCAAATAAGTTTAAAGCACACAGTGCATTCAGAGCTGAAGGAAGCTTTAGATTAGTGACACAATAATGAAAAGGTTGAGCTGTGGCTCAGGTTTCACGTGTCTATCGGTCACATCTCCTGTACACACTCGAATCCTGCTGGAATTACAGAGGATATGCGGGCCCTGATTTTCCTCCGACTTTTTTTGCTTTTGTAAAACAAACAGAGCAAACTGGCACGAAAACAACATTCTGAGCGGAGCAACTCTTATCAGATCTGCACTTGAACTGGGAACAAGCAGAAACGAGCTCTCGACGGCACGCTAAACGTCTCTAAACGTCTCGCTCTGTCCCTCTGACGCCCGCCTTTTCTTGAATGATTTGTATTAAACGATTTCAGAGATAAAAATTAACATGAAGTCAGTTAACGCATCTACAGACTTTAATACAGAGGTCTGACAGGTATTTGGGTAGCTGGCTAACAATTTTAAGTTAAAATGTATATGCATCTAATTCATAAATTGATAAATTAAGAGGAGACACTGCAGGCAAAAACACTTTTTGGAGATTTTGGGCTTTTTGGTTTTTCATAAAACATCCAAAAGTCACTGTTAAGCATTTCTTTTATAGCAATTTATTTGCTTGTGTCAATAGATTTTTAAATCCCGTTTTCTCAAAATGAGTTTTTTCCCCTACATTGAGTGAAAAATCATAAATGAGTAGCACTTACACACACCAAACTTTACATTTTTATTCCTGTCTATATCCTGAAGGTTTTTACAGAGGGATTTGTTCATATAGAATTTGCTTGATTATATACAACATTTTATTCCCCCCAAAATTGTGAAAATAATAGTGTTTTCTGTCTGTTCTAAGTATTTTCTGAATTATGGAGTGACAAAAATAAGATATCCAGAATTCCTTTCATTTTAGAAAACTTGTAATACAAGAAATGTTTGCAATTTGGTATGCAAGGCGATAACTATTAGTCATTTTTTTTACGCTATTCACCTGCAGTGTCTCCCCTTAATATTAAAATCTACACATAATCCATGCAAACTCTCAGTTAATATGAGCTTATAAAAATGCATCCCGAATAATTATGCAAGAATGTTGTTTAAAATAGTTTTAGATGAAATATAGCATGTTAACTACACCAAAACACTCAATCTCAACTACCCACATACACCTCACCCATACTGCAGTTTCACTGTAAACAGCGTCAACCTACAAATCAAAGAAAAGCAGCACGTCTGTTTCAGTGAATAGCACTAATAATGTAAAACGTATTGGCTGTGGTGTAACTCTAGAGCTGGATCACACACACACACACACACACACACACAGGGTCAGTGTAACTCATCCTCAGTGCATTCCTACGCTGATACTTCTCAGCAACATAAACACATTTAACCAGCACTGTGCTTTACAAATCATTTCTGCGCAAACACAGTATCAAAGCAATGAGACCATTTTTAGTCTGACAACTGATGGTCACTAGTGTTATTGTCATACTATTAGTTTTAATTGAGATTTTAAATTAGTTTTCATTTTTATATATTTTTTGTTTTCATTTTTTTTTTTTTTTTTTACATGCAGTTTTAGTTATTTTGTGTTGTGTTTTACTAAATGTGACCCAGGACCACAAAACCAGTGTCAATTTTTTTAATGAAAAAAAAATGGGAAAAAAGCTTTCCATTGATGCATGGTTTGTTAGGATAGGACAATATTTGACAGAGATACCGAGAGGGTCTAAAAAAAATCTAAATATTGAGAAAATTGCCTTTAAAGTTGTCCAAATGAAGTTCTTAGCAATGCATGTTACTAATCAAAAATTAAGTTTTGATATATTTACGGTGGGAGATTTACAAAATATCTTCATGAAACATGATCTTTATATTTTAATGATTTTTGGCATAAAAGAAAAATCAATCATTTTGACGCATACAGTGTATTCTCAGCTATTGCTACATATAGTCCTGTGTTCCTTAAGTCACAAACAATTAAAAAATAAGGAATTTGTGTCTTGTCCTGGCAACTAGCTGAAATAAGTGAATTTTTATATTTTATTTCAGTAATATTATAAGAAGCAATTAACTTTTTTATGGTTTTAGTTAACTATAATAACTCCACACTGCAAAACAAAACAAAACAAAAAAACAAACAAACAATATCTCCCAGCCCCAATTTTAGCTATTTTATTACATCAAGTTTTAAGAAATCCATCAAGAAAATGAGAAATCACTGTCATGTCCTGGTAACTAGCTGAAATAAGTACATTTTTATATTTTATCATTTATTTTATTTCAAGCAATGAACTTTTTGATGGTTTTAGTTCACTTTAATAACTAATAATTGCACTAAAAAAATGCTCATAGGGGTTTTAAAAAATAGTCTATGACAGTGGGCAAATATGCATTTTTATTTTTTGACAACTACTTCTAGTAAGAAGAGTTCTAAAAGAAAGAAAGAAAGAAAGAAAGAAAGAAAGAAAGAAAGAAAGAAAGAAAGAAAAATCAAGAATCGGTCAAAAAAATGTGATTTACAGTTGTCATATCGCCCAGCTCTAGTTATTTTATTACATCAAGTTAAACTAAACAAAAATGAGAAATCGGTGTTTTGTCCTGGAAACTAGCTGAAATAAGTACATTTTTATATTTTTGTAGTTATTTTTTTTCAAGAAATGAACTTTTTGATGGTTTTAGTTAACTATAATAACTAATAATGGTCTCCAGAATAAAGAAAAAACTGCTCATAGGGGTTTAAAAAGATAGTCTCTGACACAGTGGGCAACTCATGCATTTTTATTTTTGGACAACTACTTCTAGTAAGAAGAGTTCTGAAAGAAGTAAAGATTGAAAGAAGAGAAAAAGAAAAAGAAAGAAAGACAGAGAGAAAGCGAGCGTCTGGGCAGCAGTGTGCAACAGCAGGAAAGCAGCACAGACTTTGTGCGTCTGTGATTGGTCGACTGCGTCTGTGCAGCCCACCCAAGAAGCCGCAGCAGCCCATGGGCATAAATCTGAGAGCCTGACTCACAGCGCATTTCAAACAATCTGCAGCTCTCTCTCTCTCTCTCTCTCTCTCCCTCAGTCTCTCTCTCGCTGCGCATTATTCTCTCCAGTGCTAATAAAACTCAACTCCTCTCAGCTCCGGCCAACAATATTATTTTTGTAAAGACTTAATTGGGTTTGCCTTTGAGTGAAGGCAACATGTGTGCGCATACGTGTACGTAACGGCGGAAGTAATGCGCTCGGCATGCGTGCGAGGTGACGGCAAACTTATGCGATGAGACAAACACATGAAAGCGTGCGCAGGTAAACCCGTGCGTATAGGTGAGCGTATGCGTGTTTGTGCATGCGTGTTTGTCTGCTAGGGTCTGGATTATTATCTGCGCTGCTGCTGTTGCTGCTGAAACATACTGGAGCCAAATACTCTGAGTAATTAATTTGACTTTCTTTTGATGATTCTTCTGGGTTGCATCTAATTTGTCAAATGCCAAAAATCCGAAGCGCAAGAAACACATCAAAGACGCGTAATTACAATGATGTGAGTTCAAAACTCCAGCGTCTCCATGACAACCGAGTGAATAATAAACACGCCCCCTCGCAGCTCCGGACACCAGTGAGTCATCACACACACACACACACACACACACACACACACACACACACACACACACACACACACACACACACACACACATGATGACATGCTGAAAATGTGTACAGATAGAGAGAGACCCCAAACTCAGCAACTCTATATGAAGTGTTCATCTGTTCATCTTTTCAAAAATCATGTTTTCATTGTGCATTCCAACTAATCTCAATCAAACTGCAGTTGGGTTATTTTGATTTAGGTAAAAAAAAAAAAATACAGCTAAATAACACAATAAAAACATGATAACATCATAAAAAACATGATTTTTTGAGTTTTTGCAAAGAAACTCTTCACATTTTTTACTGTATAACAACTATTAACTTGTTTGGGAAGGAAGTCTCCAATAGTTCTGCATTAGCTTACACCGGGAAACAAAATTTTAGCAAGTAAATTTTACAAACGGATACAAAGAATTGGCAAAAAAAAGGATCAAACCACCCGAATGGCTACCTTTTAAAATTTTCTTTCATTGAACACTGTTTTTGTGTTTCTTTTTGGAGCTGATTAATTGTAAGTCTCATTGATATGAGCTTATGCACCAGATTTTAAGTGAAAAAAGCATTATTTTTATCGCTAATTTTCACTTAAAAACTGAAGTGCATAAGCTCAGATGAACCAATCAGTTCCAGAAAGAGATACAAAACCTGACAATTGAAAGATTCAAGGAAATATTTGGTGATAATATAGCATAATGAGAGTTTTAAAAGCTATTTAGTGAGCAAACTTAGGTTTTAGTACAATGCAATGACATTAACTAGCAAAAAGAAAATACACTCTAAGTTAAAACTGAGTTATGCATGAAATTTTGAGGAAAAAAAATATATTGCATGAAATTTTACTTCAGCAATCTTTAACCAAGAGAAATCCTCATCATCATGAAATTTTGAAGTAGAAAAATGTATTGCATGGAATTAATTCCAACAATCTTCATTAATAAATGGAAAGCATGGAAAGCAGCTTAGGTCATTTGATGAGCAACATTAGTTAATATTGAGATCTATGAGTTGTATTTTGAGATTGGGACATTGTTGAGATCTCTTCTGACACTCCGAAGGAGACTAATAGTGAGATCAATAGTGCCTTTTTCTCAAAAGAAACATCTGAGAAGCAAGAAACGCTAACGGAAAGTGTCCTTTTGTTTTCATTCCTGTTTAAGAGCAAAAAAAATATATAATTAGTGATCTTTCTTTTCTTTCAAGCACCAGAAGCAACTATTGAAACTTGCTGAGCTGGTTTAAAGTGATTAACTTATTCAGAGGGCAAACGTCAAAATGGCATGATGTGAACAGGAATTGGAGTGAAAGGTAGAATCAGGAGAAATAAGTTGATAAACAGGTCTCGCTGTTTAAATCCTAAACAGTTCCTCATTTCCTGTCCTACATCGACAGTGCAATTACTTTCATTTGCAGAGCATCTGAGATCTGCAGATCAATAATGTGAACATGGCACCATCTGAAACACTCGTGATTATAATACATGGATAGTCTTCATCATGAACAATGGCTGCTTGTAAAGCTCAATTGTCCAAAGGTTTCGTAACATAATCCAGCCTCTAATTTGAAAGCTACACTGCAATCAAAGCGGTTCCTTTCTGTGCTCTCATCTTTCACCAATGCAAAATGTCCAAAAAACAGTGAAAGACTATTAAACAGTTATTGACCACTTTATTCAGATCTCAAATCAGAGAAAGAAAACCAATGTAGAGAGGCAGAGGTGTGGTGAGAGAAAACAATGGTGGTTTAGTGGTCTGGGCCAGCGCTTCGTTATTTAAACATTTATACATTTGCTTATGTTCTGTTCAAACATGACGTTGCAACATTTTTTCACCCGAATCTGATGACAGATGATCCCACATTTAATGTCAGCGCAAACTATGAGAATGACCCCTAAAGAAACGCTCAGACTTGGTTGCAAGCTTCTCCTGAAATGGTCATCCGAGGACGCCTGTGACTTGAATATACTTTGAAGAAAAAGTTGTATTTATTTTAAAAAGATGGTTCTGTCATCACCCTCATGTTATTTCAAAACCGTATGAGTGTATTTCTGCTGTGGAACACAAAAGGAGATGTTTGGCAGAATGTTAACGCTGCTCTTTGTTTTTCTTTCTTTCTTTCTTTCTTTTTTACAGGCATTGGAGAAAGAACAGCGTGATAAACATCTACTTTTATGTTCTAATGCAGAAAGAAAATCATGCAAGTTTGAAATGACACGAGGGTAAGAAAACAATGTCAGCGTTGTCATTTTTGGGTGAATTAATTCTTTAATTAAGAGAAAGAAGGCAAGATGGGAAGGCGAAAAAGAAAGCATGAAAGGAAGCAAAAAACACTGAAAAAAGCAAAAGCAAAAAGCAAGAAAGACAGAAACAATGCAAGGCAAAAGGAAACAAGGCAAAAAAGCATCCAAGAAAGAGAGAAAGACAGAAAGCACAAATGATAAAAGACGGAAATAGATAGTCAGAAAAAGATAACGAAAAGACATAACGCAACAAAGCAAGAAATATAAAGCAAAAAGACTTAGAAATACAAAGAAGAAAGAAGGCAAAAAAGAGAATGAAAGCAAGAAAGAAAGAAAGAAAGAAAGACAAAAGGAAACAAAAATAAAAAATAAAATCCAAGAAAGAGAGAAAGACAGAAAGCATGAAAGATAATAGAGAGAAACAGGTAGAAAAAGACAGAAAGCAAAGGCAGAAAGAATGTAAAAATTCAGAAAAATATAACAAAAAGACTGAAAGAATGCAAGTAAGAAGACAAAAAAGAGAATGAATGCAAGAAAAATGAAAGCAAGAAGGAAACATAGAAAGAAAGAAAGACAGACAGAAAGATTGCAAGACAAAACATAAGGCAAAAAAGAATCCAAGAAAGAGAGAAAGACAGAAAGCATGAGAGATAAAAGAGAGAAATAGGCAGAAAAATAGTAAGCAAAAAGACAAAAAAGCAAGAAAAATAAAGTAAAAAGAGTGAAAGAATGCAAGAAAGGCAGTAAAAAAGATAATGAAAGCAAGAAAGACACAGAGAAAGAAAGAAAGGCCAATCCAGCAGACTCCAGCACTGTAAGACTTGAGAAGACACGCAGCATCAGTCCTCAGCTTTATTCTGCCTCTCTTGTCCTTCATGAATGAAAGAGGGACAGAAAAGAGGATGGAGGAAAAGCCTGAGGGGCATAAAAGAGGGAACGGGGGTATTTAGCGGGTTTTACCCTCTCTGACTCCTTCCTTCCCTGCTTGGGTCTCTGAGCTCCGGCTCTGTGCCGCTCGGGCCGCTGACTGGATGGACAGCTGCTATTAAAAGTTGATTGTTTCAGGTTCACGTAGTGTGAAAGGGTGTTATTGGGGTCTACGATCCCCGTGAGGGTGGTCTCCACGCCGCGGAGAGGGCGAGAGGGGGAGGCAAAGGAAAGTGTCACGTGACACGAGTCTTGCTGCGCAGCCCCAAAAAGGAATCTGGCGGAAAAACACACCACTTGTTGCCGCCTGCCTGCCTGGATTCTGCCTTGGCGAGCTTTAGTGAACGCCGTCTCTCACACTTTTGGATTCACACAGTAAAACACAGCAAGGAACATCCCACCCACAAATACACACATCTATTTGGACTAAACAGAGAGAAAAAAATGCACACTATAGTTGCTCACGAGTGAGGAAGCCTGTTTCCATCACACAATTAAAAAAATAAAAAATAAAAAAATGTAATGTGACTTTTTAATTACACATGACTTTTACCCCTCACTATTCTGAATTTATATCTTGCAATTCTGACTTTTTCTAGTAGTTCTGAGAAAAAACATTCAGAATTGAGATAGGACTGATTGATGATATAAACTGCGATATATAAACTCAGAATTATGAGATATAACGTAGAATTGCAAGATATAGCTCAGAACTATGAGATATAAGGTCAGAATTATGAGATATAAACTTGGAATTGAGGTATAAACTCAAAATTGTGAGCTATAAATTTAGAATTAAGAGATATAACTCAGAACTGCAAAATATAAACTATTTAAAAGTATTGTGAGATATAAATGTAGAATTATGATATAAACTCAGAATTATGAGATAACTTAGAATTGCAGAATATAACTCAGAACTATGAGATATAAGATCAGAATTATGAGATATAAACCCAAAACTGTGAGATATAAACTCAAAATTGTGAGATATAAATGTAGAACTGAGATATAAACTAAGAATTGTGAGATATAAACTTAAAATTGAGATATAAACTCAAAATTGTGAGATATAAACCTAAAATTGTGAGATATAAATGTAGAACTGAGATATAAACTCAAAATTGTGATAAATGTAGAATTACGAGATATAAACTCAGAATTGTGAGATATAAACTCAGAATTGTGAGATATAAACTTAAAATTGTGAGATATAAACTCAGAACTGAGATATAAATGTAGAACTGAGATATAAACTAAGAATTGTGAGATATAAATTTAAAATTGTGAGATATAAACTCAAAATTGTGATAAATGTAGAATTAGGAGATATAAACTCAGAATTATGAGATATAAACTCAGAATTGTGAGATATAAATTTAAAATTGTGAGATATAAACTCAAAATTGTGATAAATGTAAAATTACCAGATATAACCTCAAAATTGTGAGATATAAATGTAGAATTATAAGATATAAATTCAAATTTGAGATATAAATGTAGAAAATTGAGAAATAAAAAAAATATTGAGAGATATATACTCAGAATTGTGAGATATAAATGTAGAATTATGAGATATAAACTCAGAATTGAGATATAAACTCAAAATTGTGAGATATAAATGTAGAAAACTGAGAAATAATTTTTTTTTTAAAATTGAGATATAAACTAAAAATTTAGAGAAATATACTCAAAACTGTGAGATATAAATGTAGAATTATGAGATATAAACTCAGAATTGTGAGATATAAATGTAGAAAACTGAGAAATAATTTTTTTTTTTAATTGAGATATAAACTAAAAATTTAGAGAAATATACTCAAAACTGTGAGATATAAATGTAGAATTATGAGATATAAACTCAGAATTGATATAAACTCAAAATTGTGAGATATAAATGTAGAAAATTGAGAAAAAAAAATTGAGATATAAACTAAATATTGAGAGATATAAACTCAAAATTGTGAGATATACTGTACATTAAATGTAGAAAATTGAGAAATAAAAAATGTAAAATTGAGAGATATAAACTCAAAATTAAAATCAAATTATTTAAAATTGGAATTACTTCTTTGTGTGCTGTACTTGCACTTCTCATTAAAAGTTTAGCAAGATGGATAACACATTGTGTTTTCAAATCCACATTTTAAGTAACTCCAACTCTAAGTAGATGCATAAAGTTGATGCATTTACTGCAAACCGAGTCACTACCAAGACACTGGAAATAATGAATCACGAGCTGCTCGTGTGCAAAAGAACCCAGTGCCATGCTTCATTATGAAACATGCTCCATATACTTATTAATCAAACCTCAAAGACCACACTAAGTCATTTCGCAATGTCCCCTTTATTCAGATTAACCATGCAGCTCTAGTTGCTCCAAAACACCCTCAAAGCTGAAGACGCCTCTCATGCAGAAGTGTGAAATGCTCTCAGTTGCAGGATATTATATGAGCATTACTACTGAATTATCACTTGACAAGTTCAATCTCTGGATCTCCACCCACAGGTTAGCAAAAGGTGACATACATGCATCGCCTCTTTAGCACTTCCGCGTGTAACATCTCAAGCTGTCTGAAAGACCGACTCGGAGGGAGGTTTCAGGCCAGATCTGTGTGAGTGCGACTATGCTAACGGAAGCCTTTTGGCACTAAGGCAGGTCCATCAAACACTAATGAGCTCGGGGGGGAAAGGAAGACACCCTACGGAGTCTTTCTCACCTCCAGACCAGATACCACATCAACCTGAAGTGAATTCGCAACCACTCTTCACCAATGCAAAAGCCCCTGTATTGCACCTAAAAGCATGACAGCTGTAGTTATGACTAATAGCTGACAAGATAAATCAACTGTTGACATATTAGCAAGCCTGACAATTGATCAAAATCTGGTCAGAATAAAAATGTTCCTAATCACATAATGGACCAGTAACTGATTTTAAATTGGTTGTATCCTTTTCTTCCACAAAAACAACTTTACATAACCCTCTTTATGTTAATGTTAAGCACAAAATTCAATGAGAGGTAGGGCTTTATGGCATTATGACATCATCCCCTCATTACTGATCTATTACAGTGACTCATCTGAGATTTTCACACGGCAATTACGCAGATTTGTGAAGATTATATTAGATGTTTGTTTTTCCCCCCTTCTAAACTTTCACAGTGGCTCTTTCTCCCTTGATCTCACATAATATGTAGTTTGTGTTTAAGAACCCATGACCACAATCAAATGCCACACAACACAATATCTAATCCCCCCCTGTCCAGGATAATTAAAGTCCTATTAATAAAAGTGCAAAAATTCTTTGAGGATTATATAAATAGTTTGCTTGGGATTATATAGGGAATGCACTTATATAGAAGAAAAATGTAAATACTCAAACATAAACATTGCACAAGACAAAAATTATGTAGCCTATGGGCTTAAAAAAATAATTCAGTATAATGCAACATTTTTTTGTATTTGCATGAAGACCTTCAGTCAAAAGACACGTAGGCTAGTCAGTGTTGTGGTGGGGCTTCAGGTTAGATAGACACATTTGGAAAAGATATTCGGCACTTCAAGTATTTCCCGTTACAAGAAACAGCTGTTGAGATACGGCCTGTAAAACAGACTGACCTCCAACACTGAACTATCACATCAAACGACAAAATGCATGCAGAAGAAGAAGAAAAAGAAGTTTCAAATGAAACAGTTAAGCATGCAAATAAACCCTGTACTTGCTTTCTTAGTTAGCTGCAATGTCTGAGAGTCTGAGATACGACTGCGAGACCACCGGGACACTACAGCAAAAGTCCCGAGAGACCACCATCATACACGCTTCACAAGCAGAAATAATGTTTAAGAGAATTATTAAATCCAATAGATCATACAGATATTAAAACTCAAAATAAAACAGCGCTGAAAAGTTGTTGACATTTTGACATTAAATGCCCTCCAGTTTAATAAGCTTTAGTTGCTTTGGTAAATACTCTTGTGTTCATCATTTACACAAGAGACCCTCAGCGTGAGTGTGTAATAGACACACATGTTTGGATTGTTAATCAATACGCAAACAATCCACTTGATTAACACTCCAGACAGCACTGAAGATCCTATTCACGCTTTCTCGCTGACATGATACAAAGTATCATCACACCTGTGAAAGTTCGCTAAACATGAAATACAAAGTTGCACACATCTGTGTAACACGAAGGAATAGCGCGTTACCTTTGAAGACTCGCTTCTGCCTTCATCAGTCTGTGTGGCCCTGCGCTGATCCCAGCAAACTCCACTTTTCCTTGGAAAACTTGTGCGAGCGGAGCTGAAAGCCGAGAGCGTCCCGATGGGGGTTCGAGAATTTCCAATAAAGCCCCTCTTTCTCCTCACACACACACACACGCGCGCGCGCGCGCGCACACACAGATGCAGATGTAGATATGAGCGTTAAACTTTCCTCTTCTGAATATTATTCTCCGCTTCGGGCTCACGTCGGCACAAACTCCACTTAAGTTTTCTCTAAAGTTGGGTTTTAGAAAAGCGATTCCATATTCGGTGCCGCCGGTCCCGTGAGCCCAAAGTTGCAGCGGCAGCGCGAGAATGCGAGACCTCCCCCTCCCTCTCTCCCTCTCTCTCTCTTGCTCGCTCTCCCTCCCTCTCTCAGACTCCGTGGACCACCCCGAAACAGGAAGTTCACTTTTTGTTTTTCTTGAGGGGAAAAAAGAGAAAGCCCTGCTGGACAGCGTCATTCCTGCAGCATCAGTAACTCCAATGATAATAATAATACAAATAATACCATATTAAAAATAACATGTGGTGTTATTTAGTTTTGTAAGAAAGAATATTTTAGCTTTATCATTTTTTTCGTAAGTCTAATGTCTCTAAATCATAGGACTCAATCTTTTTTTTTTTCACTAAAATACTGTTTTACTCAAAGGTGAAACGCTGTGCGCTGTCTGGAGTGGACAGACACACGGCGCACCGCAAAACCCGGAGCGGAGCGCAATCAGCCTGGAATGAGTCTGGGTTTGGAGGGGGGTGATGATCGGAGAGATAGAGAGGAATGTCGAATAAAAGTCATCAGAATTAATTAGACTTGTGTAAATAACACATGGCTTTGTATCTCCGATAAAATCAATAAAAAATCTCATGATAAAAAACGAGTCATGATTATTTTATTTACCTTTATCTTATCTTTATCTATTATTTATATATGTAATACACTGAGTGAAATGTAAACCTGTTCAGCTACTCAGACAAACTTGTATTCTGTAAATAACTGTGCACGTGATAAATAAAAAATACTGTTTGAATTAAAGAATTAGTTCACTTGCAGAACAAACATGTACAGATCACTTACTCACCCCTTTGCCATCCAAGATGTTCATGTCTTTCTTTCTTCAGTTGTAAAGAAATATGTTTTTTGAGGAAAACATTTCAGGATTTCTCTCCATATAGTGGACTTTAATAGTGCCTGCGAGTTTGAACTTCCAAAATGCAGTTTAAATGCAGTTTTAAAGGGCTCTAAATGATCCCAGCCGAGGAAGAAGGGTCTTATCTAGTGAAACGATCAGTCATTTTCTTAAATAAATTAATATTTATACTTTTTAACCACAAATGCTTATCTTCTCTAGCTTTGCGATGCGCACACATACTCTGCACTCTGGTTCAATACAGTTAGGGTATGTTAAAAAACTCCCATCTCATTTTCTTCTCCAACTTCAAATTCATCCTATCGCTGCAGAAGTACAGACCCAGATGTGGGATGAAAATGAGATGGGAGTTTTTAGACATACCCTAACTGTCTTGAACTGGAATACACAGAGTACACATGCGCATCACAGAGCTAGACAAGATGAGCATTTGAGGTTAAAGTGTATACACATTTTTATTTTTATTAGAAAATTACCAGTTGTTTTGCTAGCTAAGACCCATCTTTCTTGGCTGGGATCATTAAAGGATTAGTTCACTTTCATAACAACAATGCACAGATAATGTACTCACCCCCTTGTCATCCAAGATGTTCATATCTTTCTTTCCTCAGTCGTAAAGAAATGTTTTCCTTTTTTTGAGGAAAACATTTCAGGATTTCTCTCTTTATAATGGATATGGATGGCGCCCCAAAGTTTGAACTTCCGAAATGCAGTTTAAATGCAGCTTCAAAAGGCTCTAAGCGATCCCAGTCGAGGAGGAAGGGTCTTATCAAGCGAAACGATTGGTTATTTTCGAAACAAATTGACAATTTATATACTTTTTAACCTCAAATGCTCATCTTGTCTCAACTCTGCGCAGCGCATACGAAGTCTGTGTGATTCGGATAAATACGGTTAGGGTACGTCTAAAAACTCCCATCTCGTTTTCTTCCCTAACTTCAAAATCGCCTTAGATCGCTGCAAAAGTACCGACATAGTGTTTACAAAGTGAACATACAAAGAAACCCTTTACATACCCTTTACAAAAGGTAAAACAGCATTATAGGACGATTCTGACATTGAAGATATAAACGAGATGGGAGTTTTTAGACATCCCCTAACTGCATTGACCCTGATTATACTGAGCAGAGACTAGATGAGACAAGACCAGCATTTGAGGTTAAATGGTATATAAATTGTCAATTTGTTTCAAAAATAACCAATTGTTTCGCTAGATAAGACCCTTCCTCCTCGACTGGGATCGTTTTGAAGCTGCATTTAAAGTGCATTTCGGAAGTTCAAACTTCGGGGCGCCATCTATATCCATTCAGAGAAATCCTGAAATGTTTTCCTCAAAAAAACATAATTTCTTTACGACTGAGGAAAGAAAGACATGAACATCTTGGATGACAAGGGGGTGAGTACATTATCTGTACATTGTTGTTATGAAAGTGAACTAATCCTTTAAGATGCACTGAATCTGCATTTTTAACCTTCAAACTGTTGAGCATCACACACAGTCCACTATGGAGAAAAATCCTGGAATGTTTTCCTCAAAAAGTGATTTCTTTGCGACTGAAAAAGGAAAGACATGAACATCTTGGATGACATGGGCGTAAGTAAATTATCAGGAAATTTTTATTCTGGAAGTGGATTAATCCTTTAAGCGTTAAGTACAAAACGTAACTTAATGTTCCGTTAATGCTGGTTACGTTTTTAGCATTCTACAAACCACACATTAAATACAATCTTAGCAATTAAGCATTTTGGAAAGTTAACCATACCTTGTAGCCTAGTGGAAAAATGCAGTCAGGTCACACGACAACGATTGTGGAACATATTCGACAACGTTTGACTACTTAAAAAAAAGAGAAAACAAAGCTTACAAACAAACCTTTAACAGCAAATCTGTGTCTTTAACGCTATAAAAACAATTAAACATTTCACATACTGTAAGTAAACGGTAGTTATCGTTTAAACCATGTGAACAGCAACATGAGACACACTTCTCACTCACGAAAAACCGTTAAACTAAGCAGAGAAGCGCGCGAAAACGGAGTCTGACAGGACAGATGTTTCTGAGGTAAGACTTTGCAGAGAAATACACCAAAAAATACTTTAAAAAGTCTTTAAGTAGTGTAATAATATTTATATTTATATTTATATAATTATATATATAGCGTAATAATTTATATTTATTACACGGCTCTTTGGAATGCTTGATTCTGATTGGTCAGTTGAGACATTTGCAGGTTCGTTCTTTTCAAATAATCACGCTCCAAAGTAATAACGCATAGCCGGTACTACTTGTATGTTTAAAATCCCTCTGTGCCAACAAAGATTACCGTTTGGCGCCATCTTGTGACAAACACTGGACAACCACAATTAACAATGGAAAATTTCGACATTAATCTATTTAAATTGTCTTACTAACGTACATAGTTTGAATGTTAGTCACGTGGTACTATATCGTTTCGCGGAAGGATAAAAATGTTAATTTAAAACAAATATGCCAATAAAAGATGTCAAATTCATATTCATGTCCAGTTTTTTTTCCTTATGTGGCAAGTAGCCGTGTAATAAGCGGGATAATGTACAGGCAGCCTGTAGTTATCGCGAAATAAGCCCCTTCAGTGTGATACAAGACCCTCCGCTTCGCGTCGGGTCCTGATCACACTGTCGGGGCTTATTTCTGCGATAACTACCGGCTGCCTGTACATTATCCCTTACATAATAGCCTAATATTTTATGACTGTTATACAGGCAAAATGTCATTAAACATGTCAGTTAAACAGAGTATTAGCACTAGAATTAAATTTTTGATCCACATTCATCTATATACGTATACGTTCTGATAAACATTTTATTCTGAAAGAAGTGCGTGTTTGCAGTACCAGGTTGAACATAGCAATATGGTTCCTAAAAATTCACAAGGGGGCGTACTGACACAAACAGTCGAGAAAATTCGTGTTTATACCGCTAAAAACTCAGTGTAGAACTAAAATCAACCAGATAATATCATTCTGGTATAAATACCACCTTCACAAGGAAGTAAAGTCTAATTCAGGTCTATCTCGTTTCTGCTGGTGTCTGTCCAGTGGTTTTCCGCACACAGTTCACACTGAATCCTGAAGCACTGGAGGGTTTGTTGCGGGTTGATGAGGTCTGAAAGCAGTGTGTCCGGTTACAGGTGTTTTGCGCTGTAATCCACTAACAAAGCGCTGACCTTGAGCGACGAGGCCATCGGCATTTTGCCAAGATCTTAACCACCTTCCTCACAAACCCATACCAACATTGGCAATCTGTAGAACTTTCCTTATAGTAAAGGATGTCACCGCAAGTGACCTGCAAGTCTACAATAATCCAGTATAATGAGCTGTGACTATCACAATGACTGTTAAAAACACACTGGATCGCATTTTAACTTTTAAAAATGGCCAAAAGAAAAAAATATTTTTAAGACTTATATTCTGCATTAATATAAATTATACAAATGAACTATATTTGAAGTATGTTTTATATATGTTCACTATTTGGTTGTTATTAATTGACATTAAATAAAAGTAATACAAATGTATTTATCATTTCACTACATTATTATTAGTCATTTACTGCATTTCATTATTATATATTTCTATATTTTATTTGCTCATTTTAATACAATAGTTTTTTATTGTAATTATATTGCCTCTTCATATTGGCGAGAGTAGAGGGAAAACTGCGCATGCGCAGGGAATGGGTTTGAATTTCATACCGAGAATGGCGCGAACATCGTAAACCGAATCATGAACGCCGAATCTACGTGTTTTGGTCCTTATGAAACCTGATAAATCGGTGGTTGTTTAATAAGAAGCGATTATCGGCCGATCAATCGGAACATCTTCGGCGTACCAGCGTTATCGTGGCATTTCCTGTAACGCCAGAGCCGTCAGTCACGTGATATTTGCGACTCAGGTGAGATCAGATCAGGTGATTCATACTGAGGTGAGTATGGCTGTGTCCAAATTCAGGGTCTGCATCCTCCTTAGGATCCTTCCTACCAGGTTGAAGGAGGAGGGGTCCTCCGAATACCGCAAAACCTGGAAGTAGGTGTCAGTGAATTTGGACAGCCTACACTTCTTTCAGTTCCCTCCCTTCCCCGTTGCTCATATCCTGTCGCCTAGCAACTGTGACAGCACTAAGCAAGAAGTAAGGTTATCTGTACTGCACAAAACAAAATAACTACTCTTTCAGCCCTAAAAGCGTTAAAAACACCTTCAATCACTAACAAGAAATTAGCTGTGTGTAAGGGGATATTCACACAGGCAGTAAGAAAGAAGCTAGTTTACGAAAGTGCTGTTTTTTATCATATATACATACAAATGTAAAAAAAAAAAAAAAAAAAGCTTAACGCTAAACCAAAGGCCAAACTAGACAACCGCTGTAAAAAAATATTTTTTGAAACGGCAGTTTTTTTTAAACTTCCATCATTACTACCGCTTGCTTCGTCCGCCATTATATGAAAATACTGGAAGCGCTCTGCCGAAAGGAATTGTGGGATAGGTAGGACGGGAAAGGATCCACCAGACCCATCCTTCAAATTCGGGGAAAAGGAGGACATATTTGTGGGCCGCATTTGAAGGATCCTAGTTTCCGGTCTGAGCTGTATACCCTCTAGCCACAACCAAGGGATACAGCTAAGGCTACTGGGCATGCGCACATCAGTCTAACGTTATTTTTGTCACACTGTACAACAATAATACTTTTTTTGTATTATAGTAAGGGCTAAGTTTAGGGTTGGGGTAGGTGTAGACGTTAATAAAACACAATCTAATAGGTAGAACAATTAATTTCATTGTTAGTTTCCGGTCTGAGCTGTATACCCTCTAGCCACAACCTATGAATTTGGACAGCCTTCGTCGCGGCGCTGTGACGTAACATCCTTCAAATGAGTCCTCCGAAGGATGTAGACCCTGAATTTGGACACAGCCCATGAAAGTTTGGGTTTTTAATTTGATGATTGATTTCGACTAAAAAAAAATAAAAAAATACAGGATTTCACCCGCGTGGTGAAAATCCATCAGTATGTATGTAACCTCCATATAAAGTATTTGTTGACTTAAGGCGAGGCACTGCAGGTGAATATGGAAAAAAAAATAACTAATAGTTATCATATTGCTTACCCAGTTAATTGATTACATTAATAATTGCACATTTTTTTGTATTACACGTTTTCTAAAATGTTAGTTGTAAATATGCAAATGAGGCATTATTTAATGAAATATGTGTTACTTTGAATACATGTCTACAAAAATCTAAACACTGGATGAAGTCAGTTTCAAAATTCTTGTCTAATTTTTTTTTTTTTTACATATCAGAGTCAAATTTTTTTTACAGAGTGAATTTTGGGTATCTCAGCGTATCACTCCATAATTCAGAAAATACCTAGAACAGACAGAAAACAATATATATATATATATATATATATATATATATATATATATATATATATATATATATATAAATAATTTTTTTTTTTTTTTTACCATTTTTGAGGAATAAAATGTTGTATAAAATCAAGCAAATCTATATGAACAAATACCTTTGCAAAAACCTTCAGGATAGACAGGAATCAAAATTTAAAGTTTGGTGTGTGTAAGTGTTTCATAAGTGGAGAATTAATGCTCAGTGTAGGAGAAAAAAACTAATTTTGAGAAACCGGCCTTTAAATATATGTATTGTAATTGAAATCTATTGACACAAACAGATAAAGTGCTATAAAAGAAACACATAACAGTGTCTTTTGGGTGTTTTCTTTCCACTAGTCTAAAAAAACACTTTATGAAACACCAAAAAGCCCAAATCTTGACAGGTGCATGAAAAACAGTGTTTTTGCCTGCATTGTCTCCCCTTTAGTGACTATTAAGATGTGTCCATATCATCAAACCGTATGTGCAAAGTGTCATTTGTGCTGAAAGACTGTTATGGATGACATCTATGATGATTATAATGTGTTATTCTCTCTTGGAAAGTCTACAGCTTCTGCGGATTCTGAAGTGATGTTGAGGAGTTTGCTGACAATAAGAATCAAATTAGAATTTTCATATTATTTTGCAATATATGCAGTGTTGTGCATTAATGACGTTTTATGTACAATTTATTTTATTTATTTTTTTTATTTTACTTTATTTTAGTTGAAATTTTAAGTGTGATTTGATAAATAATTATTTATTTTATTAGTAATTTATTGTTATTTTTTATTTGTTAAATGTATTTATTGTTTTTGTTTATTTTTATTATTTATTGGTTTGGTCATCATCTTACCGTCTCTCATTGAGAAAGTATTGTCTGTGTTTAAAGAACATTGTGAATGAAAGTTGATCTTGTGTGATTGGCTGGTTTTTGTTGGTTTACGCTTTCACAGATGCTGTCACCATATGCACAGGCTCTTCCAGACTGCCAGGTTAAGCTCCCCCCCACACACACACACACACACACTGGTTTACATGTTTTATGGGGACATTCCATAGGCGTAATGGTTTTTATACTGTACAAACCGTACTTTCTATGGCCCTACACCTACCCTACACCTAAACCTAGCCCTCACAGGAGATTGTGCACACTTTTACTTCCTCAAAAAAACTCATTGTGCATGATTTATAAGTCTGTTTCCTCATGGGGACCTAAGAAATGTCCCCACAAGGTCAAAATCTACTGGTATTCCTATCCTTGTGGGGACATTTGGTCCCCACAACGTGATGAATACCAGGTACACACACACACACACACACACACACACACACACACACACACACACACACTCAAAGTCATTCTCATTCCATTCAGTCAAATGGCTTGTAAAGTTTTATGAATGAGCTATTTTCTATTCTTGAGTTGTCACATGCTGAAATTGTCATTTGTGTTTCATTCTTTTAATTGCCTATTTACTAATACCCTCATTTCTGTGTGTGAGTGAGTGCACATGGTTTATTCTTACCTGCCATTTCAGTCTGTGCTGCTTGACTAAAAGAAGTGTCCTAAGAGGCTTTCTGTAGAATGCACCTGTCCGCTGGTTAAATTGGTCCAGTCTAAATCAGGTAAAGGTAAATATCGACCACCTGTGATAGAATCAACTGTATGAGCCTTCGGTTCCCAAACAAAAGTTGCAGGTGTTCATTCACATAAACCTCCTCAAGCTCATTGAGAGCTTTACAACTCTTTCTGGATTAGCGGGATGGCACGCGGTCAGCCGAGCTATAAAGACGAACACCGGCGATCTATTCACAGAACCAGAGTGAAAAGTAAAAGCTTTGCCCATCACTTTCCAAAGCAGCATCAACGCCAGTGAAAATACAAAGTAATTAATGCTTTTATTTCATGCAATTATTTTAAGTATGCATGCATGCATAAAGCTAAGTGTATTTTTTAAGCATGCATGCATAAAGCTGATTGTGTATTTTAAATATGCATGCATAAAGCTGAGTGTGTATTTTAAGTATGCATGCATGCATAAAGCTGAGTGTGTATTTTAAGTATGCATGCATGCATAAAGCTGAGTGTGTATTTTAAGTATGCATGCATAAAGCTGATTGTGTATTTTAAATATGCATGTATAAAACTGAGTGTGTATTTTAAGTATGCATGCATGCATAAAGCTGAGTGTGTATTTTAAATATGCATGCATGCATAAAGCTGAGTGTGTATTTTAAGTATGCATGCATGCATAAAGCTAAGTGTATTTTTAAGCATGCATGCATAAAGCTGAGTGTGTATTTTAAATATGCATGCATGCATAAAGCTGAGTGTGTATTTTAAATATGCATGCATAAGGGTAAAATGAATATTTTTTTCACCATTTTTATGACTTTTGCAATTTACATCAATAGTTTTGTTTTAATTCAATAATTTTTTTAAAGCACAAATAATGTTATATAATTTAATTAATCAGTATGGTTTTGTAACAAATTCTGAATTTATTAATCAGCTAATACACGCACTAATATCTGTGTGTGTGTCTATGTGTGTGTTCCTGTATGTTAGGTAGAGAGTGCACAACTACATCTGTTACTCAGGTTTTCGACATCTGGGCAGCTTTCCCTCACTCAACGAAATCCATCCAGTCTTTACAGGATTTGTTTTTCCATTGCAGATGGTCCTGTGCACATGTTTCCCTCCCATTGGCTCTGGGTCCGACCCTGCTACCGGCATAACACACACCGTTCCGCATAAAAGGACGCTTTCACCCCGTCTGTTCCACCCCGTCTGCACACACGGCTGAGGAGAGACCGGCACAGAGAGAGGCATTTGCTGCAGAGATGCAGAGCAGAGACAGGTAAGCATGCATGAGCATGTCTGTATATATGGACACTTTTAATCATGCTTTATTATTGTTTTTGTTATTTCATTATTACTTACGAATTAAGGCTTTAAAAGGTCTTTACAAATATCTAAACATCCTAAAATCAGCATATATTTATTTGAGAAGATATTATGAAGATATGAAGTCTTGTTTTTTGCAAGAACAAAATTCAGAGAGTTTATGATTAAAACACATATAGTTGCCAATAGAGGATGAAAACTTATTCTCCCTTTGAATTAAGTTGATTTTTTCCACATTTAATCATGCTTTATTAATATTTTTGTTATTTTATTATTACTTATGAATTAAGGCTTTAAAAGGTCTTAAATTAGAGCTGAAAGTTTTAAATTCATAAAGTTATCACATGAAATGTTGCATGCAGTGCAAAAATGAATATTTTTGTCAGTATTTTTGTTTTGTTGTCCAATACAAATATCTAAACATCCAAAAATTAGCATATATTTATTTGAGAAGATATTATGAAGATATGAAATCTTGTTTTTGCAAGAACAAAATTCAGTGAGTTAATGCTTAAAACACAAATAAATGTCAATGGAGGATGTGAACTCATTCTCCCTTTGAATTAAGTAGATTTTTCCAGTTTTAATCATAAATTCACTTCACTCTGATGAATTTATCAGAATACAAGATTGCTTATCTTGTCATTTTTTGCATCTACCTTGATTTAAGAATCTTTAGAGACATTTGCACAGGAAAACAAGAAAAAATACTGAGGAAAATAAGCCAATTTTTGCATGTAAAATTAATAAAAAAAGAGTAACGGAAACTCTGAAGTGCTGCCAGTTACATTTTCTTTAATTGGTCCTAAAAAGTCTTTAAAAGTCTTAAATTTTACTTCATAAAACTTACAGAAGCCCTGCACAAACCACGCATATCTCTTTAGCTTTAAAGTTGCAAAGGTGTGCATCTTTATCTGTTAAATAATTAGAAATGAGTTTATTGTTCATGAATTCATTAGAAGCAAAAGACTGTAAGGTGAAGTTTCTATCAGTGATTTCTGTGAAGTCTGATTATTTCTGTGCTTAAAAGAAGCTATAAATATAAATTCTTCAGCTACAGCGAACAATTTGATTCCAAGTATCTGCAATGAAATCTCAAGATATGCAGATTATTTTATGTGGAATTCATTGTAAATTCGTTGTATATTCAATAATTGTATCAAATTGGATTAAATGAAAGAGCAATACGTATTTCACCGTTATTCGGGCAAAGAAATGGCTTTATAATAGGAAGACAAGGCATTTTACATTTTGAATGGTTTCCTTTTCAGCATCAGTTTTGACTCTAGCAGTGGGAAGAAAGAAGAACAAACAATCCAGCTTCTGATTCTGATTCTGTGGGAGCTTCACCTCAAGTTTCTTCCACCAGAGGTCAGTGCTGTTCAACGATACTAATGCGTTGAGTTGGTTTACAGTATGTCAGGCATTAATGAATGAAATCACATGATGATTAATAAATACACAATCACAGAAAATACAGATGTGAATGTTCCCATCACCATTTTTTCACATTTGCTCACATTTCATGAAAAGAAATCCATAAAGTATAGTATCTCTTTCTTTCTAGCAGTAAGTAAATTCAACTGAACACTGGTGCATACAATCTGATGGTTTTGCACATTTGTGTGATCAGCTACCATTTTGGGTAGGTATACTAACATAATAATCAAAACATACATAATAATTATTTTTGTCATTATTTATTATTTATGTACTTTTTTATTGATGTAATGTGATCTGGATCATGCTTTTCTGAGATTAGCATGCCTTTAAATTGGGTGGAACCACTGCTAAAGTATAAATTAAGGCTTGCGGCTGAGGCTTTCCCCCTTGACCTACTAATATACAAACACTTTCTTCTCTACGAGTTGAAAGTGTCTCTCTCTGTAGCTTAAGAACCTTCCAAGATGGCCTAGTAGTTTCCATCCGCAAGAATTAGGTCTGCTCAGGAAATTATGTGAGTGGTTGGGGCTTTGAGCCAATAAGGGTTTAGAGAGAATGAAAAGACAGGTGACATTAATTCCCTGACCTGTACTGATGCTAGCTTACTCCAGATAAACTCACAGTGTCCTTCTGAAAACACCTAACACTGTGCTCTCATAATCAAAGTCAAAAGTCAAAGTCAGCTTTGTTGTTAATTCTGCCACATGTACAGGACATACAGAGAATTGAAACTGCATTACTCTCAGACCCTTGGTGCATAACAGGTAACATTAAATACAAAGGTAGAGTTTTAAAATTATGTTTAAATAATACAATTATACATAGAATCTAAAAAAATGTGTAATGAGTAGTGCAAATGCAACAGTATAGTGCAAATAGAGCTTGTAAATAGTGACAGAGAGCAGTCTTATAACAGACAAGACATAGTTATGAGAATAACATAACGATATACATGCTTAGTTTATATCATAATGCAAATTGTGATATAATAGCTTATTCTGAATATTGAATAACTGTGACTTACTTTTCAAACTGAGCACTCAATTATTCAAGAATATTTCATCATACTGCAGATTTAACACATTTACATCTTAATTTAAGAAATTACATATTTATTTAGTTTACTTAGTATTCCATTACTGATTCCAAATTGCATGACAAAAATTGTATTCAGTAACGTAATCCATTACATTAAACATTTTAGGTAATGTAATCGATTAATTTTAGATTACGTTTGACCTAATTTGTTTATCACATGGATTTAAATCAATCATTTATTTCAATCAAATTAATTAAGAAGATAATCTTGTACCATATTGATACAAAAATACAAACAGAAAGAAAATACAATCCATTTGTTAAGAATATGAAGTGCAATTTTTTTTGTAAATATAGTGTTAAAATGGTGTGTAGCCTTTCAGTTTTTTTTTTTTTTTGGACTATTGACTGGTCTTTGTGTGAATTTCCCCAAACTCAAAGGCTTTATTAATGAATATAAGCGATAGGCTACTTTAGAAAGGAAAATGTAAAAGATGAAAAAATTAAATTAGGCAAAATTAATAAATTATGACTAATTTATTGCTATTTTGTTAATATGTAATCATGTAATCAATAAGAAATATTTTAAAATGTAATATAATCTAATGACATGTACTTAATTTTTGCAATCTGATTACGTAAACCACATTAAATGCAATCAGTTACTACCCAGCGCTGCCAATAGGGGGCCCTGTTTTTGTCTCGGTGTCAGCTGACCAACTAAACACTGGCTAGTAAACAAGTTTGGATCTTGAATGCAACCTCGCGTTCAGTGGTACTTCTGAAGAAGTGCATCGCTATATTGCTATATGCATTGCATGCATCCCTTGGGAATGGAACCCATGGTTTGGCATTGCTAGCATTATGTTGATCATTTGAGGATTTGATTCCTCAAATAATTGTCTTGTTGAAGAAATACACCATTTTCACCTACTGGACCATAAATAATCAAAGACAAAAACAACCCAAGCTAGAGACTTTCAGATCCAGAAGCCTTGGATTGAGCTTGATCTCAAGCCAATCGAATCTGTAGTCATTTGTAAAGTACGTCAGCAAGATGTTTTCTTGGTGAGTGGTTTTCTGTCAAACCATATATGAATATGCGTCAGTTTTATTGAAATAACATTTCAGCACTGCTAATGGCAGCAGCTATCATGTATTCCCACAACCACTTGGCTGGACAATGAGGTTTCAGTGGGCCTGGAGCCAGACAGTAGATCCAAACCACACAAATGTTTCATAACTGATGTATGAGGCTAGAACATTTTCCTTATGTTGCAAAAGAACACAAATGTTTGTAGTTGAATCATTTTGAGCTGGCAGCCAAGAACACAGCCATGCACTTTCCCTGTTTGTGGTGCTTACGCTTCACCTCCTCAGCTTTTCTGGGCTCTCCAACTTGGTGGCTTTTGGCAAAGATTGAGTTGTGGGATGTGACATGCCAAAACTCCATACAGTTTGTATGGGGTCAGGCAATGAGACATTCAAAGTCCTCCTACTGCTACCTTCTACCTTTTTTCCCAACCCTTTTTAGCAAATATTGCCGAGGGAGTTGTCCGCCAGCAGCCTATCACCCTGCAGCTCTTGACTAGATACCCACTGAGGATAAGCAAGGTTGAGCCAGGACAGTAGCAGGATGAGAGACCTCATGGAGAAAACTAAGGTGCTGGTCTGTGCCAGTCCAAGTAGCTCAGAACAGTGGCATCATTCTTTGGATCAGATGATAAACTGTGGTCTTGACTGGTCCTGGTGGTTGTTGTGCATTGGAAAACTTTATACCACTGGAAGTAGACCAACTCTATGTGCAGTGGGATCAACTGAGATGTGTCACAGGGTTGAAGGTACTTCAGACTGAGTATCTCTAAGAGATTCCAAGTCTGTATCTTAGAGTTACTCGATGCCCCATCTTTGATACCGGAATCATGACCGGGATAAGTCTTCCAAAACTTGGACACTTGTTTAAAATGATAGACATGAAAACAAGTGATGATAAAGTGCATTGAGACTGGCGATTTAAACCAGCTTCTTTGTTGCCAGCAATCTCGTCCTCATTTCATTGCAATTGAATTGCATGGGAACAAAAATACTTGGACCCCAGTGACAAAGAGGTCTCTCATCTCAGTTCCACTTGGAATGAATTTGTTCCCACAGCTTTCACTCGCTATCACAATGTTCTCTTGTAGGGACGGTCCTCTTGAACAGCTTGGGCTTGGGATCAAGGATCTGTCCTTACAGGGTTTTTAAGCAATCTGTTACATGTCCAGATCTTTCGTCAGTAGACTACACCTACAACAAAGACTAGGTAAGGACTCCAAAAGATTGTTTGTTGCCTCATTTTCTTCTATGTGCCAGGGACCTTTTTTTTTGGTGGGCACAGTGTCCAAGTTTCCCAATCTGACATTGCCTCTAGAGCAGTGGTTCCCAACCACGTTCCTGGATGCCCCCCAACACTGCATGTTTTCCATGTCTCCTTAATCAAGCACACCTAATTCAGATCATTAGCCCATTAGTAGAGACTCCAAGACCTGAAATGGGTGTTTCAAACCAAGGAGAGATGCAAAATGTGCAGTGTTTTGTGGGGCCTCCAGGAACGTGGTTGGGAACCACTGATCTACATCATTACCCTCCGTTGGTGATTCATTCATTTTCTTCTGTATGTAACGGAGGCCAGTTAGTAAGAGCTGTGCAGGTAGACCTCACTCTCTTTATCTAAAGATGCACCTGACTAGTGACTGACACTAGAGACTGTAGTCTTTAGCGTCCTTATTAGCACACTTGCCTCCCTTGCCAGAAACACCGGTTTGAATCCCACTTGCAGCGGGGCGAGTAGAACCAGAGAGGTCTAGATGATGCAAGAAACTTCCATTCTTGAGTTCCTGTGTCAATTTGTAGGAACTCTTTATCAAACACAGCAATTAATGCTCACAGCCAAAAACGACTTTGTTGCCTATGGTTGTCACAAACAAGTAACAATATCCTTTGAACTTAGGAGTCCAGAATTGAGCTTGGGTATGGTTTTTGATAAACGTGTTCCCTGTCTTGTCTTCCCCCATTTTTCAACCCTTGGTTAAAGAAGCTGTTTGATCCACATCTTTGGTACCGGGGATCAAACAAGGTATGTCGAGGACTCAAAGTATGTTGCAAGCAAAGAGACCAAGAATAAAGGTTGGAGGACCAAATTTCTAACTCCTTTAAGTTCAATTCCAAAACAGAACCCTCCCTCTGAGTGTGTTCCAGTTGATTTCTATTCTGGGTTTTCTACATTCAGCTGATGTTTGGACCTACAGTACATCTTTACCACAGGTACAGTCTTCTTGTAGAAACCTTGGCAAATCAGAATAGTTCAAGGTCCTCAAATCTTGCCCTGGAGAGCCAATGCGCTGTAGAGTTTAGCGCGACCCTGATCAAACTCACCTACCCTGTGATTTTCTAACGATCTTGAAGATATTGACTAGGTCTATTTGATCAAGGTTAGAGCTAAACTCTGCAGAAATGTCAAATTCTTAGGCCAGATTTGAGGATCCCTGTGGTAGTTCATGAATCAGATCTTCTAGGATTTGAACCTGCGGTCTTTCAGTTAAAAATGGATACCCTTAACCACTAAACCTCACCACATTACTCTACAAGTTACCTAATAAAGTCAAATCAGTGTCTATACATATTAAAAATGCTTCTGTTGTCAGATGAACGGTTCGCTTTTACAGTTACGTACATCAGGACTTTCCAGTGAGGCTTTGAATTGTGTAATAGTTCAGTCTTTTCAAACATTCTCTTTTGCAATCATATTTGTGTGGCTGAGGATCCAAAAATTAGGGCCTAAATGTAGAACTCGTTGCTAGATTGATCCCTGCCCTCAAGCCCTTGAGCAAAGACAAATTCCCGCAGGTTCTTCCTGGATGATCGTATACGTATCTGTACTAAGTGTGTTCTGTAAGTCGCATTGGGTAAAGGTGTCTGCTAAATGAATGTCTCTGATTAATCTCTGATAAATGAATAAATGTAAATCCTCAGGCGCCACCTGCTGCCTGTTAAAGGTATGACGACCTGAAAAGATCAACTTTCTAACCTACTGTGTTGTTGTTTTTTCTCCAGAGTTGCATGTTGGGGCAAGAATGATGTTCAGTCAGAAGTTGGACAAACAAGGCCTTGGTCGTGCATCATAGAATTAAGGTTTGTCTGAGAAACCCATACATTTTAAACAGTCTCAGAATACAAAAACACTTCTGATAGCAATATTTGTCACTCTGATGTAGGTGTTGAAATGCTATACGTTTAGTTGGTTAACCATCTTACCTTACTCTGCGTGAAAGCAGTGCTTCTATATGCAGCTTTAGAATCATAATTCAACCATGCAAAACATCTCGAGTGGTAAAGAAGTGATAAAAGTGTGTCGAACAGGTCACTTAACACGCCATTTCTGAGAACTGTGCAGTGTCGTCATTGTCCTCTGTATACCACCTTCTCTTTATGACCTAGTCCAAGAGTTCTTTACTATTACCTCACGTTCACTACTACATTACCTTGAGTCATATCTAACCTGCCAGACACCATCAATATCAGAATAATGGTCAAAGTGCGCAGCAATGATCACATTTTATATTGCATTCGAGGTATGGGTTGATCAGTTCATGCATTTGCGAGAAATCGAACCCATGATGTTGGCAGTGCACGATGCGTTAAGATACTGAGATGCGTCACCTGTGTCTTAAGTCACTCGGCCTTGTATTTAGAGATGCAGCGACAAGTGAGAGTATATCTTAACTTCATACAGAAAGTAAGCAGATGTTATGTAGATGGTGGAAGTACATGCTTATGCATCTAAGGCTGATGATACACTGGGCAACTTTTTGAGCAATGTTGCCGGGCAACTTTGGCAAATGTTGCCGTCAATGGGCAACCAGGTGAGATACAGGGCCCACGATTGATCTAAGTTATCCAGATAGAAATCTGTTACCCATTTTCAATGGGAAAGTGCCCAAACAATATTGCAAAAAAAAAGTTGCCCGATAAAATTGCTCAAAAAGTTGCCCCGTGTATCATCTGCATAAGAGTTGAAGCCCAGCCCTTCAATCTCATGGGGACTCTCTATCCAGCTAAATTTATTTCCAACCTGCTTTAAGACCCCTGACTTTGGTTTTCAATCAATCCTGAAGTCCTTAGCTGGTTTTGTGTGTTTGATAAGGGTAGGAGCTGAACTCTGCAGGACGCAGTTGGTCTCCAGGAGCAGGGTTGAGGATCTTTGGTCTAAGAGGTGTGACTATGTTCCTCTTGTGGCAGAAAAGGGAATTGCACCCAGTAGTTACCTGAGCTTTTCCCTGTTATTGAAACTGTGCCACCTAGTGGAAACTGCCCTGCAGTGACAGAGCTAGAATTCTTTGTTTATGATGGATAAATCAGTGTTAATTTCTCATGCCACCATTGACACTTGGCTACGCCCGTCTTAAAAATGGTACAGACCAATTGTCCTTGAGAATTTGTTGCTTTCCATTATTTTCTTAGACAAGCTTTTCGCTCTTTTTAGTGGAGCATCGGTGTTCTCACTTGTAATAATTTGAGTAGCATTCGCGTCTATATTGATTGACCGTCTTTGCAGTTTTTATTCATGTTATGTTACAGACAGTAGTGTCTGTAACAATTTCTTTAAAATAAAACATAAAATGTTTGGCAATGTTACAATTGATACAAGAATAATGTCCTTTGGAATTTTACTGCCTTATGACATTTAACTGAAAATCACCAAATGCTCAATGCATTTCAATTAAATGTTCTGTAAAGCTTCCTGGCATCTTAGCAGTAACCAAGGCAGAGGTTCATTTCATCTAGAATTTGAGATACGTTTTATAGAGTTTATAGACTCTATGTTCTATGTTTATATGTTCTTTTGTTTACCTTTCAATTTTTTGTTCATTCCTACCAAAGATTAAATTAATAGTTAAATAATAGACACAAATATGCTTGCTATTCATGTTTGTTTTTAATTAAACAAGAGATTCATGAGCTTTTTTTTTCAGTGTATGTGCATACACTGCATGCATTGGTGTACAGTGACGTAACTTCATAACTATAGTATACTGTAAGTATAAAGTTCATATTTGAACGCTGTGTCTGATGACGGAACACTGATGCCTGATGACGGGTGAAAGTTCAGTTAGACATGAAGGACGTGTTTGTAATGTATTTTATAGTCTGTGGTTCACGTCTAGTCACATCTTGAGTGACAGCCCACTGTCTCATGCAAATGTGTCTCGTCTGTATCTGTCATCATGTACTCATCTTTATATCATTCCAAACCTGGCTTTCTTTCTTCTGCAAAACACAAAAGAAAATATTTTGTCAAAATATCTACTTTATGCTCCACAGAAGAAAGTAAGTCATAAAGGTTTACAATGATGGGAGTGTAAGTTAATGACAACAAATTGATCATTTTTGGGTGAACTATCCCTTTAATTGTTGCTTTCCTTTTTGCAACTTGATGCTGCTTTTCAGTGGTTTCAGGTATGAAAATTACCACTTGCATGCTTGATCCTCTACCTACATGCTTGTTTGAGTCATGTTTTTATTTATTTTATTTATTTTGGAACCTTTACTTTTTAGTTTTTATTTCCGACTTTTCTTGATATTAAGAATCGTTACTATGCTTATTCACACTGCAAAAAAATGCTTTTCTAGCTTAGATTTTTTGTCTTGTTTACAGCCAAAATATCTAAAAAGTCTTAAATCAAGAAGAATTTTCTAGATGAGTAAAAATTATTGAAACAAGCAAAATAATCTGCCAATGGGGTAAGAAAAATAACCTTGTTTTCTGTTGAAATAAGATTTTTTTTTGCTTACCCCATTGGCAGATTATTTTGCTTGTTCTAAGCAAAAACTCACTTCATTTTGACTTGTTTTTTCTGAAAACAAGACATTTTTTTTACTTGTCTAGAAAAACTTTCTTAATTTAAGAATTTTTAGATATTTTGGCTGGAAACCAGACAAAAAATCTAAGCTAGAAAAGCATTTTTTGCAGTGCAATGCAAACATAGTCAAAGTGAAGCTGTCTCAAATGCATTTTTTAGATAGAATCATGGCTGGCTAGCAATAAAACTGAAGTTTTGCTTATAGGCTCTCCTCACCAGGTTTGCAAGGCTGGTCAAACACTTTTTATTTTTAATGATTCTGTACTAAAGTTTCAGAAAAAAAAAGAGGAATCAGCAAGTTATATTTGATTCTTTATTTGACCTCCATGTATGAAATATAGTCAAGACCAGTATTGGGGGTAACGCAAGTTATGTAATAATATTACCTTTTTCAAGTAACTAGTAAAGTAAAACATTGCTTTTTAATTGACAAGAAAATATCAGAGTTACTTTTTCAAATAAGTAACACCAGTTACTTTCCCTCCATTTATTGATTAAAAGCTCTCCTGTCCCCATGTTGAGAGAAATTGTGAGTAAGATGTTACTTTAGTTCTAGAATAAATGTGAACATGCATTCATTCATCTCACTCACTAAAAAACAGATACAGTGTTCCTCAAAATGAATAAAAACCTGCAATAATTAAATATGCTAAATAATACAAATATCCTTTATGTATTTAATCCCATTTTATTTATTTGATTATATTTTCGATGATCCAATTCAATCATACTAATAAGCAAAAGTCAAGATAATCTAACATTTGTTTTCCTTTATTTTTATTGCTGAAGTTTTTTTTTCTTCTGCGGTCTACCGTACAGACGTGAATGTACTTTTCTCTAATCATGAGGCTTTTGGTGTAAAAAGGCTTTTACATTTGCCAAAAATATAAATATTTATATTTAAAAACAAGCAAGCCCTGCCCAGATTTAAAAAGTAACGCAAAAGTAACGTAATGCATTACTTTTCATAAAAAGTAACTAATTAGTTACTTGTTTTAGGGAGCAACTCAAAATTGTAATGCATTACTTTTAAAAGTAACTTTCCCCAACGCTGGTCAAGACCTCTGATACCTTCTCATCTTTGTACTTTTTGTAATGCGTTACTTATTGGTGTTTCTAGGCACTCTTCAGATAATTTGCAGCAGGGTTGCAAAGGGGCGGATAATTCTGGATTTTTTGCAAACTTTCCAGTATTTTTAGAAACTTTCAGAAAATTGTAAGATTTTTGGAATGATTCCAAGAAATTTCCTGGAAATGTTCCGCCCCTATGCAACCCTAATTTGCATTTCATCCTAAATTCTGCAGCTAGAATTTTAACAGGACAAGAACAAGTGATCATAATACTCCCATTGCTGACTCGATTTATTCGTTTCTTTAAAAATGTACCCAAATGATCTTTTGAACAGTACACTCTTAAAAATAAAGGTGCTTTAAAAGGTTCTTCACAGCGATTTTTGGTTCCACAAAGAAGCATTCAGTCAAAGGTTGTTTAAAGAACCATCTCTTTCTTACCTTTTTATAATCTGAAGAACCTTCTTTCATCACAATCACTTTCTGCTACTTTTGTGAAACAGAAAGGTTCTTCAGATTTTAAAAGTTCTGTATGAAACCATTTAGACAAACAATGTTTTTCAATGGCACCTTTATTTTTAAGAGTGTATCACTGCAAAAAATGCTTTTCTTACTTAGATTTTTTGTCTTGTTTCCAGCCAAAATATCTAAAAATTCTTAAATCAAAATAGATTTTCTAGCCAAGTAAAAATGATTGTCTTGTTTTTAGTTAAAACAAGTCAAAATTAAGTTAGTTTTTGCTTAAAACAAGCAAAATAATCTGCCAATGGGGTAAGAAAAAAAATCTTATTTCAAGCAGACAACTAGATTGTTTTTCTTACCCCATTGGCAGATTATTTTGCTTGTTTTAAGCATAAACTCACTTAATTTTGACTTGTTTTTACTAAAAACAAGACAACCATTTTTGCTTGGCTAGAAAATCCTTCCATTTTCAAGAATGTTTAGATATTTTGGCTGGAAACAAGAGAAAAAATCTAAGTAAGAAAAGCATTTTTTGCAGTGTAGTGTATGTTTTAGTTATTAATGTATTGTGATATTCTCATCTGCATTTGAGAGTTGGGTCATTTGAGAGCAGATCTACATGAGCTAGTTAATATTAGTTAATTTGCAATCTCCAATACACGTTGGATGCTGTCTTATTCTTGTTTGTTGTCATCAGTTTGTGTTGGAAGGTTATTAATGTTTTAGTATTTGCAATTCACTCTCCAGAGATAACACCATTTGACCCCAGATTAGTGGAATTCCTTGAAAATGGACTTTATTTGTAAATGTGAGGCTGTGGGTTTTTTTGGGTTCCTGTCCTGGTTGACCTGTACAACGTGAGCGTGCAATTCCTGGTTGTGTTTGCATCATTCTTTCACCAGATGTGTCATGAGTATTGCACTATGCTGCTTTCTCTCGTAGTGTGTTTGGGTCACTGTCCTGTGCATGATAACCTGGAATTCAGATGTTTCTCTGGATTCATCTGTGTTGTTAGAAGTGCTGATGATAGTCCATTTATGGTAAGTTAGTTCGTTAGTAAATGAGCAAGCAGGAGCCAGGAAACAGACATGCCTTTGTGTGTTTGGTTTAAAAAGTTGGTTAAAAGCTCTTAACCTATATACAGTGCCTTGCAAAAGTATTCATACCCCTTCATTTTTTTCACATTTTGTTTTGTTGCAGCATTATGTTAAACTGCTTTAAATTAGTTTTTCCCCACATCAATTTACACTCCATACACCATAATAATGACAAAGCACAAAACAGATTTGCAAATTTTACAAATTTATTACAAATCAAACACTGAAATAAGTAGATTGCATAAGTATTCATACCCTTAACTCAGTCCATAGTTGAAGCAGCTTTACAGCCTCAAGTGTTTTTGGGTCTGATGTGAGCATCTTTGCACATCTGCATTTGGCAATTATCTGCCATTCTTTGCCTCACCTTTTCACCTCTCCATCTCTGTCAGCTTGGACATTTTCTAGAGTCCTAGTTGTTCCAATCGTCTGAACTCTTCCCTAGATCATCGCCTTAACGCAAGTCTGTCACTGAGCTCTACAGGCAGTTATCTTGGTTTTTGCTCTGATATGCATTTTCAGCTGTTAGACCTTTTCTGAGAGGTGTGTGTCTTTCTAAATCAGACTCATTCAAATGAATTTGCCACAGTTTAACTCCACTCCAAGTGTAGGAACATCTAGAAGCAATATGAATGCTTATGAGCTAAATTTCGAGTGTCCCAGAAAAGGGTGTGAATACTTATGCAACGTTATCTTTTCAGTTTTTTATTTCTAATAAATTTGCATTTGCAAGTCATTACAAACCTTTTTTGTGCTTTGTCATTATGGTGTATGAGATGTAGATTGATGTGAAAAAAAAAAAGTAATTTAAAGCGGTTTAACACAATGCTGCAACAAACAAAATGTGAAAAAAATGAAGGGGTATGAATACTTTTGCAAGGTACTGTATATATATATATATATATATATATATATATATATATATATATATATATATATATACACTGTATTATGCACATTGCAATCAGTAGCAGTTGAATTTGAAGTAAATTAGGGCTGTGCAATTAATCGAAATTCAGTTACGATTTTGATTTCGGCTTCAAACGATCATTAAAATGCAGTAATCGAGATAAAACGATTATTACGCCCCATTCCGCCCCCTTTCCAGTGGTGCGCTTTCGCTCCTCCATTAAAACCTAATTTCACATGCAAATCAGCAAAATCAGTAACGTGACTTTCATAAAATGGGACTTGCTTCATTTATTAATGTTTCTTTGATGTTGTGTTTTTAAAAGCGAGAAAGAAAACTTGCGCTGTTCTGTGTATGTGTTCAGAGACAAAGCAGAACACGAACATGTAAAGTTATCTTTTAACTTAAGGTGCGCCTAAACGCTCAAATACACGCAAAAATATTTAAAAATGAGCCACTTGGTAATTATTCATGTAAACCCTTGTCAGTTCTGTCTTAAATGATCATAAACAGTTGAGAATGAAAATACATGTGTAACAGTATATTGGATCCGTGTGGCTCTTAAAGCGGCAACAAATAACATTCCTTCTGCCGTCTCTGTGCTTAATATTAATAAAACTTAAAAATACAAAGAGAAAAATCACTCGGTGCTCTTGAATGAAGGACTTTTGTAGTTTTAATAAGAAACAAAGTATGTTTAATTCTTACAGTGAAGATGCTTTTATTTTACATTCAACATTCAATTTCTTTTAGACTACTTTAGACGTGCATAAAATTATTCAGTTTTTTTTTTAAATTTGTATCTTTTTTTCTGTTGTATTGCTATCTTTAAATTAATCACTACACTGTAAAAAGTTTTCACCAGATTCAACTTAAAAACCTAAGTTCAGCAGCTGCCTTAAAATTTTTACTTAACATTTTAAGGCAGCAGCTAAACTTAAGTTTTTAAGTTGAAACTGGCGAAAACTTTTTACAGTGTAATATAAAGTTTTGGACCCAGTCATAATCGTGTTAAATAATCATGATTACAATATTGACCAAAATAATCCTGAATATGATTTTTGCCATAATCGAGCCGTCTGATTTGAATTAAAGACATTCACTGAAACAATTTTATGTCTTTTACTTTTGGAAAACCTTGGAGAATGACTGATTCGAGGTCTTAAGTTCACGACACATGATGTTGATCTAGTGAATAGCGGTCACTGTCTCTCAGGAGCTTGTGCTCTAAATGTGATGTAACTGAGTGGATATTTCAGGTAAATGGGTCTACAGTAATAGGATCAGCTTGTGGATTTACACGTTATTTGAAGTGGCTGACGCACTGCATTGTGGGAATGTAGACATGCATATAAACACTTTGCATGTGATTTAAAAATTTTTTTTTTTTTTCATATAGCAATGCCAAAATGTCTTTGTCTCAATAAGTCTCTCTCCTAAATGTCTGAACGTCATTTAATCAAATTTCTTTATCATGCATGAAGTTTTAATGTGTTTGAATCAGCTGAAATTGTCACTGTTGCTGTGCTCTTTTAAAAGGTACTTATATAAAAGTATTAAAATGTACTACACTGGAAAAAAATGCTTTTCTTTCTTAGATTTTTTTGTCTTGTTTCCAGCCATAATATCTAAAAATTCTTAAATCAAGGATTTTCTCGACAAGTAAAAATTATTTTCTTGTTTTCAGAAAAAAAACAAGTCAAAATTAAGTGTTTTTTGCTTGGAACAAGCAAAATAATCTGCCAATGGGGTAAGCAAAAAAAATATTATTTCAAACAGAAAACAAGGTTATTTTTCTTACCCCATTGGCAGATTATTTTGCTTGTTCCAAGCAAAAACTCACTTAATTTTGACTTTCTGAAAACAAGAAAATAATTTTTACTCGTCTAGAAAATCCTTCTCGATTTAAGATTTTTAGATATTTTGGCTAGAAACAAGACAAAACATCTAAGTAAGAAAAGCATTTTTTTTTTGCAGCGTAGTTAGTGGTAAATAAGGTACAAGATGTACCTTTTAGCTTTTATCACCCCAGTGACAGCTTTGTTCTTTTTTTCTGAAAGTGTATTGTTTTTATCTAATGATTTAGTATTTAAAACACAACAAACTTTTGTCTGTGCATCTGTCTTGATTTTATATTTTGCATCTGATACACTGCAAAAAAATGATACTCTTACTTAGATTTTTTGTCTTGTTTCCAGCCAAAATATCTAAAGATTATTAAATCAAGAAGGATTTTGTAGACAAGTACAAATTATTTTCTTGTTTTCAGAAAAAACAAGTCACAATTAAGTGCATTTTTGCTTGAAACAAGCAAAATAATCTGCCAATGGGGTGGGAAAAATAATCTTGTTTTTTGTTTGAAATAAGATTTTTTTTTCTTACCCCATTGACAGATTATTTAGCTTGTTCTAAGCAAAAACTCACTTCATTTTAACTTGTTTTTTTTTTTTTTCAAGAAACAAGAAAATAATTTTTACTTGTCTAGAAAATCCTTCTTGATATAAGAATTTTTAGATATTTTGGCTGGAAACAAGACGAAAAATCTAAGAAAGAAAAGCATGTTCAGTGTATAATCACATTCAGGCATTTATAAGTGAGACTGAAGTGAAAATATTCTTGGTCACTGCAGATGATCATATTTGCTGGACTTTTTTTCTGGAGTGTTGCTCATCTTAGAATTCAGTTGTCAGTTCAGTTTAAAAGGTAGTTTTCTTGTGTTTCCTTTTCTCTCCTGATGACAGATCATTTTATTTCCAAGTTTATTTCCAAGTTTCGTTCTACTCCTCACTACGTCATGGTTCTTTATGTCCCGAGTCTGTGAGCAGTTCATGACATTCACGAGGACACGTCTTACACATCACTCTGCGTGCAGATTATCAGTGCGTAGGGTGTGTGTGTGTGTGTGTGTTTATGGACGCAGGATTAGAGTAATTCAGTGGGTCTGTGGGTTAGTATGTCAGTGTATCAGTAAGTCAGTAGGTTTCACCGGAACATAAACGTCTTTCAATTAAATGCACAAAGCAGCTGCTTCCTTTGTGTTTGCACATTCACTTATTGCATGCATACTCACACACACACACACACACACACAAACACACACACACACACACACACACACACACACACACACACACACACACACACACACACACACACACACACACACACACACATGTTGGGTTTACATGTTTTATGGGGACATTCCATAGGCGTAATGGTTTTTATACTGTACAAACCGTACTTTCTATCGCCCTACACCTACCCTACACCTAAACCTAGCCCTCACAGGAGATTGTGCATACTTTTACTTACTAAAAAAAACTCATTGTGCATGATTTATAAGCCTGTTTCCTCATGGGGACCTAAGAAATGTCCCCACAAGGTCAAAATCTACTGGTATTCCTATCCTTGTGGGGACATTTGGTCCCCACAACGTGATGAATACCAGGTACACACACACACACACACACACACACACACACACACACACACACACACACACACACACACACGGCCTTCTCTGACCCAACAGGGGTTATGATGTTGTCTATAATGTTTACCTGCATGGAAAAATGACCTCACAAAAAATGCCCATGCTACACTGCAAAAAAAGCTTTTCTTACTTAGATATTTTTGTCTTGTTTCCAGCCAAAATATCAAAAAATTCTTAAATCAAGAAAGATTTTTTAGATGAGTAAAAAGTATTTTCTTGTTTTCAGAAAAAAACAAGTTAAGTGAGTTTTTGCTAGAACAAGCAAAATAATCTGCCAATGGGGGTATTTTTTATTTATTTCAAAACTGAAAACTAGATTATTTTTCTTACCCCATTGGCAGATTATTTTAATTGTTGCAAGCAAAAACACACTTCGTTTTGACTAAATCCTTCTTGATTTAAGAATTTCTAGATATTTTGGCTGGAGTCAGAAAAGCATTTTTTGCAGTGTACTGTACTATAAAAATTATTTTTCAAAGTTTTAAATGAAACAAAGATGATTAAATCGCAAGAAAATACTATTTCAGATTTTTTTACTTAAACATTTTGTTTAATTCAGTGTTGCCATTTCTGTGTGATACTTTGTATAATTTACAAGCAATTTTATAGTAATAATTGTTTCTACACCCATTTTTTTTCAGTGTGGAGTAGTTTCAAAAATCATAACACTGCAGTTACTGTCATTGTACTTCAAAAAATCTTTATAAATTTATATGAGACCTCTTTCAAAGAGTTTGAGAAGCTTTAATTTAGTTTATTATGCTTTGAAAACTATAGAAATACAGTACACTCTTAAAAATAAAGGTGCTTCAAAAGGTTCTTCACAGCGATGCCATAGAAGAACCATTTTTGGTTCCACAAAGAACCATTCAGTCAAAGGTTGTTTAAAGAATCATCTCTTTCTTACCTTTTTACAATCTGGAAGAACCTTCTTTCGCCACAAAGAACCTTTTGTGAAACAGAAAGGTTCTTCAGATGTTAAAGGTTCTTTATGGAACCATTTAGACGAAAAAGGTTCTTCTATGGCATCGTTAAGCATCTTTAGTTTTAAGAGTGTACACACATTTTATTAAGTGTGGAGTAGATTTAAAAAAACCAAACACTGCAGTTACTGTTATTGTATTTCAAAAATCATTATACATTTATATGAGATCTCTTTCAAAGAGTTTGAGAAAGTTTTATTTAGTTTGTTATGCTTTATATTAAACTATAGAAATACAGTATTCAACATTTGAAGTGGTCCTAAGACAAGAACAGCTATTGTTTTGGTTTTAGGACAACTTTGATGAAAGGTTTTGATCCACTTCAAATGTTGACTTCCGTTTTTTCCACTCGTTTGCAAATTGCTTGTGAATTTCAAAAATAATTACAGAGAATCAGCAAGTAACACATTGGTTTTAAATGTGAAATTTTGAAGTAGAAAGACTGAAATTGTGATTTCTTGTAAAATGCACTCCCAAAATCAGTTTTGGTTGATCGTAGTGGCTAATACAAAGTTTTCTGTGAAAATGTACTGTATATTTGACCTTGGACCACAAAACTAGTCTAACACAGGTTTATTTGCAGCAATAGCCAAAAATACATTGTGTGGGTGAAAAATATCGATTTTTCTTTTATGCCAAAATCATTAGGATATTAAGTAAAGATCATGTTCCATGGAGATATCTTGTAAATTTCCTACTTTAAATATATACTTTTTATTAATAATATGCATTGCTAAGAACTTCATTTAGACAAATTTTCTCAATATTTTTTTTTTTTTTTTTTTTTGCACCCTCAGATTCCAGATTTTCAAATAGTTGTATCTCGGTCAGATATTGTCCTATTTCAACAAACATCCTAACAAAAATCTCAATTTCAAAAAATGTACCCTTATGATGTACATTTTGTTTCCACTTGTGGAAATGTTGCTATTTTGCAATAAGCTATTAAAACCATAGTGCATTTTTTAATATGTGAAGTGAAAGCCTGTGTGGAACTACGAGTTTAAATAGATCTTAACTATCTAGCATGCAATGCTTGTTTAAGGTTGCTAAGCATTTACTGATAGACATTGCTCTGTTTTTTGATTGATTGCATCACCGTTTTGGTGTTTTACTAATATTTTTGGCATTCCGTTGGTGTGTTTACAAAGTACAATGAATGACACGCTTTTCAACGTGGCGAGACTTATTTGACCTGCTGAAATCAGTACAAACGGACGGTCTGAGTCACAGTTATATATCAGATCACGCATGCAGGTGCACGCGCCATCAGTCAGGGACAAAATGCAACTCTTCTGTACACAACCCGACGAGAACTGCCAAAGAGTTTATCGTTCCCTTTAACTGGCTGCATCAAGTTATGTCTCACGTACAGTTAGGTCCAAAAGTCTAAAAGCCCTAGAATCCGCTTCTCTTTTGCATTCTAATTGAATACACTTTTTGCATTATAAAGTATATGATTTGAGAGATATGTTTCAGTATTTGTTGCATGTCTCTCAGCAGCACTGAAACTAGATCAACTGATGTTCATGTTCTTCAGCGGGGTCTAAGATGATTCAAACTATATCTTGAGCTTGAGTCAATGGAAGAAGATTGTCTAACATATTATTTAGAAAGTGCTTTATGCAACACAGATTGTGTCTGAGCTGCTTTACAGTGTTAAATAGAAAAGAATGGTTCAGTAATGCAAACAAAATTCAGTTCTTCTCTAAAAAGAAGACAATAGTAAACAGTCAAGTCAGTTCGTTGTTGATTCAGTTTGTTTTAATAACTGTGTAAAGTTCATCTAACCGTCTGTGCCAGTGTTCGGGAAACTTTTGCATTACGTTTTAAATCTGGGCAGGGCTTGCTTGTTTGTTTTTAATATAAAAGTTTGATTTTTAGCAAATGTAAAAGCCCTTTCACACCAAAATGTGAAATGAATAAGCCTAAGGCTGAAGGACAAGTAAATCCACGTCTGTACAGAACTGTAGGAAAAGGAGGTTCAACACTCTTCAGCAATGAGAAAAATTAAGTATTGCTTATTAGTATGCTTGAATTGGATCAACAAAGGTCAGCAGCAAAGACATTAGTTATTAAAATAGAATTAAATGCATAAAGGAAACAAAAAGTAACTGGCGTTACTTTTTTGAGAAAGTAACTTCTTGTAAATGAAAATGTAATGCATTACTTTACTAGTTACTTTGAAAAAGTAAATCTGATTATGTTACGTTACTGTACTAAACTAGAGATATTTCTTCTTCATTTTACATAACATTTCTGTGATTTATATGTTTTAAAGTGCAAAAACTTTGTTTATTTCCAGGTCTAAATGAACTTAAGCTGAGCTCTCAGACTTTTGGACGCCACTTTATCTCAGTGTTTTACACACAGCGACTGTCGCACAAGCAATAGTTTGTGATGTTCGGTGAGTTTATATTTATATTTGATGTCATGTTTGCAACTAAACCAAACAAAAAAATTTTTTTATGATGAACAGCCCTTTTAATGTCTTTCTGCTGTAGACTAAAGTCATGCCAGAAAAATTGCACCGTTGTTTACTCGTCAAATATAGACATCTATAAAAACCAATTCAATTATTTGCCCAAGCAAACACGCTCTTTGCCTTTTAGACGTTATTGATTGCCTTCATCGAAATCCTGCCTTTTTCCAAGGATCCAATGATCAATTAGTTGTCAAGTGATAATAGACTGTATGACATAGAGACGTTGGAATATTGTAATATTGGTCTGGATTTGCTCATCAAAGAGCTGCAGAAGAACATGTCAAATATTAGACGTTGTTTACTTTATTGATGTTTGACATCACCTTTGTCCTCATTCAAGTCCTCCTAATAAAGTACACATGAAGTAATAGATAAAAGGTTTATTTTTAAAAATACACATTCAGCAGAATTATACAGTACAGATTTCCAGCTATCTCACTTGTAAGAAAATATCCCTTTGTTAAAAAATTATAGAAATTAATCTCAGTCAGTTTTGGCTCCTTCAAAGAGCATTAATATCGTGCCATAAGTTACAGTATCATTTTTGTCAAAGCAAAAATAAACAAAACACACATAGATCAGGTTGCATGGCTTGATTTGTACTAACTACGCAAAATAACATATAAAGTGCAGTTGCAAAATCCCTACACTATGCATATGCATCCCTAGGAAGTGCTTCAGACTAAACAACAAAATGAGAACATAAGACACCATAGACAGTCAAAATAAACACACAACATGGCAAAAATACACCTGTAATACCTGTTCATAGATTACCGTACCACTTTTGCAAAGGCGCTATATAAATAAAACTTCTTAATATCACAAATAAAAGTAAGTGTCTCTGTTTAAACAGAAAAGCCAGTACACGTATTTAGTTGCATTCGCCGGTGCTTAGCGTAAACAGTCAAAAGTAAGCTTTGAGAACTTTTGTGAGAGAAGTATTCAAACATTTATTAGACATTTTGCTTCTGTCAGACCATTGCTGGGATGTGTGGCAATATCTAAATGTTTACTAAATGTCGTGTTGGGTAACCGTGCTGAGTCAGGCCTAAATGTGGCTTTTACAGTGGCTTTGATTTCCCTGAGTATTTCAACATCTTTAAACATCTTTAAAAACCCATAACGAATACGGTTTGCTTAGACAGAAAGCCTTGATTAGAGATAAAGCAGATAAATAGGTGTACTGTGTCTGTGGTCTCCTTATGTGCACCCGCAGGACTCGACTATCATGTCCGGGACGTCTGTTTTGACGATGGTGTGCTGCGAGTTGAAGTAGACCATGGAGAGCGGCCGTCTCTGGATGGGGACGCAGCAGGACGACACGGCCGTGTGGATGCCGTTGGCCTTCAGCTGGCTGAAGACGGTGGCGTGGAACGAGGAGGCGATGCCGGGCGAGCCGGATAAATGCTGCGGGCACTGCCCCATGCAATAGTTCATGTGGTAGCCCTCCGGTGCTATGATCCAGTCCTGCCATTGTATGTCGCGAAACTTAATGTAGAAGTCTTTCTTGCAGCACACGCTCACGTCGTCGCCGCACCGCAGCGAGCGCTTGCTCAGGGCGTGTTTGTTGGCGTCGTCACGCAGCTGCACCTGCGCCACCAGGAAGGGCTGATGGGAAGAGTCGCCGGACGCCTCGCGGCTACACAGGTTGAGTCCGGAGTCTTCGCAGTGCACCTCCAGGCGGAGACTCCGCTGGCCGCCATCCAGGAAGGCCTGCAGGGTGCTGGTGACTGGAAACGTGTGCCAGCCGCCTCGGGACACGTCCACGCTTCTCTGGAGCAGCAGTGTGCGATTGGTGCCATCCGTCTCCGGCAGGTAGATTTCGGCGTTCACGCGGCCGCCTTGAAGAGGTGCGTCGGCCGGACGCACGTATAGCCACAGCGACGACTGCAGGACCTGCACGCTGCGACCTTTCTCCTGCAGGAACTGGAATGAGAGGCTGGTGTCGATGCTACCAGAAACCTCCTCATCTGGAGAGAAATCAGAAAGAAGTGCTTGTTACGTGATGTGGAAGTAAGAGATTTTTTGTTAATGCGCGAGACTTCCGATTCATTAGGCGCTGTAGGTTAATAACGGTGTTATAAATATAGTGTTTGAGTTCGAAGTTGAAAATTAAACACAAATCTATAAAAGGTTTATTTAAAAAATTCTGAAAATACTATTACAGTTTTCATACGTAACAATTTCATGTTTAATTTTTATTGAAATGTTAAGTTTTCACCAGATTCAACTTAAAAACTTAAGTTCAGCAGTTAAAATTTTAAGTTAAATCAGCTTAAAACTACAAGTCATTTTAACTTATTACACTAAACATGAGTTGATTTAACTTGTGAGTTAAAATGACTTAAGTTGATTTAACTTAAAATTTTAAGGCAGCTGCTAAAATTACGTTTTTTAAGTTGAAACTGGTGAAAACCTTTTACATTGTAGACTTGCCCACCTTGTTGGCAGAGGTTTTTTGACGCAATCAACCAGGGTTCGAAATTGGGTAAAATAAGTATAATAAATATTTTTCTAAGTTGAATTTAAAAATAAAACAAAAATTACTGAAAAAATCTGAAATTTGTAAAAGAATTTATGCAAATACTATTACAGTATTCATACGTATAACTATTTCACATTTGATTCACTTCAGATTCTTTGAGTAAAATTTGTTTACTCAAGATTTTTGATGAAATTGACCCGGGTTCGAATCCACCTTCAGATTTTTTCCCCCCTTTTCAAATGTCATATCACATCGGAAAATCCTTCACTTTCAATACAATTGAAGGAAATAATCAAAAGGTTAAAAAAAAATCTGGTAGTTGTAGGATAAGGTGGCATCCATTTAATAATTTGAATTAAAATTATAATTTACACTCAATAAGTTATTATTACACACTGTGCTACAATTCTGAGGTGCATATAATTGCCACTATAAGTAGTATAAATAGCAGAAAATCTAGCTATTTTAACAGTGTAAATAGAATCCATTGCTATTTGCACTTAGTGTAAATAGCATCTATTCTCAAATAGCTGCTACCTTTTTTAAAATAACAAACTGCAAACTAAAATTTCCTATAATTTTCCTATAATTATTTTAATGCATTTTAATTTAAATTCATTTTAATAAATTAAAATAATCAGTTTGCATTATAAAGCAGCATAACTGCTGATTTTGTGCAGCTAAAATAACTGGACACCAGAAGTCTGGCACATTCCTGTTACAAATGGAGACGCCCTCTCTCACGCAAAAAAAAAAAGAAAGAATTTGGAATATTTATTTCACATGCAATACCAGTTTATGGACCAATATATGAAACCAAAACTAAATGCTATTATTAACGATTTAGAGGCCAGATAATTCAGATGTACTCATTTTAGTTCGTAAATTTGTAAATAACATTGTTCAGCGTAGGCTGTAGTTTGTTCTCACCTTTAAAAAACAGTTACGCATTGAAGAAATTGCATCTAAACAGTGTAAATCGTTCCTAAAACCATTCATTTCAGTGTGAGAATTTACTTAAGGGGGCGTGTGCACATACTAATTTACAATCAACGCAGAAACGTTTTAAGAACGCTTTTATGAACATATTGGCCTATTTAGAAACCGGATCTGGATAGTTTTTCTGTGTTAATCGTTCCTAAATCCATTCGGTTCAGTGTGAGAATTTGTGTTAAGTGGCGTGCGCACTTCCCATTTGCAATGGAAGTTTTAAGAACGCTTTATAAAGTATATTATAAGTTGGATGCACTCACCGACATCAGCGAAGCTGACTATTTCATATGCCTGGTTAGTCGTGCGCGAGTATGGCACGTTATTTTCCAGTTCCAGCGTTCCGTCTTGTCTGAGGCGGCCCGCGTGGAGCTTGCGCAGCGCCGTCATGAGCGCGGCCCGCGGCACCGTCTGCGTGATGTTTGGCCTCTCCCGCAGGTGAAGCTTGTCCAGGATCTGCTGTTTGGCGATCTCGATCAGGTAACGTTCCTCCGTGCCCTTCTCCATCGCCGGCATGCCGCAGGTCGGACAGCCGGTGGTGGCCGCGCTCGTTCCCCTCTCCGTGAGCGCGCTCAGCACCACCAGCGTGGACAGCACCGTGGACGCGAACCCGCACAGGTGCGCCTCAGAGAACGACACCGAGAACATATTGACTTTTGTTCGTTTGACTCCGACAGGTTTGGAGAGACGCGCACTAGCGAGTGAATGGAGAGGAGTGAGCGGCACCTGAGCACTCAGAAGTGGGGTAATCCATCAAAAGTTGTGACACGTTTAAGGGACGCACCAATGACCGCGAGTGCGCTCTGGCTGTCACACATGCACACGCGCTCGAGGGGGGGGGAGGACGCGCAGGTAAGCGACACGCTGCTGGGATACACATGCACACTCCTTTCTGAAGCATATATAGCTCTGCTGGAGTTAATCATTAGCGCGAACAAATAAACATACGACACTTACAGTGCCACGTCGAGCCGCGGATGCCCAAGCGAAGTCCAAACTCTCACCTCTGTCCCAATGACCCCAACATTGTAACCCTAAAGCATCCAAACCAAACAGATCTCAAGACAACACGAGGTTGGTAAATATGACGCAAGCCCGGCTGATTCAAACCATGGTGCAGATGCGCAGCGCATCTCTTCATGCGTCTCCAGTTTGTGCAGGAACTCCACCAGTTGGCTCTATTTAGCGTAAAGGTGTCAAACTATGACAAAGAGATATATCACTCAGAAATTAGTATTCTGCATCCTGTTTGAATATTTTAAAAAAAGTATTTTGGGGGTTTATTTTGTCCGTACAGTGGTCCAATGTTGTTTGGTTCCCAACGTTTTTAAAATATCTTCCTGTGTTCCTCAGAAGAAAATTAAACAGGTACACTACCGCACATCAAGACTGCATTTATTTGATCAAAAATACAGAAAAAACAATCATACTGTAAAATGTTAATATACTTTAAAATATAATTTATTCCTGTGATGCAAAGCTGAATTTCATCAGCTGTCTTAAAATCATTCTAATATGCGTATTTATTATTCGAATTATCAATGTTGGAAACAGTTGTGCTGCCAAATATTTTTTGAAACCTGTGATTCTTTTTTTTTCAGAATTAAAAAAGAACAGCATTTATTCAAAATATAAATCTTTTCTGACAATGCAAATCTATGCTATCACTTTTTATTAGTTTAGCACATCCTGGGTGAATAAAAGTATTAATTTCTTTCAAAAATAAAAATGTACTGACCCCAAACTTTTGAACAGTATAGCGTATATTGTTAAAAAATATTTCTGTTTTAAAAAAATGCTGATGAACTTTTGAATTACCAGTTAGGGGTGAACTATTCCTTTAATTCTTTAATTAAATACATAAATGCCTGTTTATTCATTAGGAGGACAGTAAAATAATACCTAAGTGCCAGTGTTTCAGAATTGCTTAGTAAGTCAGACATTATAAAAGATTAGTTTAAAAATGCATTATTTTTTTTTTTTTAGAAAAAAATGTAAAGTAACAAATTGTGCATAAAAAATGACTCAGGTTTAAAGGGTCAGACAGTTGTTTTTTTTTTTGTGGAAAATACTACTAAGTTTATTGTACTAAATGAAAATAGTAATTCTACTTCATTTCAAGTTTAATTTAATGTTACTTGCCATTTTTTATTGTGGATTTCTAGTTGAAAATTGATTCAAAATTATTTCATTTCAGTGAAGTGTTCAAACTATAGAGGCAGTGAGTTTCTGCGTCAGCTTTTTGTGATTTTAAACCGTGTGGTGCGTTGTTTAGTGCCTATGCATTGTCTGATCATTCTAATATTACTTTTATACGGAATATTGCAATATGTGAGCAGCACGAGTGATACATAAAGAGCAACGGGAAGGAATAGCAATGTAATCTTTTTCATCCGTACGTGGGCATGTGGTGTAACTGAGGGTGATTGATTGACACAGATAATGAACCTGGGACACATGATGAGCGCGGGAGATCAGAGCATCAGCAGCTGCTGTAAGCGGCTCAAACTCAAGGGATGCTCGTGCTCGCAGTGCGCAGGCGCCGTCTAGTGGACACACATCCTCAGTGTTCATATGGAGATCACTAAATTCGTAGCATTATGATATCTGTGCATGGGTTACAGTATGTGAACTCTCCAACTGTTGCATTTATGAAATCCAATTGATTGTGAGCATGATGTGTGCATGTTGTCATGTTTATCCTTTCTTTTATTAAAGTTTGGTGTTATTTGTCAAAGTTGGTTCATCATCTTGTTTTCTTTTAATAAAAACAGAATTCTTTAGAAATGGCACCTGAAGGGTTTAGGAATAATTTGCATTCTTGTTCATGTTGCGATGCCACTAAATGTTTGCTGTACCAAATGTGTCCTGATAACCTTTCACTCTCTTGACTTCTTTTTTTTTGTGTGTGTGTGTGTGTGTCTTTTTCATTTCATTCCATGAAATGCTTTGGTTTGGTTTATTTTGTCTCTCAGGTTATATTAATATAATATACACTTTTTAACTCCACAGACAACTATTATGCCACTTACATCTTAAACTGGATCACAGATGGGTGAATTCTGAAAAAATGTGCTTTCTGACATCTTTTATTACAGAAAAATGTATGTTTGCTGAAGCTAGAACACTAAATAATGTATTGCTTAGAAAGGCATCACTGCATGTAAATGTTATCACTCAAAAGTATCATAAAGGGGTATATCAGGATCCCAATATTTACAGATTACAACACTCTTAAAAATAAAGGTTCCAAAAGAAGGTTTTCACAATGATGCCATAGAGGAACCAGTATTGGTTCCCCAAAGAACCGCAGTGAACAGTTCTTAAAAGAACCATTTTTTCTTGTATTAATAACATTTTGATAATCTAAAGAACCTTTTGTGGAATGAAGAGGTTCCATGGGTGGTTAAGTTTCTTTGTGAAACAATTGATGCCAATAAAGAAACTTTATTTTTAAGGGTGAAGAGCTGACAGTTCTTATGGTCTTGTGGTCAAGAAACATTCAAAGTCTTTTTTAGTAACAAAGCTGGGTAAATTACTTACAAATTGTAGTCTGTTGTTGATTGCAGATTACATGGTGAAAAGTAGTCTGATTACTTTTTTATCTTGTTTTAAACTATTATACTAAAATTTGTATCAGCTATTACTCCAGTCTTAAAATCATTCTAATATGCTGATTTATGTTGGAAACAGTTGTGCTGCCAATATCTTTATATATATATATATATATATTTTTTTTTTTTTTGGAACCTGTGATTTTCAGGATTCTTTGATAAACAAGCATTTATTCAAAATCTAAATATTTTCTGACAATGTAAATCAATGCTATCACTTTTTATTAGTTTAACACATCCTTGGTGAATAAAAGTATTAATTTCTTTCAAAAAATAAAACAATTTACTGACTCCAAACTTTTGAAAATTATAGTGTATATTGTTAGAAAAAAATTCTATCTTAAACAAATGCTGATGAACTTTTTATTTACCAGTTGCAGGTGAACTATTCCTATTATTTTGTAATTAAATACATAGTGAAGAGGATATACATAAAGTATATACATTTTCAACATCATGAAGTGCTTTAAACATTACATTACACCAAGGTTTCCCAAACTGGGCTTAATGTAAGAACTGTAGTGGGTTTGTGAGTTGATAAAAAGCTACTAATAAAATAAATAATAAAAATCATGTAATAATGTAATCCATAAAAAAGTAACTGTATCTGATTTTAAAATGTAATACAGGCTACTCTAATTACGAGTACTTCATTTTTGGAATCTGATTATGTAATAAAGATGACATGTAATCAGTTTACACTTTAACAAATTACAGCTCATATTGATTAGAATGGTGTATTAAATGATTATTGTCATATTGCTGACAAACAAAAATGTAATTTTAACTGTAAGTAACATTTCTGACTCTACAGTAAGTAGTATGCACTGCACAAGGTTTAATTGCCCTCACGATGTTTTTCTCAGGACAGGAGACAAAACAACTGTTGGCAAACCAATCCAGTTTTATCCGGTGCACAATGCATCAGAATGTCAGCGACACTGACCTGACCGCTGCTCCTGCTGGTGAGTTGCACAAAAAATACCCAAGATTGTGAAAATACCCCCACGAAATGACCTAAGGGCTCATCTAGTGTTTGAGAAGAGACAATCCATCAATACATTACGGGTACAGTCTGATCTGCTGTGCTCACACTATATAGGAGAAAGGTGAAAGTGAAGTGTGAGTTCATTCTGTGCTTTATTTGGAATGTTCCTGACCTCAGAAAAAAAAGCTGCAAAATCAACAAGATAGGACACTCACACTGAAATTAGGCCACAAAGTCAGTGGGTCTGCACGTCACTCGTGAGAACCGCTCTGATATCGTGCACACAACATGTGCTGCAAAAACCACAAGTTCCAGCCTTTGATTTTACTGATAGGTTACGGAAACACTGTATTTGTCATTGTTTTTAATGTGTAATCATAAAGGAGAGTCTGATGTCTAATTTGGACTTTGCTTAAAAATTAGAATGGATCAGAGACAGAATGCTTTATTTATGTTCTAATAAAAGACATTATTAAGTGTCAGTTTGATTGTACACTCTTAAAGATAAATGTTCTTTACTGGCATCGATGGTTCAGAACCTCGAACATCCCTGAAACCTTTCAAATGCAAAAATGTTTCTTTATATATTTTTTTTAAATGTTCTTCAAAATGATTCTTTAAAGAACTGTTCACTAAAAGGTTCTTTGGGGAAACAAAAATGTTTTTTTTTTCTATGGCATCACTGCAAAAACACCCTTTTGGAACCTTCATTTTTAAGAGTGTACGGTAACCATTATACACCATGCACCATTTACTATACTCTTATTATGAAATGTAAGCGGTTTTGTAAAAATACAGAAAAAAAAGAATATATATATATATATATATTTTTTTTTTTTTTTTTTTTTTGCTTTGTAGCAAATATACACAAAGCAGCATAATCACAATTCTTTTTTAAGTTGTAAATAAAAATAGAGAACTTTTTTAGATTAAAATGTTATTTTTCTACTTCAGAATTTCACATCTAATTCAATGTGTTTCTTGCTGTTTCTTTGTAATTATTTGTAAAAGTTGTTAGTGATTTCTGAATAAAAATTATTTCTACACAATTTTTTTTCCCACCTCCAATACTATATAAGAGCATAAAATGTTAAATATAAAGTATATGCTGTTTTGTGAAATTAGAATTAGAATTGTTATTATAGAATTGTATATTGTTTTATGTTTGCCTTATACAGCGTTCAGGACTTCAAAACCAGTCTCACGTAGCATGGATCCTGTATATTTGTAGCGATAGCCAAAAAATTATCGAAAATCATTAGGATATAAAGTAAAAATCATATTCCATGAAGATATTTTGTAAATTTCTTATTGTAAATATATCAAAACATAATTTTTGATTAGTAAAATGCATTGCTAAGAACTTCATTTGGACAACTGTAAAGGTGTTTTTCTCAATATTTGGATTGTTTTGCACCCTATAGATTTTCAAATAGTTGTATTTCAGCCAAATATTGTCCTATCCTAACAAACCATACATCAATAGAAAGCGTATTTGTTTATTTATTCAGCTTTCAGATGATGTATAAATCTCAATTTAAAAAAAAGACCCTTATGACTAGTTTTGTGGTCCAGGGTCACACACATCCACATATATACAGAAAGAAAGAAAGAAAGATAGATAGATAGATAGATAGATAGATAGATAGATAGATAGATAGATAGATAGATAGATAGATAGATAGATAGATAGACACTTTAGATAGGCATTACACTTGTTTGTATTACTGTTTATTACATGTTTACTCTTGCAGAATAAATTGCAACGAGGCATTTAACTACTAGATGCTGAATCGCCTATTTTTAAACCCTTCTCCCATCTCCATCCAAAAATGAAATGATGTAGACAGCGCCATCTTCTGTTTCCATTAAGCACAAACACATGGAACAGTGACGTAAAGCACAAAAAGAGCCAGCGGTCTTGTTTCAGTGCTTCCCCGTTCTTTAATTCCTTCATTTGCTGATCACAAACACATTAAAATGCACACCGGGACTCGAGTTGTTCTCGATTTGTTTCTCAAACTCTGTGTTGGGCTCTTTTTGTGAGGTTTACCTCTGACGTCACGGCCCCGCCCACTCAAGTTCTGGTTTGATCACTGCGCGCTGTTGACAGTCGCCGAGAGCTGCCGCGAGCTCGAGCTTGGTGGCGATTAAACGGCATTAAGCGGCAGCGGGCTGTCGTTATTCGGCTACCGGGGGGGTCGGTGTGCGCGCGCGGTGGGTTATCACTTTAAACATGTTCACCTAACCCATCCCGAGCGCTAGTAATGCGCTCACGAGTTCGTGAGGCGGCCGATTGTCATTTTGACTTAGCTCGTGTTCGCTTAGCCGCCACAGGCTAATTAATTAACCCATAGCGTGAGGTAAATATTCACTCCAAATCATCGGAAACGCAGCAAAAACGCCACAACGCATCCAGAACGCCGACCTACAGCGAGGACCAGCGCTGTTTCGTCGTATTGAATGAACGCGAGGGATTAACGGGTAAGTGACTGGCGTTTAAACGCTTTAAATGGAACAGGTATTGATGTGTGTGTAGCTAGTTAAGCTCACAAAAGTCGACAGTGAAAGAGCAATGGGTAATTCTTCACCTGAAACGTGACTAAACTGACTCGTGAGAAGCAGAACGCTGCCGTTCTAATAACGGTAGACGCTGATTTAAACGGCGGCGTTCTAGATGCGTCGCGTCGCGTGGCGTTTCAGAGCGCGCTTATTATTAAAACCCCTCAGACTAGCTTCGGAGCAAGAAGAATAACGATAACCAGAATTATTGAAGTTTTTATTCCACACAACAGCTGTAGTGATGATGGCACAGAGGAACGAAGTTGTTGAAATCATTTTAGAACGATTTTTCCAGTTAACGAACGGTTGAAACATTGAAAGCCAGTCAGAACTTTAAGGAGTATCTAAAGCAGCAGACTAATAAGGAACGTTATTGTTAGGGGTGAACAGGGCTTAACACTTATTTTGGTCTTGACATTGACCCACTAAGTTGTTAGTATTTACCTAGAATAGATAGCAGGTGCGTTTATCATGTTTTATATGAAGTACTGTGATAAAACCGGTTTTGTTTGGGGCATAAGCATGATGGAAGCACTTTAGCATTTAAGGGTACTCTTCTAAGCATACAAAAACACATGAAAACACAACAGGCAAGAGGAAAGGCCGGAAATATCAAAATTGAGATGACCAGGTGTAGAGAAGTAGTGGATGTTTGCTATTTTGAGCATCTCTAGTATAATTCATCCGATTAAAGGAATAGTTCAACCAAAAATGAACATTTTGTCATCATTTACTCACCCTTAAGTTGTTGCAAACCTGTATGAATTTCATTCTTCTGTTGAGCACCAAAGATATTTTGAAAAATGTTAGGAAACAAAGTTTCTAGCAGCCATTGACTTCCATAGTAATTTTTTTTTCCCATACTGTGGAAGACGGCTCTTCTTTTAGCTTGTCAAGGTGCTATGTGCTTACCTGGATCGCAGGTGTGTTTATCATCTTCCACAAAACTATAGTATTTTTTTTCTCCATACTGTAAAAGTCAATGACTACCGACACAGCATTCTTCAAAATTCCGTCTTTTGTGTTCAACAGATTAAGAAAGAATCTCATACAGGTTTGGAACAACTTCAGTGTGAGTAAACAATGACAGTATTTTAATTTATGGGTGAATTAACTCCGTAATGGATTTTTATGAATCCTTATTCATTAATTCCCATGTCTGGAGAAGTCATACAAACTCTTGAGCTTGAGCTTGTTTTTGCCTCCTAACTGTAGTCTACTAGATTCAGTTTCCTCTTGATTTGTTTGCTTGATGAAATGGACCCAGAATGGGAGTAGGAAAGTATTGATCAGGCAAGATTGCTCAAATGAGGAATTTATCTTTGCATTATGTACGTACTGAAGCTAACAGATGGCAGTTTTGAGTAATGAGATGCTCCGGTTTTCTGTGACAAGTCTTAGAAATGTTATATTTCACCAAATGCATGCTTTAGGAGTCTGTAATTTTGAGCAACGCAGTAGTCTTCAGTCTTGCGTGCACTTGGTTTAAGGGCAACAGGTCAATCCATCCGTCCATTTTCCACACTGGATGTCCTATAGGACTCTTAAAAATAAAGGTTCCCAAAGGGTGTTTTCACAACAGTGCATTAGAAGAACAATTCAATATCAGAATTTCAGTAAATCAGAATTTTTCCCCCTTAGTGTTAGGGTTTTTATTAATGTGAAGAACCTTCTGTGCAGTGGAAAGTTTCCATGGATGTTAAAGGTTGTTTATGGAACCATCAATGCCAATAAAGGTCCTTTATTTTCAGTAGTGTAAGCAGGGTCGTGAGGAAATTATTGTCCTACTAGTGGTATTTTGCGTGACGTCTGTATGTAGAGTTTTGGTTTTAGCTTTGCATGAAAGAAAGAAACGTTTAAAGATGTTCATGATTGATTTCCGGAGAAATCTTGAGTGTGTGAGATGCTTTAGATCCTATTACAGAAGGTTTCCCTTGAAATTCAGTAGAACAAAACTCAGACACTGCTTTTTAAATCTTTGTTTTACCTGCAGTTTCAGTAATCAAGCTTGTTGTTCAAACAGTGTTGTTTGAACAACTGACCTTACGTCATGATATTTACACGGTTTTACTTCATGAAAAGCTGAAGATACACACCTTGTTAATAGAAACGCACCCTCAGGCAGAAGTTATGATGTCAGATTGTCAGGTGTGTTATGTTTAAAGGTGCTTTGAGCTTCAATCAAGCTCTCCAAGAAGTCAACACTCAACCGTCAATCACTCCCAATGCGTGTCCACATGTTCCTGAGAGAGCATAGAGTTTCTTGGCTCATATCAAGTCTTTTTGATTGAGGTTTGTAAGTTGAGGTTTGTGTTTGGCTGTGTAAATTTCCTGGCCGAGTCTTGTGTGTTTGTGATAGTCGCTATCATATAACCAGGCAGATTGTCCTGAGAGGTGCTGTCCAAGTGTTGTGGTCAAGACGTTCTGTTCCTGTTGTCACTAATACAGTAGATAGAGGTAGTTGTTTTAGTAAACGAGTGCAGAAATGGGAAAATCAATCTTTGCTGAATTATTCACGAGTGCAGAAACACTTAATTATCAGCATTTTGTGTTTGCTGAGGAGCGTCAGTGATGAATTCTGCTGCTCTGAGGCCTGTTGACCCTCTTCTAGAGGTTTACAATCACCTGTTAAAAGCACTGATTATCTGTGTTTTGAGGAGGTTTGCATTGGTTAGATGTAAAAGATCAGATACTTAATGTATGCCTTTTGTTAGAAATACTTCAGCAGTGTCATGTAGAATAAGAATGAAATGTTTTTTCTTATAAATCTATGAAAGTTATGTTTTAAATGCACTACTGCATGCATATTTCTTGAAGTTTCTGAATCAAACTTTTGATTCATTCTGACATTTTAGAGGACAGTCCATCATGTAATGGGAGTTCTACGTTTTTATTAAATATTTAGGCTAAATTGGTCACGTCATATCAGACCGACAGGGGAAATCATCAAAAAAGATGTTTTTGAAATGTTGTAGTTATTCATTTCAATTAATATAATTTAAATTTAAAGGTTTATTGTGAAAATACTGTCAAATGTTCTGTTTAAATGTATTGTTGCAGTGCTTGTCCATAAAACAATCAGTAACAACAGTCAAAACACTGAACATTTCTAATTATTTTGGATATTTTACATGTCACAGCTAATTTAAATGCATCTTGAAGTGGATTCTGACAGGGAAACTCTTTCCAACTTTCTAAGTTGGGCAAGCCACAAACTTTTAAAAAGGCAGAGGAGAGAGCTATTGCTGTAATTTTGTTAGTTTTTTCCACAATATGCACTTAAATAACCATTTATTGCATATTGCATGTATTTTACACCAATTGTAAAAATTGTCTTTATTTGACCTTATATTCTTATAGATAGCATGGCGAATGTTTGTTTTGGCTTTAATGACAATCCCCAAGAAATAGGCAAGAATGAACCTGCTGTGCTCCATGATTGCAATTATTTTTCACAACAAAACACTTGAACGCAACAAACTCGTGATTACGACTTCAGAAGTGGGACATTTCTGAGCACATGAAGGCAGTATGAATTACAATATAGTCATAATCACACTAATGTTCCTGATTGACATAAGACGATTAATATCCATTGCTATTATCGATTCAACAGCACTGACACTAGGCGCGTTTCCGTTACAGATTTGCGCAAAACTTTGGCAATATTTTATAAACATCGATTAAAAAGTATTGCGAAATGATGCCGTTGCCATTAACCAATGTTATGAGACTAAAACAGAATTTTTTCCTCTTGCGATAAGTCTTGGCAACAGATTTTTGTGGGATTTTGGCTATATTTAATCAAATGTGACCTGTAAATGTGAAAAAAATGTTTCTATTGCTGTTTTGCGAAATATTCTTTTTTTGAATTGCCTGAAAAACCACCACATGCGAGCGTAAAAACTTTTGCGATATATGGGAGTTTTTGGGCAATTGCCACGTTTCCATTAGGCTTATTTTCAATTTGCAATTTCTTTGTACGCAATTTAAGAGGTAATGAAAATGCAGCTACTGTCAGATAAGAATGAAATTTGAACTAACTTGAGCTGACACCAACTTTGCAACATCGACACTGTTATTGAACTGAATTGATCTGAATAAAGACACAGTTGTCTTCTGTAGAGCTGCCTTACAGTTATAATGGGTTAAAATTGAATTTGTTTCATAATTTTACAGCATTATTTTCGTGTTTATTTCTGTGAAGCTGCTTTAAAACAATCTGTATTGTATAACCCGTTATATAAATGTGACTTCACCTAGTTCTCTCAGCTACCAATACAAATGTAGTGCAGTCAACACATTTTGACTACTTTTTAATCTGTTTTGCATTAATCTGTTAATACATTGTTTGCAAAAGCGTTTCCTCCAGATGTTTGCTGATGTTATCCCATCATACCTGTTGAACTTTGGCATGAACTAATTTATTACACATACGCTTTGAGTCGAAGCATCAGATAAAGGCTGTTAGTCTGGACTTTATCTGAAGTTGTTGAAGACTGGCAGATAATCACGCCTTGATGGATTAATTACCCGTCCGCAGTTATAAACACGTTTATGACATCTGATTGATGAAGCACGCCTCACAGGCTTCATATTTTAATAATCAGCCCAAATCTCGAAGTGTGTTTCTAAAGTTGAGCTTTAATTAAAACACGTTAGGATGCGTGTTTGCCGCGGACTGTAATGCGCTTTGAGGGTGCGTTTGGCGCAGTCCTCCCACATATGAGGTGGCGGGTGTTCGCTCATATTTAGCTGCAAGGGCTGCTCTAATATTGATAAGGAGCGTATCACGATGTGAGTTTGTGAACCTGAACGTGCCGTTTGCTCCGGATCCGCTCCTGGCCTCCGTGTCCGAGTGATTGTGCTTGTGTTACGGTGTGCGTGTGTGTGGTTTCGGTCTCTCTTGTGTTGGGTTTGCAGCAGCGCTGTGTTTTTTTTTTTTTTTTCTTGGGAGATTTGAAGAGCTATTTATAGCCGCCTGCTGGAGCAGCGAGCATGTGCTGCGCCTCCTCCCTCCCTCCTGCTCGCTCGTCTCATCTCGCCTCCCGGATTCATGATGCCGTTAGATTCTCCTTCCTCATCCAACACCTTTCTTCCTCTAATTCCCGCTTTTTCTTCTCATCTGTTGTTCTGTCGTTCTGTCCTCATTTTGTGTTTCCTCAGCTCTTTCCCTCCACGCTTTCGGCACGACCACCTCCCCTCCGCTTCCCTGTGGATTTCTCCTTGTGAATTATTAATGCTTGCTGGATGGAAGTGACTGGGGGCGACGCTAGGAATCGTTGCTCTTATGGAGGATAACCATCAGTTAGATGGGACAGAGAATGAGATCCTGATATGACAGTAGACAGATGGACAGACACTGGGTTTCATTGGCTCTGTGTGTGCAAAACTAGATGCTTTCACAATAGTCATGCACTGAAATAATGCTTCAAAGTTTTATTTTGCCGCACACCAAAACAGATGATGATAAAGTTTGAGTACCAGTTTTTAGAATATAAATCAAGTTTTTTTTTTAGCAATGTAAAACATGCTGCAACATGTTTGCTTTATAAAATGTTATGCAATTAACTTCAAGCATGCAAAACACACCCTGTTATTGTTGGAGTACATATAGAGTATGTGTAGATTTAATAACAAGTAAAAATGGTTTCAAAACAAATCCTACTTTTTTTTTCAGTGTGTTTGATGTGATGAGAGCGGTACGTGAGCCCACGTTTATTTGTATAGCGCATTTGCCAACACTTTATATAAATGAGTTTGGCTTTGGCATTTATAACAAATGTTGTTTCTTACGAATGCCACTTTAATTAGTTTAATACTTTATACTTTATATATTGTTCATTCCAGTTCTGAATACTAATACATTTAAAGGAATTGTTGTGGAGTGGGAGGAACTAAAATGTTTAATGTTTGTAAATATTTCGTCTTGTATGGCAGTATGTTACATTTATTTCTGAATGTAGTAATAAAATATGACTTGTTGAACTATACAGTGAGGCTGATGTCCTTTTAACAATGCAAATAACAATACATTAACTAAATTTGTGTGAGTTTGGTTTTATCAGGTCATACAGTACAGACCAAAAGTTTGGACACACCTTCTCATTCAGGTGTGTCCAAACTTTTGGTCTGTACTGTAGATATGAATTCAACTGAAAAACTTGTGAAAAAATATCTTTCAGGTGGTCAAATATCAAATAGTGGAGCTCTGCAGCCACCTACTGGTGGTTGTAGTTTTTTTTTTTTTTTACTTTTAAAACTGGATTTTCCAAAAGATGGGCAAAAATCTTACACTAAACCATGTGAAATTATCCATGTTATCCCCATGAATTAAAGTTAGAAATGTGGGTCTTTTATAAAGTGAATTTTACATAAAAAAAAGCAGTTTTTGTATAAAAACCCATTTTAAAAATATTTATTTCTTAATTTATATATATTTAAAAAATATCACTAACCCACTGAAAACTGCACAAATGTAGAGTAAAAACTTTAATAAACAGAAAAATATAGGTGTGTCCAAACTTTTGGTCTGTACTGTATATGTGGCCCTGGACCACATAACCAGTAAATACACTTTCCATTGATGTATGGTTTGTTAGGATAGGACAATATTTGGCTGAGATGCAATTATTTGAAAGTCTGGAATCTGAGGGTGCAAAAAAAAAAAAAAAAAAATGGAGAAAATCACCTTTAAAGTTGTCTAAATGGAGTTCCTAGCAATGCATATTACTAATAAAAAATTAAGTTTTGATATATTTATTGTAGGAAATTTACAAAATATCTTCATGGAACATGATCTTTACTTAATATCCTAATGATTTAATAAAAGAAAAATAGACACTGACACAGTTTCAATACATACTTTCAGACCTCTAGAACTGTTTTGGCAGAAATTGAATTTTTTGCATCTAAAATGTTGATGAATTTCTAGTTATAAAGAAAAAGTTCAGCTTCAGTTCATAATTATGGTATTCCAAACCGGTTATTTAATTTGACAAAGCACATAAGGTGATGTTTATAAGATCTTTGTTCTTTATCCATCCAGGAGCGGTTCATAGTCTGCCAGCCTCCAAAGCAAAGAAACACAGTAAATCACTAAAAAGTTGTAAATAAAGTTAATTGGAATGTTTTTCTACTGCAAAACTTCGTTTTGTTCAGTGATACTTGCTATTTCCTTTTAAGGTGTTTGTGGCAGTGAAAATTGTAAATCCTACTCCACTTTAAGTTTGTATTCCAGACAAAGTTTGACAGATGTGGTACAGAAAAAGCTGTGCAAAAAATGCTGGGTTGACATTAGGATGAGTAAATGATGACGGGGCGAGGCGAGTGCAGGAAGATTTTTCTTTCTGACAGTAGTGTCTGTCCTGTTGGACAGTAAAAGCGACAGAGACCGACAGCACAAACACGCATCTCCAGTTTCTATTGATCCGCGATAAAGAGCTACGCTGACCAGGATTCTCTGACCTACTGTCACAGGCTTTCCCAGCTACTTTTGCTTTGCTGCACAGATTTCACATGGCTCAACACGCGCTCAGAATGTGTTGGGCTCATTCGTAAATGAGGACAGAAAGTCCATTTTCTTTATATTTTGTAGGTTTGCAGTTAGGTTGCCTTTACAAATATTCCTTTTGTTCTGCATGTCCTTTCTGTTCCATCTAGAAGTTGTAGGCCAGAATTTAACTGGAGACAAGTATGCAAAACAAAGCATTCCGTGTGCACGCTTGTGTTGTACATGCTTGTGAACAAACCTCAGCACTCGAGGGTACGATTGAATTTCCTTCAATATGCACCAGTAAACCACTTTTTTTTTTTTTTTTTTTTTTTATCCAGGCTTTGACATTTTTGTGAAATCAAGCTTGCATAACTAGTACTGTTTGCATTTAAGTCAGTGGTATATCATTAACTAAAACTAAAACCATAAATTCATTATTTGAAATAAAATAAGCATTAACTGAAATAAGTCTAAAATTATAAATATGTAGCTAAACTAAAACTATAAATATATAAATAAAATCTATGTAGACATTTAAAATGACAAACACAAAATTGCTAAAACGTAAACTAAAATAAAAAAATGATCTATTTCAAAATATTGATAAAGAACTGTAGTGTCAGTGATATTAAAATATATTAAAACACTGATTTATGTGCTTTCACTTAGTTTGTGTGCTGTACTGAGTGTCTAAGTACTGCATATTTTTGTTCATTTATTTATTTGAATTTTAATTTATTATGAATATAATCTCAGTAGTCCTGTAATGCGTGTGCATGTTGGCTGCTGACATGTAATATTACTGTGATTATCATAGAAAGTCGTCTTTTTTTCCCCTCCATTTATATTTCATAATTTGTCTGAACACCAAAAAACACAGATTTTGGTCATAAACCACAAATATCTATTCAGTATTTGTTTTTAGTTACTCTAAATAGCCTTTCTCATGGGGATTCTTGGAAGAGTTTTACATCTTACAGTTAGTACAATTTGCAGTATTTCTTTAATGTTCATTTATTCAGTTCTGTGGTGTGACACCTCCAGAGAATTTTAGCATGAAATAAGATCAAGTTTTACTGATCTATGTGGATGCAGCAATATTGGTTGGAAAAAATGAGACAAAATAGATGAATGCATTTATAATTAATTGAAACAAAACTATAACCATAAACACTGAAGCATTTTGCATTGAAATAAAAATGTTAATTGAAAAAGCACAGCTTGTTCATAAGGATCTCATTTTCATTAAGTTTAACTTGATATCAAAATAACAAAAATTTTAATTGGAATTTAAACTATATAGGCATTTAAAAAAGACAAACACAGTTAAATTTTAACAAATAAAAATAAAAACTAATTCAAATTATTGAAAGTCTTACTGATACTAAAATAGTTTCAAAAATTATTAGAATTTTTGTGCATGCATTTTTTTATGCAAATATTTGTGCTTTCATAGTTACATTTTTACCACAATAGGAACTAGTTTTGCATTCAACGCATTCATTTTCTCTTATACTAATATATTATTTTTATATCTGTCTGTTTGTGTGCATCTTCACCATGTCGTTTTCATGAGCGTTGTGGTTCTCATCAATGCAGGTACACTCATTCTGAGAGAAATAGGTGAAGGAGATGGGAGGGAGGATGAGTAAATGAGCGCATGCTCACTCACTCACTCAGAGAGAGAGAGAGAGCGGCTGTGCTTCATTCAGAAAAAGCAGGGGGCGTCAGAAACGAAGCGAGGGAGGAAACTAAGCGGAGAGGTGGAGATCTGTCTGTTCTCTGTTAGCGTGGACTGAAATGCGCTCGCCGCCGCCTCAGAGCCGCAAGCAGCTAACGATGCGCGGAGATCAGCGATAAACCAGCCGATACAGTAAGCCGTGTGTGTGGTGCATGAACGCGCAAGCATGCATGCATGTGAGAACTGCTTTGAGTCTGTTGCATCTTGCATTCATCTCGCTCTCACAGCGGTCTTAAAATCACACTCTGAAACCGTTGTACTTATGACTAAACCCGCAGGTGCATTATGGGATATGTAGTTGAAAGGTGTGTGACTATAACAGGAGAAAATGGGTCGTTTGGAGTTTTAAGGAGATGCGCTGAAGTTTGTGTAAGGCTGATTAAAAATGCATTAGCATGTGTTTGTGTGTCTGCAGTCAGAAATGACACACGGCTGCAGATCTCTGACTCTCGCCGCGGGTTTTGACATCATTGCTGACGTCAGACGGAGCTGCTAGAGGTGAATAAGCAGAGCCGTTTTCTTGCACTTGTGAATGTTATGCAATGGATTTGATTGAATGATACCAGGATGCAAGATTTTCCATGCATGTTGTTCATCGTGTTAGGCTTGGGGTCAGTCGTTCGTGGGTGTGCGTGTGCATGGGTGCTATCGTGAGCGCTCCCCGTCTGCCCACTCGCGTGCAGGTCGATAGAGAGAGACAGCGGCGCGGGAGGCTGAGTGTTTGCTGAGGTAATGAGGAATTCCCTTTCTCCGTGTCCTCGCGTCCTCGTCCCGCGCGCCGGGGGCGGACCGCTACAGGAAAGAGGCGTCATTCATGTCAGAGCGGAGGAGAACAACACGCAGGACATCAGGAGGAGGCATAGCATGGGAACTTTCTTCAGAAAGGATTTATTTAGTATCGATGCTTTAGCTTTTGCACCGTATGTAGTTTGATTTTTATGCAATTGCTCTGGTTGATGAGATTGATCCATCATAACCAAAACTCTTGCATTAGGGGCATGGTTGACCTAAAAATTAATATTTGCTGTTAATTTAGTCAGACTCAGGTCATCCGGGATGTACACACAGGAAAATAGGGGTGTAAAATTGTACCTTTTCAGGTACAACAGCTTGTCGATGGACCTTTTTTACCCCTATAGGGTACATATTTGTACCTTAGAGTAGTAATACGCACCCTTTAGGTACTAATATGTACCTATTAAGGGTAAAAAAAAGTTACAAAGATGTCCTTTTAAGGGTACTGCTCCACAAGCTGTTGAAGCCCAAAAGGTACAGTTTTAAACCCCTATTTTTCTGTGTGTAGGTTGCGTGTTTTGCTTCAGTAGAACAGTAAAGAGGATTTTGAGTTGAAACTGTGCTCCTTGGTGATTCATAAAATGCAAGTCAGTCAAATGCAAAGCTTATTTAGCTTTCAGATGACGTATAAATCTCAATTTCAAAAAATCCACCCTTATGACCGGTTTTGTGGTCCAGGGTCATAAATACCAGGGTCTATATGCTGTAATTTCAAGAATAAAAAAACATGTAAACAAACACAATATTAAAACCTGTGGCTGCTGATGATATATTGAGCTCTTATGAAGTGAAACGATTGGTCTGTGAAAGAAAGCTAACATTATTTACAACATTATTACCTGTAATCCAGAGCCTCAGGCAAACGTTAAAACCTGTTTCTTGTCTGGACAGGTAATAATGTTGTAAATAATGTGCAGTTTCTTCGTAGTAAATGCTGCATCTTCCCAAACATGTAATGTTGTCAATTGTATGGTCCATAATTATCGTTTTTTTATTTATTTGCCAAAAATCATTAGGATATTATGTAAAGATCATGTACCATGAAGATATTTTATAAATTTCCTACCGTAAATATATCAAAATTAAAATTTTAGTAAGATGCATTGCTAAGAACTTCATTTGGACAACTTCAATGTCAATTTTCTCAGTATTTCAATTTTTTTTTTTTTTTTTTTTTTTTTTATAAAATTTTTTTTTGCACCCTCAGCTTCCAGATGAATCGCCCAAATATTGTCCTGTCCTAACAAACCATACATCAATGTATTTGTTTATTCAGCTTTCAGATGACGTATAAATCTTAATGTCAAAAAATGTACCCTTATGCCTGGTTTTATGATCCAGGGTCATAAATACCAGGGTGTATATTTATTATTATTATTATTATTATTATTATTATTATTATTATTATTATTTATTAATTCATTTATTAATCATTTATTTTTTTTATTATTTATTTATTTATTTATTACTACTATTATTATAAAGAAGTTCAGGTTTAGTTTGTTTTTCATGTGTTTTTCATTGCTTTGTAAGATGACAAGAGGAATGTTTATTTTGGCATTAAGCAAAATTAAACCAAAATGCAACTCTTAAATTACAAAGACTGTGAATGAATTTAAATAAGTAGTGTTTCATAGTGTTTATTTAGTGTTCTCAGTGTCTTGAAGCTACTGGTGTGCAGCTTTAACAAAAAAAATATACCTTGATATTTTTTTTTTTTTTTTCCCCAAATAACAATAATTAAATGATATTTTGCTCAGTGCGTTTTCATGCTGGTACTTTGGCTGGTTTAGGTCTGTCATGGTTACTAAAATCCATTACAGGACATACTAAAATTGCCAGTAGGTGAAAGTCCCTGTCTTTATTTAGCATTTCAGTGATTCATTCATTCAGACAATATGTACAAAACAGTTGATTCATATAGAAATGATGCAAGTGACTGTCTTTGTGGTGGATCATTGAATCACTGACTCAAATAATTTATTCAAAAACAGATTTGTTCAGGAACGAACCGCAGAGAAAAAGTGCAAAAGTTGTTCAGTGCTACAAACAAGCGCCATAAAATTAAAATTATTGTTGTTTTTCTTAAATGTATTTTATTTTACAGTAAAATCTCAATAGTAGATTGTTTATTTTTTATATTTTATTATATATTATAATATTTTATTACAGTAAATAATTTTTAAATTAATTTTTTACTATTATTATAGTCACATTGATTGCAAAAGTTGTTCAGCCCTACAAACAATTGCCGTAAAATACAATTATTGTAGTATTTTTCTTAAATTAATTTTATTTTACAGTAAAAAATAAATGGTAATTTTTTATTTAATATTTTACTTTATTATATATAATATTTTATGACAGTAAAATATTATAATATTTAATTTTTACATTTATTATTTCTTAGTATTATTATAATCGTATTGCTTGCAAAACTTGTTCAGCGCTACAAACAAGCGCCATAAAATAAAATTGTTTTGTTTTTCTTAATGTATTTTATTTTACAGTAAAATCTCAATAGTAAATTGTTTATTTTTTACATTTTATTATATATTATAATATTTTAACGTAAATAATTTAATTAATTTTTTAGTATTATTATAGTCACATTGATTGCAAAAGTTGTTCAGCCCTACAAACAATTGCCGTAAAATACAATTATTGTAGTATTTTTCTTAAATTAAAAAATAAATGGTAATTTATTTAATATTTTACTTTTTTATTATTATATATCATAATATTTTATGACAGTAAAATATTATATTTAATTTTTAAATTTATTATTTCTTAGTATTATTATAATCATATTGCTTGCAAAACTTGTTCAGCTACAAACAAGTGCCATAAAATAAAATTGTTGTTGTTTTTCTTAAATGTATTTTATTTTACAGTAAAATCTCAATAGTAAATTGTTTATTTTTTAAATTTTATTATGTATTATAATATTTTATTACAGTCAATTTTTTAATTTATAATTTTTTTTGTATTATAATAGTCATATTTATTGCAAAAGTTATTCAGCCCTACAAACAAGTGCCGAAAATCTGGAGCTGTTTTTTTTTTTAATTGCATTTTAAATCACAATCAATTTTTATCTACAAAATTGCAATTCATGAAATAAAATAATAAATAATAATTTTGCTAATCCAAAATATTAAACCAAACAAGAGATATTGATTAAATAATGGCATAAAAATATTTATAATAAAATAATAAAAAAATAAAATAGTTATACTACTACTAACAATAATAATATTTCAACTTTAAGCTAGAATATGAGAGACAGTGTTGCACCAAAAACACTGCATGCTTTTCTTGGCCATTAAAAAAGCACACAAACCTTTGCGACACTTTACAGTGTTGCTTTATAATTGTATAATCGGTGTGAGTTTATAGCGAATATTGGTTGTCGCTCGCCCCTTCCCCCACACACACAGAGCGATGTGTGTTCTCCTGCAGAGCCGATCCACGCGTGTGCGTCTCCACCTGAGCCTCACGCAAACACACGGTTATTTTTGGACGCCGTGTGCCAGAACAGAGTGTCAGCGAGAGAGAAACAAAGAGCGAGTGAATCCTCAGCAGAGATGCGAATAAAGCCGGAGAAATGGAGACGGCACAATGCTGCTCTCCTGAATAAAGTATCTGTGGCTATAAATAACACAGCACTCTCACACTGTTATTTCACCACATATTTCCTCCTCATCCTGTAACGCTCATTTGATCGTTCGCTTTTTTTTTTTTTCTCTGAAGCGGTTATTTGGAAATGAATCACATGTTTGATGGCTTGGAGGTGTTAATTGATACTCAAACACCTGTTTGGAGACGTTTTTCCATTTTTGGATAGCCGTGCAGCTTCTGATTACAGGCATTACATGAATATATATTACATAATACATGAATATGTGCATGTTGTAATTTGTGGTTTGTGCTGTGATGTTGAAAACCTCAAGCATTAAGTCAGGCTGCACGATTTATCAAAATGAAACCGATATGGCTTGGTGTGATTAGCAAAAGTTGCGATTTAATTGCATGTATGCAGAGCATCTTGTTCATTTACACACGTGCAGCTCAGGATTTGATGTTTTCCTGTTGTTCTTGACTTGTTTTGCAGAAAATGTTGCTTATTTCCAAAAAGTGGAATGAGAAATGCTGATAAACAGGCTGTTATCAACCAGAAAAATATTAGTATTGTAATTTTTTCAGTTGTTCGTATATAATATTCTAAAATTTTTATAATAATTATAAAATATTTTTTATTTAAGATTATTATTTTTTATAATTTAAAAAAATATATATTATCAAATATTACAATAGTATTATTTTTATTGTTGTAATTTTTCAGTTGTTAGATTTGTATGTAAAATGTTTATATATAATATAAATTATAGCTACGTAGTATGCAAACAAACTTTTATTTTGAATTAATCGTGGCTAATTTCACAATAGTATTTGTTTAATATTTGCTGTAAAATAAAATTATTGTATTTTTCCTATTTTATTTTACAGTAAAATCTAGTCATTTATCTAGTAAATAGTAATTTGTTTTTTTATTATATATTATATTAGAATATTTCATTTTCAAATTTATTATTATAGTCACATTGATCACAAAATGTATTTCTTAAATGTATTTAATTTCACAGTAAAATCTCAATAGTAATTTATTTAAAATTTATGAATATATATTTTTTATTACAGTAAAATATTTAATTTTTAAATGTATTATTAGTCATATTGCTTAAAGTATTTTTCTTATGTTTTTTAATTTCACAGTAAAATCTCAATAGTAATTTGTTTATTTTTTACATTTTATTATATATTATAATATTTTATTACAGTAAAATGTTATATGAATACTTAATTTTTAAATGCTTTTTTTAGTGTTGTTATAGTCATATTGATCAAGTTCAGCCCTACAAACAAGTGCCGTCAAATACAATTAATGTAGTATTTTTCTTAAAATTAATTTTATTATACAGTAAAAATTAATTAATTAATTAATTATAATATTTTATTAGAGGAAAATATTTTGTTTGTTAAATTTAAAATGTATTACTATAGTCATATTGATCGCAAAAGTTGTTACAAACAAGTGGCGTAAAAAAATTATTGTAGTATTGTTCTTAAATGTATTTCATTTTACAGTAAAATCTCAATTGTAAATTTTGTTCAATTATTTTTAATTGATTATACATTATATTTTATTACAATGAAATATTCTAAGAATACTTAATTTTTTAAATGTATTATTTTTACTATTATTATAGTCATATTGATTGCAAAAGTTTTGTTTTTTTTTGTCAAATATAAAAGCCTTTTCACACCAAAAGCCTCAGGCTTAGAGAAAAGTAAATTGACGTCTGTACAGCAGACCGCAGAAGAAAAAAATGTAACTCTTCAGCAATAAAAACAGAAAACAAATATTAGATTATCTTAAGTTATTTATGCTTATTAGTATGGAATATGGATGAATTGGATCATCGAAGGTCAGCAGCAAAGACATCAGTTAATAAAATGGGATTAAATACATAAAGGTATTACATATACATTGTATTTGTATTATTTAACATATTTAATTATTGCAGGTTTGCGTTGAATTTCAGTGTTTTTATTCATTTTGAAGAACACTGTATTTGTTTTTTTAGTGAGTGAGATGAATTAATGCATGTTTACATTTATTCTAGAACTAAAGGAACATCTTACAATTTCTCTCAACATGGGGACAGGAGAGCTTTTAATCAATAAATGTGGGGGAAAAAGTAACTGGCATTACTTATTTGAAAAAGTAACTCAGATATTTTCATTTCTATTATCAAGTAATGCGTTACTTTACTAGTTACTTGGAAAAAGTCATATTATCACGTAACTTGCGTTGTAATGCGTTACCCCCAACACTGCCTATGATGCCAGGTTTTCACTTCTGAACTCAATTAAATCTGATTGGTGCAGATTCTCATCTGTGAAAACTGCGGTAAATGTGTTAAAGTCATGGTGTGTGTCTGTGCTCATGAATATTAATGAGATGATGTCGTTTTGAGTGACGCATGGAACAGCTGAAGGATTGTGAACAACTGAGTCGCTCAACATATTGCTCATGACTCACGCAGCTTCTGACAACGACACGCAAGATGTCCGAGCGCTGAGTCAACATGTTCCCCGAAAATAAATATTTAGCCTTTTGTTATCTTGTTATCGAGCTGTGACAGAAATCAGCGCAGTCTCAATTAGCTCAATAACTGAACATCGTGCCAATCTGGAGCCTCATTTGCACAATCTAGTCCGTTTATAGCAGTCGTTACGCTAAATAACCGATCTGCCGAACGCAACTAAACAAGTGATTCACTGGAAAACCAGCTAGAGCAAATATTAGATCTTGAGTTCTTTCTAAACAATACGTGAAAAGTTGTGCATGACTTTCATGTGATGCTGCATTGATGTAGAAGATGAGAAGCCACATGATGACTTGTCGTGTAGTTTAAGATGGGCATTATTTCATGTGTGTCAAAGGTGGAGGTGTTTTGTCAGCCTGCTCTCTTTCAGGTCCTCTGTGGGTGTGTGTTATGCCGTTGATCTGGATGGTTCTGCATCAGTGCTGGTGTGTAGCAGGTGTGGTTGAGTTTCTTCAGGTTCAGTCACGCCATCTTCCCGCTTACTGTGAACTCGCCATCATTCACCGGCCATCTGCTCATGTGACGCCCTCGCTTGACACGTCGCATCCTCATGGACTCGAAACCGTCACATCTGATGCAAAACGACAAATAGTTCTGTATGTTAAATTAATTCTATATTAGGGATTCAAGTAATTTCCGGATTTAAAAAAAAAAGTGATTTGATCAGCGCTTGTTTGTAGGGTTATACAATTTGAAATAAAAATAAATAAATAAAAAAGTAAATTATTATAGTTTTCGGTTTAATTTAATTGTATTTTTGTTTACTTTTTCGGAGCAAAAAATAAATATCATACATTTTTCCCTAATTTACAGAAGACACCCACTAAAATGTCATTCAGTCTAACAATCTTGTCAGCCTTATTTACAACAAAAATCAATTTATGACATATTAAAAGACAAATTACTTTCACCTCAAATACTAATTAGTTGTAATTCTGTAATTTTATTTTATTTTTTTTAAATTTGCCACTATCTTAGATTTCACCCATTTGTCAGTAAGACTTTTTTACTCATTTAAAACACAATACAATTGTATATGCTCCCTTATTCTTTTATATATTTTAATATGTACAAGTCAGAATAAGCATGTTTAATTTTTTAACATAAATATTGTTACACTGAATGACAAAATTTTGACATTTTATTCTACAAAAACTTATTTGAAACTTTAAAAGTAGACACTTTACTTGCATTTAATGTGCTTTCTATAGACCTAAAATCATTTTTGTAAATTTTTGACCTGGACATCTTAACATCTTTGACCCATATATAAAATATAATTAGTACTAATAAACTAGTTATAATATAGATGTGTATACTTATATTATTTATTAAAATTACTATAAAAATAGTTGCAATATTTAATATTCAATATTAAAAAGTTTAAAACGTTTAATATTTTTTAAATATTAAAAAGAGTTTTTGTCAGAGCCTTTGATACTCTTAATTTTGACATTTATTTGTATTTTTACACCACATATATGCATTTGTGAAAAATATCGGTTATCGGTCTGCTTGATCTGTAGCAATCGATATCGCATCAGCCCTGAAAAACACACATCGGACCCGGTCGACCCCTATTAAAAATATTTAATGAAAATAAATAATAATTTATAATAAATTTACGCCTTTACAGTTTGATATCCTGATTTTGGTTTTATTTTGAAAAATTGTTCAGGCCAATTTGAGCACTTGCATATGAGATATGGTCCTTTTTCTGTTTCCTTCTATAACAGGTGTTTTCAAGCTCAAGTTCAAATGCATGCTTCATTCATAAATCCACATGAATTTAACCTCCATGACAGCGTGTGTATGTTTCATGCTTGCATTTTGTCCATTTTCTGCATCTACTGGGCATGAAGGGTTTTACACGAAGATGATTCATGTTTTCTTCCTGATGAACTCGTATAAGATTGATCATAGTTTGTGAGCGTCCCGGTCTGCATTGATTTGCTTTGGTTTGGGAGTCTGTTTATCTGTGCTGTCTGTGTACTTGATAGCTGGTGTCTCCTTTGCATACTAATGAGCAACCGTGGGAAAAATCTGTATAATTGTGTGTAATTTCTGTGTGTGTGTGTGTGTGTGTGTGTGTGTTTGCTAGAAGAGAGATTTGAGGCAGAGGAAGGGAAAAATCAATAGCAGCCCATCGAGAGCAGCTAACTGTGTAATTGGCTTCAAAGTCATCAGGTTCACTGCTTTCCTCTCATGTACAGTCCTAATGTGAAATCAGCGGATAGTGTGTTAATAATATATTATACAGTAGCAGCAGTTGAGCATCGGTGTGTGTGTATTAGTGAATCCTGGTCTGAAACATCTGTGTTTTCACTTTGAAGTCATTATGTCCCTGTTGCTGGTCTTATTGTGTTCTTTTCTTCAAAACATTAAATCATTTACTTTTTAATTAATTTAAAATTGATTTGATAAGGTGTCATTTTGACAAAACAAGACGCTCTGGAACGGTTGGATAAATAGCGAAACGCACATTTCCATATTTATTTGCATATCAGAAAGTACTAATGTGTTCTGAATGTTCTGGAGATGAGAGAGAACGTCTTGTGATTGTTCATTCATGTGCTTGTATGTTCTCGTCTGCTGTTGGACTGCCTGCATATGAATGGATCAGCTCTTGTTGTGTCCATCTGTTTGTGTTTGTGAATCTGTATTGAAGTGCATCTCTTACAGTTGAAATCACATGCTGTCCTGCTTTCAGAGGCACATAGAGAGCGTTAGAAGAGTGTAACTGTACTCCGGTGTTGATGAACATCAGTCATTGACTCCAGACGTGGTGATTTGTGGCTCTGATGTGTGTGATCCGTAGTGGATTCGCCGGCACCGCCGTGACCCTGATGATTTGGCAGGAGCTGCTTTCAGTCCAGTGTCTAAATTCAGCTCTTGGCATTCTGTAAAGTTTCTGAGGACTTGACAACTAGAGCTGGGTATTGACAGTTACCTCACAATGTTTACATAAAAATGTATTAATGCACGGCCCTAACTATGGATATTTTGCATCTTTTTTATAATATGATGTTTCTATGCATGTAGTTGTGGTGTATATATAATGCAATACACAGTTAAGGTCAAAAGTATACATGGACCTTGTAGAATCTGCAAAATGTTAATTATTTTACCAAAATAAAAGGGATTGTACAAAATGCATGTTATTGTTTATTTAGTAATGACCTGAATAAGATATTTCACATGAGGTGTTTACATAGTCCACAAGAGAAAATAATACCCTGTTCAAAAGTTTACACCCTCTTGATTCTAAATACTGTGTTGTTACCTGAATGATCCACAGCTGTGTTTTTTTGTTTAGTGATAGTTGTATATGAGTCCCTTGTTTGTCCTGAACAGTTAAACTGTCAGATAAATCCTTCAGTTCCCACAAATTCTTTGGTTTTTCAGCATTTTTGTGTATTTGAAGCCTTTCCAACAATGACTGTATGATTTTGAGATCCATCTTGTCACACTGAGGACAACTGAGGGACTCGTATGCAACTATTACAGAAGGTTCGAACACTCACTGATGCTCCAGAAGGGAAAAAAAACATGCATTAGGAGCAAAAAAAAACTTTTTGAATTTGAAGATCAGAGTAAATTTAACTTATTTTGCCTTCTTGGAAACATGTAACTATCCTCTGTAGCTTCTGAAGGCCGGTACTAAATGAAAAAATATGATATTTAGGCGAAATAAGAAAAATGTACACATTTCGATTCTGTTCAAAAGTTTTCACCCCCTGGCTCTTAATGCATGGTTTTTCCTTCTGGAGCATCAGTGAGTGTTTGAACCGTCTGTAATAGTTGTATACGAGTCCCTCAGTTGTCCTCAGTGTGAAAAGATGGAGCTCAAAATCATACAGTCATTGTTGGAAAGGGTTCAAATACACAAAAATGCTGGAAAACCAAAGAATTTGTGGGACTTAAAGGATTTTTCTGAAGAACAGCAGGCAGTTTAACTGTTCAGGACAAACAAGGGACTTATGAACAACTATCAATAAAAAAAAAACTAACAAAAAAAAACAGCTGTTGATCATTCAGGTTTAACACCGTATTAAGAATCATTTATGTGAAATATCTTCAGGTCAGTACTAAATAAACAACCTGCATTTTGTATCATCCCTTTTATTTTGGTAAAATTAACATTTTGCAGATTCTGAAACGGGGATGTAAACTTTTGACCTCAACTGTATATTTCATATTAATGATTGTATTAAAATGTAAAAATAGGAAGTCATCAAGAGTATTTAATGTTTTGCAAATTCCTAGTTTAAAATCTTCAGTCTTTGAGGAAAAGATTGGCAATTTAAATGGCGATTTGTATCAGCGCAGGCTGTAGTGACCAACAGCGAACTGTTGTCTGGACGTTTATTCATGCGGTCAGAATGAGTGGTGGTCAGTTGGTGCCAGTTTGAGTGCCAGTCCTCGACACATGCCAGGCTAATGCAATAATCCTCAATGTGTTTTTCTGAATCTCGATTCAAAACGGCTGTTTGAATGTTTTTCTGCTGTCTCTGTCTCTCTCTCTCTCTCTTGGCTGAAGCAGCAGGAGGATGGATGAAAATAGACGTGTTTTTTCACACCGAGAGAGTTATAGCTGTAGGAAGGAGAGTGTAAGGACGGGATACAGTGCTACCTGAGCAGATGGTGTAGCCCAGTGTGTGAGCGGGCAGCGCCAGGGCTAAACACGTCACCGAGGGCACCACTACATCACTGAAATGGACTTAATCAGCCATTGCAAATCATTGCATTACATATAGGATTGTTGATTTAATGCATTAATGTGGTGCAGTTAAAAATAGAAAAAATAACACGTTAATGCATTTAACGCAGCGCCCCGTTCAGACCTGTCTGTCATCTTACATTGATGCAGCGTCTGATGATCCTGATGCAGGACGACTGACTGACTGTGTGATGGAGTCTATTAGAATGCAGTTATATGAGCCTAAAATTCAAGATATGAGGCCAAAAATCACCCTCTTATATTTGTATCATATGATTCATATCATTTGAGCAATTTTTTCCCCAGTATCTTCACGATTGTACATTTGATTGTGATTTGATACAACAGTTCAATAATCAAGTTCAAGTTGTTACATTTTAGACAGTATTAGGGATAAAAATGATTTCAAAATCTCACAATTTGATAATATTGCGATATGAAATCCATGATACGATATTTGTTGCGATAGTAAAATAGAAAAAAGAGAAATAAAGAATTGGAAAAAAAATAAATCTTGTACATTTTACAAGTTTAATTATCTATCTAATGCACTTTAAGAGAGACTTTACAATTAAGAGATTCAACATATGTTCTTAACTAAGAAAACTTTAGTCAGAGAAAAGTGAATTGACTTGTGCCAGAACTTTAAAGGGGACTTAACTCTCTTTTTATTTGCGAAATACCGTCTTGGTCTTTATTACATTCACACTTGTGTTTTAGGAAGCCAAACAAATTAGAATATAGTAGTAATAATAATAATAACAATAATAACATTGCCACTAATAGCCATATGGTGTAAAACAATTGCACTGTGAAATAAATGAAAATGAATACTTCCTAGGTCTATTATTTATCTTTACACTCGAATTGGGAAATTACAATACTTCTTTCCTAACTTCTACACTTGAAAGAGATATTTTGAATTTGGACTTGACTAACGTTAACCATTTAAACCACTAACTTTCAGCAATTCATAGTGCACTTTTAAGCTTTCATTTTGACACAAACAGCAGTAGAGCTTTTATTTTGAAGGAAAACTGTGTCTTCAGTGAAAACAGGCTTACAAAAAAAATGCTGTAATCATCTGCCGTGAAAATAAAGGCTGACTGGAGGCTGTTGTGTTTCCAAATGTGCACAAAACTCACAGCACATGCAATAAACCAGTTCACTGCATTTATTCACTGTAAACAGAGCCGTTTTGAGGCACGGAAAACACCGGATCACAAACGTGCAGCAAAAACAGACTTGATGAAAGGATTAAGCCATATTGTGTTTTCGGTTTAAGTTTGTTTGACAGATACTGTGCCGAAGCATAATGGCCCAAAACACAACTTTAAAGACATTTTATGTTTGAATAAGAAGTTTAAATATTTTAAAAGCTAAATTTTTTTTAGCTTTTTTTTTTTTATAGTTTCATATCGTCATGTGACCACGATATCGAGATAGTGTTACTATCGTGATATCACGATATTGATAATATCGTTATATCCCTACACAGTATTGTCTGTTTTCCATTTGAATGCATTGGTTGAGTGAATGATTCAGTGACTCGCTCATTAAGATATTTTAATTATGCAATGTTGAATCAAAATATTTCTTGCTAAGGCTGCTTTTTGTAATGTGTATTCAATGCTTTTCTCATTTAACACAATAATGATCTTTTGAGGGTAATTTCTCAGCCCAACTTGATGTGCAATTAATTTGCGATTAATTAGATTAATTAATCTACTGTAATTTATTTAATTGGATTACAAATGTGAATCACTTGACAATATGTGACCCTGGACCACAAAAACAGTCACTAGGGTCAATTTTTGGAAATTGAGATTTATACATCATCTAAAATAAATAAATAAATAAATAAGCTGAATAAATAAACTGTCCATTGATGTGTGGTTTGTTAGAATATGACAATTTTTGGCTGAGATAACTATTTGAAAATCTGCAATCTGAGGGTGCAAAAAAATCTAAATATTGAGAAAATCCCCTTTAAAGTTGTCCAAATTAAGTTCTTAGCAATGCATATTACTAATCAAAAATGTTTGATTTTTAACTAATTAAAAAGTTTTGATATATTTACTAAATATCTTCATGGAACATGATCTTTATTTAATACCCTAATGATTTTTGGCATAAAAAAAAAAAAATCTATAATTTTGACCCACACGGTACACTGTATTTTTTTGCTACTTAAGACTGGTTTTGTGGTCCAGGGTCACATTATGGTGCATTTTTAATGTTGAGAGTTGACCAGGGGTTCTTAACTCTGCCCCACAAGATCCATTTTCCTGCAAAGTTTAGCTCCAACTAGGGCTGTGCAATATGGACAAAATAATCATATTGCGATTTGTTTTTGAACGAATATTGCGATTGCGATTTTATTTGCGATTTTGGCAACTGTTTTTGCTTTTTCAAACAAGCTACATACATACATTCTAAATGTATTCAGTGCACAAGAAGTGCATAACAAAACATTTCACAATGAAATAACATAGTATTAAGTTTAATAAACAAAACTGTTGTAAAATTGTCTTTAAAACAGACAACATAAAATAAATTAGCCATGTTACTTTTTTCCCAGTACTTTAGCCTACTTTGTGTAATAACGAAAACATTCATTTCAGTGGAAAAATGTGTCAAACTCTCTATTTTAACATTTTGAGGGCTCTACAATCTTTTGCTTTTTTTTTTTTTTTTTTTTTTTTTTTTTTTAGAAATTCTTATGTGATTTAATTTTTCTGATAATCAAAAAGCATAAACATTTATTTATTTTTAATCAAATGAAAAATAAACCCTTTTAATTTTTGGCAAACAAACAGAAGTTTACTGTTAAAATCAATACATGGAAGAAAAATTATATTCAGTTTAAAACATTTAATTAATAATTGTAGTGTTTTTTCTACAATTAAGTGGTTAATCTTGTTGTAATATTTATTTTTTTATCATATATATTGTTTTATGTATGTTTTGTACATTATACTGTACAAAAATAATACAAGACTAATATTGATCTGTTTCATGTTAAACCGTACTTTTATTTTGACAGGTTGCCGTGAAGTTTCTGTGTGTACGCTGTACAGTATGATATGATGCTAGTTTTCTCAAATGAAATGGTAAAAGTGACACTCACAGCAGCTTTGGAGATTGAGTTTATCTGTTCATGTTAGATGCAAATGCCAAAAATTAGTGGGAGCGTCACGTGTGTTTCAGTATGAGTGTAGTAAAAAAAAAAACGCGTCTCTGCCATTCATAGATACAGAGGCAAACGGAACATGCAGGATTCATATTAGAATGGTCTTTTTGCATTTCAGTTTTCAGACACTAGTCCATATCGCGATTTGAATTAAGTGACAGACCAACTTTTGATTTATTCATCTAAAAATCAACGAATTCCGTGGCATTTCGCGCTGTAGTAAATTCCGTTTTTATGAATTGAGTTCGCGATCCAGTTCGTGTTTTCGCGGAGGAGACATTGTAAACGCGCGACCATAGAGACAGAAATGACATGCCTAAGTGTAAATAAGATAAATAACATGAGGCAGTTTAGTTTGTTTAATAAAAAGCAATGTATAGACCTGTTCTATAGGAAAGATCACCTTAAATGACTTCTATTGTGATCTGGCGCTATATCGAAATTAAAATGAACTTGACGTTCAAGGGGGGCGGGGGGTAGATAAAATCGCAGCCTTGTGCGGTTTAGAAATTGCATGTGCTTAAATCGCGATTTTTTTGCGATTGCGATTAATTGCACAGCCCTAGCTCCAACCTTAATCAAACTCACCTGCTTGTAACTTTCTAATGATCCTAAAGACCTTTTTTAACTTGTTTAGGTGTTGATTAGAGTTGGAGTTGAGCTCTGCAGGAAAACGGATCTCATGGGCCAGAGAGAACTCCTGGTGTAATGTAAATCCAGCGATTCGACGTAAGTCCAGCAGTCACGGATCGTCCTGCTGCGTCCTAATGGCTGCCAGTCTGCCACGCTTACAGAGCGCTAGCGTGGGCTGCTCACACCGCTGATTGTGTATGTTTGCTGCTTATTTCTGTGCATTCATTTATTTATTCAGCATGGCATGGCAGAAACGACTGATTCTTAACAGGTACTTGCTGGGCTGTCAATCCTAAAATAGTCCTGTATAATTAGGCTGGTTTAGAGGTTGTGTCGCATGCATCCTGATGCATTTGAGAATCCTTCTGAGAAGTTGATTAAACAAATTTGAGAAACTCATTCATTAAATCCAGATCATTCAGATGCTTTAGTGTTTTGCATCTTCAGAACCTATTGATGCAGAGATGTTGGATGCAAAGCATTGATGTGAGAGTTCATTTCAGTTCATCTGTTATGGTATTTTAATAATTGATGTAAAAATACTTGGTGTAACACACTTGGTGTAAATATTAATTCTTCATCTTTCTTCAGCTGTTGAAATCAGCCAAATCCACTTCGAGCCACAATGTCTTTTGTCAACATTTTTGAGAATAATTAAGAATCGCTCCCAGATCACTGAATCAAATCATGCCCATGTTTCAGATTTTGTGATGTGTCGCATCATTTAGTAAAGAGCTGTAATTGAATCAAATGGTTGTCAGAGCAAATCATCACTCATGCTAGCTTTATGCTGATTTTATGGGAGCCCATTATTTTCATCTCAATTCCAGTTGGTTAATATTGTTTGCACACTGATGTTGTATTGTTTTTAGAAAACACAAGTACCAAAATTCAGAGCTGTATGCAACAACAACTCTCCCAAAATATAGGCCTCAGTATATGCAGAATATTTTTGCATTATTTTTTTTAAATAGTTTTGTAACAATCAATGAGTTCTCTGTGTAGAATAACCATATTAACAACATGTTCTGTATTCAAACATCTGCATATCTGCTGATTTGCTGATTTACTGATGCTGGTCAGCTGCTTTGGACTCTGTTGAACTTTTTTTTTTTTTCATTGAAATGTTATATATTTTTGTAATATTTTGATTTTTAAAAACTTATTTATTTGTAATTTTCTGTTATTTTAATTGTAGTTATAGTTTAAGTAATTTAATTGTGTTTTGCCTTTTTTTATTAGTTTTTATTAGTATCAATTTTTTATGTTTTTGAGTTTTATTTAAATTTTAGTTTTAGTTACAGCAAGTTAAACTAAATGAAAATAAGAAATGTTGGTTTGGCAACTAGGTAAAAAAAAACATAAGTATTTTTAAAATATATATTTTAAGTATTTTATAGGGAGTTATTCAATTTTTTTGTATTGTTTTATTAGATTTTTTTATTTTTTAGATTTTTTTTACACCACTTCCAGAATAAACATTTTGTGATAATTTACTTTAAAAAATTATTATTTTTTTTTTTAATACATCACTGCAGAAGTACAGACCCTTTGTTTACAAAGTGAATGTGCAAAGTAGATGAAACACCATTTACAAAAAAATTATTATTATTTTTTTTTTAAAAAAACATTCATTTCACTAGATAAGACCCTTATTCCTCGGTTGGGATCATTTAGAGCCCTTTGAAACTGAATTTTTCACCTTCAATCCATTGAGCACCATTACACTATATGGAGAAATATCCTGTCCGAGAAAGACGCAAAAATCATTCCAAGCAGCGACAGCGAGAGACTGTTTAGAAGCGCATCGCATGTCTTCATGAGAAGAGAAAGGTTACTGTATGATGACTGAAATCATCCATTAGTCAATCAACTCCAGAACGTTCTGTTGTCTAATACACCAGACACCAATTGTGTTTATTCTGACAGCAGCTCCTTAGCCAGGGTTCAAAGACCAAAGATGACAATCATTCACAAATCTGCTGCTGCCAGTAAAAACTAGGAATGAGCTCTTCTTGCGGGTTTACCACACAATAAAAGTCAACTTTCAAAAATGTTAGTATTGTATTTTTACTGTTGTTTTGTAAGATAAAATAAAAAAGTAAGACAAAAATAATGCTAACAATCATTACAACAGCTCTAAATACATTTATTCTAACATTCTCCTTTGCTCAGCAAGACTGTATTTATTTGTACATTTAAAAACACATGCCTGATTCAAGTCGGAGGTCTTAAAAATGGCCAAAGAATATTATTTTACTAACTTACTAATTTTAAGTTAAATTGTGGTTTGTTGGTAGGCTATAATGTCTACTAGAAATGTCAAAAATGTTCAGTCAGTAATAGTCAGTAAATATTTAGCTATTTTTTATTTTTTGAAAAGCAAGACAAAACTATAAAAAGCACATTTTGGCTATTTAATTTATGCAATATTGAAAAAATTGGCAAAATACATGGGGGGAAAAACAAACTATGTTCAGTAATCGACCTTCAGCCTTCAGCCCAGTGTTTAATTTTGTTCGGGTTCGGCCAAGAATTTTCATTTCGGTGCATCCCTAATTATCGTTTTTTGGTGTGAACAAACCTTTAGTCGTTAAGGATGAACTTTCAATCATGATGTAAACACAATCAAACTGTAAAAACATAAAGCACAGATTAATGACATCAAACGCTCGTTTATCAGCGGTAATTGACTGAGATTTGACTGAACCAGCGATCTGGCATCAGAAGTCTTGATTGTGTTTCTGCTTGCGCAGACTCGCCGCTCCAGTACAGAAATAGCAAACATTATTGGCTGATATGTCGCCTACTACCTGTGTCAGTCCGGAAGGAACAGAAAGATGTGATTGGCGTTTCTCTCCGCGAGCGACTGAAGACAGAATGGACAGAGAGAATGAACGCAGGGGCGTGACGGGGTGAAGTGGGTTTGTTCTGCCCTCCAAACACACACGCGTGTAACTGGGGTGATTCACAGACGTGTGTGTGTGTGTGTGTGTGTGTGTGTGTGTGTGTGTGTGTGTGTGTGTGTGTGTGTGTGTGTGTAATTGGGGTACGGGGCAGATGTGCACCACATGGGGCGGAGGGAGATCTATTCTCTCTTGGTGACAGAGCCTGTTGCCATGGAGCTCCTCGTGCTATTGGCGGAGGCCTCGTCCAATGGGGCGTCAGTTTCATCATTGAGAATTTTCTCTCTGTCTCAAACGGAGGGAAGTGAGGATTGCATAAGGCTCGTAATGGGAGCCAAAACAGGCCCAGATTTGAACCTGACACACTTATTTTTAGAGAATAAAAGATGGAGATGGGCTGAACGATATCTCTCCCACACAGCCTCGGCTCGTCCGCAGATGCACTGGTCTAGCGGAGCGCTGTTTGTGTTATTCCTGGATCCCAGTTCGTATTCTTATTGATCGGAGTTCATGAGCGTTGCTTCAGCTTCGTTATGTCTGGTTGTGTAACGTACTGTACTGTTCCCAATGGCACTTGATGCAGATGTATCTGGACATCAGCAGCTGAAAAAGTCAATGCATTTGATTGAATTTGGAATCTTAGTTTGGGTTTTGCTTAAATGCTTGGACATTTGCTTTTTGCGGAATGTGGAGAAGAAAAGGCATTATGAATCCCACATGTTCCTCCTTCACTGGCATTTAAAAGCATGCCAGGATGTAAGCAGCGCATATTTTGGCCATTTTGAGATTATTGAATTAACTTTTGAGCAAATATTGTGCAAAATAAGTGTGCTTTTCATTTGTTTTGTGTTTATCTTATTTAAATTGTATTAACTTGAATGCACTGTTAAAAATAGCTTCGTTATTGGTGGTTTCATGAAGAAACTTTTCCATTGCACAAAGGTTATTCATAGTGTAAAAAGTTACTTTAGATTATTAAAATGGTGTTTAAGAACTGTTTGCTGGAAGGATGTTTGGAGAACCAAAAATAAACAAAAAAAAATTAAACTTGGGTAAACTTTGGGTAAATCTGATTTTTGCATTACCATCTACTCTAATGTTCTTTCTTCTGTTAAATACAAAAGAAGATATTTTGAGTAATGTTGGGAACCAAACAATTGATAGTAGCCATTGATTGTCAGTGGCTGCTGGCAACTCTATGGTTAAGTTTAATGGTAAAATAAGGATAGTGCCATAAATATGCATTACATAAAAAATGTAAATGGGCTTATGATTTTAGTTGTGGAAAAAAATCATGCACACATGGTGCACCCTTTTTTTTTTTACACAACATTTATAATAATGTATTTTTAAAAACTCAAAACCACATAACCTAAATGTAGTGATGACCTGTCTGATTGATTTGGAGACGGGACCCCCTCTGCAGACCCACCTCTGTCTCTCTCTCTGTAGGTTGTGTAGTGCTCGTTCGCTCTGGTATCGTCAGGTCATGTGACGTCATCCTCCCCCTCTCAGCCCACTCAGTCCGGTGGGACCGACTCTGACTCATCTCTCCCTCCTCTGCTGTTCTTTCAATCCATCCCTCCTTCCCTTCTCTCATTATTTGTTTCCTTGCTCGCTCCGTCCTTCAGTCTGCGCTGTCGCTCGCCACACGATCTGTTAAAGCAGGGAATCCTTCAGTGACGCATTTTCCCTGCAGTTCAGCGCGTTACAGCGATCTGACCATCAATGAGCATTCTCACACACACACACACACACACACACACACACACACACAGAGGCAGCATCTGCCCACACACAGGCAGTGTTATAAAACCACAGCGCAGCATCACAAGAAGTCCTTCGCTTTTTTTTCTCGCTCTCATTCTGACATTTTCTCATTTTCTCTTTCAGTTTGTTTTGAAGTGAATCTCATGAAAACATGTCCTGCTCACATTCCATCTGCGTTTACATTTGTGACCCTGAACCACAAAACCAGTCTTAAGTAGCACGGGTATATTTGTAGAAATAGTCAAAAATATACATTGTTTGTGTCAAAATGATCGATTTTTCTTTAATGCCAAAATCTTTAGGATATTAAGTAAGGCTTATGTTCCATGAACATTTAGTAAATTTCCTACTGTAAATGTATCAAAATGTATTTTGATTAGTAATATGCATTTCTAAGATTTTCATTTTGGACAACTTTAAAGGCGATTTTCTCAATATTTAGATTTTTTTTTTTTTTCCACCCTCAGATTTTAGATTTTCAAATAGTTGTATGTCAGCCAAATATTGTCCTATCCTAACAAACCATACGTCAAGCTTATTTATTCAGATTTCAGATGAATCAATCAATCTTCAAAAAACCGACTTATGACTGGTTTTGTGCTCCAGGTTCACAGCAAATGATTTTATTCAAAGCAGAACAAGCTACACGTCAAAAAGCAAACAATCTTACTAATATACAATTGCAGGTTTATTACACAACTAGAATTTATAAGAAATGCAAATGATGTTATGCATGCTTTGTGACCATTGAGATGTTTTTTATAGCATGATATTATTTTGCACGTTTATCATTCATATTGGTCTTAAAATAGACTTATGCAATCCTTATGCAACATCATTGCTTTCATTTTACTTTGCGGCAAAAATGTTGTGGTATTCACCCATCAAAGATGCCTTTTTAAGATGTTTGTTAAAACATTTTGACCCATTTTTAAAGGTTTCTCGAGTAATCTGGCTCTCATATTTAAACAGTTGTGCTGCCTAATATTTTTTTGGAACCTCTGATACTTTTTCTCAGGATTCTTTGATCAATAAGAGGTCAAAAAAAGGAGTTTATTTAAAATAGAAAGGTTTTCTAACAATATACACTACTGTTCAAAAGTTTGGGGTCAGTACATTTTTATTCCTTCTTTTTTTGAAAGAAATGAATACTTCTATTCACCAAGGATGTGTTAAATTAATAAAAAGTGATAGATTGTTAAAAAAAGATTTCTATTTTGAATAAATGCCGTTCTTTTTAACTTGTTATTCATCAAAAAATCCCCCCAAAAAAGAATCACAGGTTCCAAAAAAATATTTGGCAGCACAACTGTTTCCAGCATTTGATAATTCTAATAATAAATCAGAATCTTAAGACTGGAGTAACAGCTGATGAAAATTCAGCTTTGCATCACAGGAATAAATTATATTTTTAAGTATATTAAAATAAAAGCCATTGCTTTATATTGTAATAACATTTTGCAATATTATTGTTTTTTTCTGTATTTTTGATCAACTAAATCCAGCCTTGATGAGCATAAGAGTCTTCTTTAAAAAACATTACAAGTCTTTTCTTTATAATAAAATATGTATTTCTTTATAATAAAAATAATGCAAAATACTAATTTAATGTCCTGTAAAATGTCCTCACCCACCATTGGCAAAAAAGTTTGGAGTTTAAATAAATGTATAAATGATTTTTCTGTTTTCACATTGTAAACGGTATGTAAAACATGGCTTATTTATTTTATTATTTATTTTATTTGATATATTTTACTATTTTTATTTTTTTTACTAAATGCCTTTGTTCTCAGAACAAACATATAATTATTTTTTGAACTATTTTCTTAAATGCATATATTTTTGCTCGTACCGCAGCAAAGGCACACGCTCAGGTAATTTGACGCAATGGAGTGTGTGTCATCAAAGCACTCTTAACTGGGTCACTGTGTGTTGTATCGTGTGCACAGCTGCTCAGGTGTGTTGTATACCGTGCCAGTGCATGACAGATTCTGGTTTATTTTTATCCAGCACCATTAAGCTTGTGGTGGTCCGGCTGAGCGATGCACTCTACTTTACACCTGAAGACATTGTGTTTGTCTCATACATGTTTAAATCTCGAACACAAGAAGCTGAGGCTGACGTCTGCGTCTCCTTGGCAACAGCAGGAGAGAGAGAGAGCGAACGAGCGGTGGCTCATTCATGAACACCCTTCTCCCTCATTCAGAGCTCTTCATCATCTTCAGTTGATTCTGAAGGATGGCCTCGCCGCTGCAGCGCGTGTGTGTGTGTGTGTGTGTGTGTGTGTGAGAATGATTGGTCGGTGGTGTCATGTGCTGCCGGTGACGTCGTTTCTGCAGTCGGGAATCCCAGCTATCGCTCTCCCCACCCGTCTGCTTCAGTCTCTCTGCAGTATGACGTCAGTGTTGGAGTTTCCTCCGCTCTCTCGCTCCTACAGCGCTCCCTCCGTCACTCCGCTGCTGCATTATGCGCTTTGACTTGTGCTTTTAAAAGCATTGTGTGTGTGTGTGTGTGTGTGTGTGTGTCTTACAGCAGATGGCAAGTTACTCAATCCTGAACCTAGTGCACAAACTGTCCCTTCATACACACACACACACACACACACACACACACAGGTCTAATGTGTTTCTGGACGAATGCTCGAATGCCACACTTCAGTCATTCCTGTCTTTATTGTGTAAGAATCACATACGGTCGCACACTCCTCGTCGTTTTTCTGCGGTATGCAGTGTGCAACCTGTGCCGTATGTGAACGTTCTACTTGCAGAAATCCTGGATGACCTACATTTGGCCAAATGTGCAGTACACTGCATTAGGCACACTGTATCCCACAGTGCAATGCACAATCGAATCTATTTCAAGTATGATGAATGAACAGGAAGCAATTTCATCTTTGATATCGTCCTTCAGTCTCTGAATACTTACTACATTTGTACGAAATTTGTACAAATATAAAAACTCATACATTCAATCATATTAAAGTGCCTATACATACTGTCAGAGTTTGTGTGCAATATCTGAATATACGTCATTCCATCTTTGCCTTTTGTATTTCTTTAATTTTCTTTAATTTTATGTATTTTTTATTTTATTATTTGTGTATTTTATTTTAGCTAGTTTTATTTATACATCAGTAAGATTTTTTTTATGTTTTTTTAAGTGTCTTATGCTCATCAAAGTTCCATTTTATTTGATTATTTGAAATATTGCAATTCAAAATAACCGTTTTTTATTTTAATATACTTTAAAATTTAATTTATTACTGTGATGCAAAGCTGAATTTTCATCAGCTGTTACTCAGTCTTCAGTGTCACATGATCCTTCAGAAATCATTCTAATATACTGATTTATTACTTTTATTATCAATGTTGGAAACAGTTGTGCTGCTAAATATTTTTTTTGGAACCTGTGATTCTTTTTTTTCAGGATTCTTTGATGAATAAAAAGTTAAGAGGACAGAATTTATTCAAAATAGAAATCACTTGTTATCAATTTAACACATCCTTGCAGAAAAGTATGAATTCTTTTCTCAAACAGAGAAAGAAAGAAAAAAAAGTACTGACCCCAGGGTGTTTATTTTTGCTATTTATTTCTATTTTAAATAAATGCTGTTCTTTCTAACATTTTATTTATCAAGGAATCCTAAAAAAAAAAAGTATCACAGGTTCCAAAAAAAATATTAGTCAGGACAACCGTTTTTAACACTGATAATAAATCAGCATATTAGAATGATTTCTGAAGGATCATGTGACACTGAATACTGGAGTAATGATGCTGAAAATTCAGATTTGCATCACAGGAATAAATTATATTTTAAAGTATATTAAAATAGAAAACCACTATTTTAAGTTGCATTAACATTTCACAATATTAACATTTCACAATATATATTTTTTTTGCCTGTATTTTTCTGTATCAAATAAATGCAGCCTTGATGAGCAGAAAAGTCTCTGGTCCCTGATTACTTTTGAGTGGCATAGTTTTTCATTTATTTTATTTTTTATTTGATGTTTTATTTTAATTATTTTTTAAATGTTATCCTAATTTTTGCTTTTATTTTTTATTTATTTTTTAATTATTTAGTATTTATATCCATGTTCTGGATGCTTTTGTAATTTTGCAAATTTCTCATGTGCTTGAAAGCTCTTGGCAATAATGCTCATTCTAATTTTGGTTCTGATAATCTGTTAAAGTGACAACTGTTTATTGCATCCTGCTGTTTTTAAACTAGTAAGTGGTGTAGAGTGTATATACTGCACATTCTTTAGTAAGAAGTGAGCTAGTATTTCATGCCAAACGTGGCTTATGACTTAATGCACCACTACTGTGTGTATGTTTAGATGCATTCAGCCTTAGAGAGATTCATACAGTCTACTGCCGTATTCAGACTCAAACACCTATATCTTGAGTTAGCCTATTTATATTGTGCTTTCTATCTCATCTAACCAGTGTTTCTCTCCAGCAGGTGGCGCTGTGACGATTGTGTGTGTATAGGAACATCATACAGGATGCAAGGAAACTGAGGAGACACTGGTTCACCATGACGTCCCCCCCGCCCTCATCTCAGCCATAGGAACACCCACACGCACACACACACACACACACACACACACACACACGCAGAGAACACACACCATCACACTACAGCCCCAGGTGTGCCAGGTAAAGACTGACTGAACTGTGTTTGATAACAAATACTGACGTCCGATAAATCTGTTTCTATATCTCATACTGCATCTGCATCTGTGGTTCAGGGTTTGTGAGGCGTGCGGGTGTCGCTTTGAGGGATAATGTCTGTGGTCTTTACTCCCGACGGGATGAAGGAGGGCGACTGCTCCCTGCCCACCGATGTGCCCGCGGGCATCCGTGGCAAAAGCAGCCCGTCGGCGCCCGCTAAAGACATCAATGCTGACAGCACAGAACCAGACGACAACCTCTCCCAGGATCCACAGGTGAGACTCAGACACTAAAACTCATCCTTATTGTCTTCCTCAAATATAAATTACAGATCTGGCCATTTAAAATGCGCGCGGGAAGTAAAGTGGTCTCGCGTGACGCCGGTGTATTCCAAGGGAACACGGAAAATACAATGACATAGGAAAGACATGATCAGTAGGGGGCAGTCATGTAACGCACTGGACTGGAGCAGGCTGAAAACATTGCTGCAAACTAAAAGGTACGGTAACCTGGAGGGGACACCTTCGGTTCACTTATGTTTGTCGTGGCCACACATATGAATTCGTGGGAACGTCATATTACTTTTTGTCATTGTCACGAGATATTAATTCCTGAGAACGTCATATTAGGTCGTGGCCACAAGATCATTTTGTCCAGGTATTGTCGAGGTAACGACATCCTTATGTTTAATGCATAAACAAACCTGCGTGACCATAACCCAGGATTATCAGAGATAGGTTTATTAATATTTTTTATTTTGAGTTAAGAAATGATTAGATTAATTGTTATAGAAATTAATGCAATATTAAGTTATATATTAACAATAGGCAATGCTGTATATGCGAATGTCTGTGCGCGATGTAGACAGCATTCAAAAGTTTATCAAGAATAAATATTACATATAAGTACTTCAAATTAAATAGCCCTGCAAGAAACATTTTATGCATCCTAAAGTCTTATCCATTAATTGATCCTCTTTTTTTCTGTAATAAATTTATTATTCGTTTATATTCATTATGTCCCCCTTAATTTCGATCTCTTAACATTCCGAATCTAAATGAAATGCTGACATGCCATTAAAGCTTTGATTATGCTATATGGCTGGGATTTTAAATATATATATATATATATATATATATATATATATATATATATATATATATATATATTCATTTTTAGTCTAATTATAACCTATAGTGTTTCATTGTCGAGTGAATCATTCACGTTCCATTTGTAAATCGTATGGTCACACACGGGCATTAATACAATCATAAAGTCAAAACTTTATTGGCATAATTGTCGTTCAAAATATTTGCTAAATATATGCCAAATAGCATATATAAAGTTATTTAGGTTAAGCGATTCACAATAAAGAAAAAAGTAGATAGCTCTAAATCACTTATTATTTATTATTATTATAGGTTATTATTATTTCAATACCTGGTTAGGGCTATTTATTTTTAACGCCTGACAATTATGCCAATAACGTTTTGACTTTTTGATTGTATTTATCCCCGTGTGTGACGATAAATGAGCATGTTTTCATTTACAAATGAAACTACGTGAATGATTCATTTCTCAATAAAACAGTTTAGTATTTATATAGTATAGTCTATTATTTAGACGAAACAAAATAAAATATGTTCAATTCAACCTTTAAACTACATTCCAGTAAAAATCAGTCATATAGCATATGTCAATCATTTACAGAATCATTTACATGAACGTTAAAGAGAGCCAAATTAAGGGGTGGAAACGCACGAAAATAAAAATATATACAAAAATAACAGGCTAATAAAAATAATATTAGTAATAGTAATAATAATGATAATGATAATAATATTAAGACAAATACGAAAAAAAGACTATTAGTTAATAGAAGGAATTTAGGCCTATTTTACTGTGTAACGATAAATTATTTCCAAATGAAACTACGTGAATGATTCACTCTTCAATTATTTGTCTATTAATTAGACTAAATAAAATACAATATATGTTAAATTTAACCTTTAAACTGCATTCCAGTAAAAACCCCAGTCATAGAACCTTTACAGTATCATTTACGTTCAGAATGTTATGTAACGAGATCAAAATGAAGGAAAAAATAACGAATATAAACGAATAATACAAATATTACGGAAAAAAAGAAGGTCAGTCAATGGACAAGATTGTGGGATGCATGAAATGTTTCTTGCAGGGCTATTTAATTTGAAGTAGGCCTACATGTAATACATGTAAACACTTGTGAAAGCTGTCTACATTGCGCACAGACAGCATTAGCATATACAGCATCGCCTGTATAATTATTTAATATTGTATTAATTTCTATAACAATATAATAATTTCTTAACTCAAAATAAAATATCTCAAATAATTCT